>NC_064287.1:15451499-15548971 GCF_019186545.1 Solanum stenotomum
TAACCTCTTTTTATAAAATAAAAACGGTCCCAGCCCGCTACAGTGATTCAGCTCACTGGAATTCGCACATCTGCCGAGACAGGTTTTACGAAAATGGTCATAACTCCCTCATTCTAACTCGGAATGAGGTGAAACCAATTGCATTGGAAAGCTAACTCGAAGGGCTTTAATTTAATAGGTAGTGGCCCTTCCAGTTCCTTGTGTGCTAAGAGATATGGCCCTTTAAAGTTGACCCTGAAAATCCCATTTTTTGCGATTTTCGAATTTTGATACGGTTGCTCTAAAATTCGGGTTAGACCCATCTCCCACTCAATTTTACCCCCTGAATAAGAATATGAAGTCGAATTTCCGAAATCATGCACGGATTTTGAGATATATGGAAATTACAATTATAGGTGTTTCCGGAGCATATTTTCGGGTTTTTTGGGGTCGTTTCAGCTAATTATTTGGCAAGCGATATAGTGTCCCGGATTTGTCTTTTCACCAAAGTAAAGAGTTTATGAATGATGTGAAGAAATTCTTTTGGGATGAGCCTTACTTGTATCGTAGTTGTGCTGATGGAATTATTCGTCGCTGTGTGCCCGAGATTGAGATGTTGAGTGTACTTGAAGCATGTCATTCATCGCATGTTGGTGGGCACCACAGTGGTATTCGAATTGCACATAAGATTTTGCAGTGTGGGTACTACTGGCCTACTATCTACCAAGATGCTCATGATTTCGCCAAGTCTTGTGATAGTTGCTAAAGAGAAGAAGGGGTTTCGAAGAGGCCAGAGCTTCCTATAAATCCTATATTGGTGATAGAGTTGTTTGATGTACGGGGCATTGATTTTATGGGCCCATTTGTGAGTTCACACGGGATGAAGTATATTCTTGTTACAGTTGATTATGTATCGAAGTGGGTAGAAGCAGTTGCGCTTCCCAACAATGAAGGTAAAAGTGTCACCGCATTCTTGAAAAAGTATCTTCTCCAGATTTGGTACATCGAGGGCGATTATCAGCGATGGAGGTTCCCACTTTTGTAATAAATTGTTCAAAGCGCTACTTGAGAAATATGGTGTCCGCTACAATGTAGCCACTCCTTACCATCCGCAGACTAGTGGGAAAGTTGAAGTGTCCAACAGAGAGATAAAACATATTTTGGCAAAGACTGTGAATTCTAATAGAACGGATTGGTCAAGGCTTCTTGATGATGCTCTATGGGCCTATTGCACTGCATACAAGACTCTCATAGGTATGTCTCCTTACAAACTTGTATATGGGAAATCTTGCCATTTGCCGGTACAGCTAGAGCATAAGGCTTTGTGGGCAATGAATAAGCTAAATTTGGATTGGGGAGCCGTATCTAATCAAACAATGAATGACTTGAATATGCTTGATGAGTTTCGCCTAAAAGCTTATGAAAGTTCAGCCTTGTACAAAGAAAAGATGAAGAGGTATCATGATCAAAGAATTGAAAAACGAGAATTTGTTGTGGGTGATCATGTGCTTCTATTCAACTCTAGGTTGCACTTGTTTCCGGGTACACTCAAATCCAAATGGACCGGGCTATTTTTGCTCACAAAAGTGCTTCCTCATGGAACGGTTGAGCTTGAGAACAGTGACGGAAAGAGGTTCATGGTTAACGGGCAAAGGATCAAGATGTATTTGGGAAACGCAGAAAGTGTGCAAGAAGTTGTGGAGGCCTATCATCTTGATGAAGTCTGAGTAATCAAGAGGCCTGCGTCGTGCCGCGATGTTAAATCAAGTGCTGCTTAGGAGGTAACCCATGGTGTACAATATAGCCAACAATAGGTTTTTGTTTTCCATCTAGCAGTTTCTGTATTTTGTTGAGTCTCTATATTAATTTAGATAGGTGTTTTAGTTTTTTTAGTGTTGGCTAGAATTAGCATAGGGTCCGTGTCTAAAAAGTGTCCAGAAAATATAAAAATAAAGGGCTAAGGGCTGATACATGTACAGGGGCGAGAAGCAGAATCTGCAGAAAAATGTCTGGTGTAGCGGTCTACGGACCCCATCGACGGTCCGTCGTTCACTCCATGAACTGTGAATGGCGTCCGTAGACCCCAGGTAAGTCCCTAATTATTTTTTTCAAGCATTGAGGTGCTCTACGGTCTCGACCTACGGACTGTAGATCGACCTACGAACCGTTAGCGGGGACTCGTAGGTCGAAATCCTAGTCTGCCCAACCCGACCCGGACTTCCCCTATTTAAAAACCCAAAAGTTTAAAACATTTCCCCCTCTTTCTAGAACACTCATCCACACCCCCACACCCTAAATCCCACAAATTCACTCCCTCACACCACCCTCCAAAAGATCTCCCTAAGAAATTCACCCCCAAAATCCACACACTCACACCCTTCCCCTCTTCCTCGCATATTCCTATCTTCAAGAGGGTTGGCGAGAGCGTCAAGTTCTATGCCCGTGTCTGAGGTTCTGCCTACTGTGGCGATTAATCTGAGAACCAATGATGGTGCAGTTAGAGTGGCAGACAACACTACTAATGGTGTTGTCCTTGTTGATGCGGGCACTACTGAGGGTGACCCGAGTGTTGATTTAGCAAGATCCGGGAAATCGTACCCACCCGTTTGTTGATGGTTCATCGACGCTATGCACCACAGGTTTTCTTCACCCAAATCCATTACTTTTTACTGTTTTTATGTGCATTGGGTACAAGTGCACCTAGTTTTGTCGGGGGTGGGGTAAATGGATTGTGAGTGATAGGGTGAAGTCTGAGTAACCCAACTCATAATCCTCTCTTGATGTTTTCTTGCCTGTGTTCTTTTCCCCCAAGAGACTGTTTACTTTATGTAGAACTGGCATGTGTTAGAATCGTATGTGTAGAAGCATGAACAAGAATGAAGCATGATGGCTTATGATTTTGTGACATCCGTCCTAATTTTGTGATGTGTGCTAGACTTGGTAAGCTAAGATAGGTTGACTGTGTTGGCTCTGAGTATGACATGATAATGAATCAACTTGATGGCATGACTTAAGCTGAAACTTGAACTGGGTAATCTGATCATCTGATGATGAAACTATGTGCCAAGAGTGTGTGAGAATAGTTGATTGTTCAAACAGTTTTTGTGCAAAACTAGAACTTGCTCGGTTAGTCCTGCTAAGACAATTCAATCTAAAGGCTAGGAAGTGATCATAGACCCTTGTTCTGATAAGTCCACCAATTGCCTAAAAGGTGATATAGCTGAATGAAATAAATGCTCCCTTTGATCCAAATGTTTTGAGCATAAAATTAGACCATTTCTTTCTAAACCCCGAACTCACCTTCCCATAATCGACTATGTTGGCCCCGGTCCCTCCTTGGACATGTGTAGCTCGACTTAGGCCAAAAGCCTATGTTGAGGGTGGCTAATGTAAATAGTAACGTTAATCTTGGCCCTGACCTGACATCGGGTATTGTGTACCTCAACCAATGGAAAATCCATAATTTAAGGGTGGCTATGAAAGAGGAAACTGAAAGAAAATGGGTATGAAAAGAGTTTGATTTTGAAAAAGAGAGGACAGGATATGACTTGTTGAAAGCTAAAGAAAAGGATAAAATGCAAGAAAAAGTTGAAAGTAAAAAAAAAAAAACTACAAAGCCTAAAGTCACATCCATGGTTGAAGAAAATCAAGGGAAAGANAAAATCAAAGGAAAGAAGGTAAAACGGTAGGATGACAAAAATAGGGTAAAAAGAGGTTGAAAGCCTAGTGTAATGTCAATGTGGGCAGAAAGTCACTAAGAAGCACCCAAATGTACTACACCTGACTCTGAGCCTACGTTACAAGCCATGAAAGTCCTATAGTGATACTAGAGTTTAGTATGGAGAGTCTAAGCAATGAAAATAAGGGCAAGTCTATGGTACTGAGCACTAACTGTACTTGAAGTTATTTATGAGTGTGAATGTTGAATGAATCCTTCTACTAAAAGTCATATTCGTTTAGTGAAAAGAGGGATTTCGTTTGAAGTAAGGGCATTAGTTACATTGTCGGAAAATTGGTACCTTGATAATAGTAAAATAGTGTATATTGTGTGTTGGTTGGTCGATCTTTGTCATGTTTTGATCCGTACAAATTAGATTGTTGAGTTTAAGAGCACAAAGTCGCACTCAAAGTAGAAGTCGGGATGAAGAGCCATGAGATTGGTTGGGCTGAAATTTTATGCTTCTGTACAAGTGTTGTTTAGCGTCATAATGTGTTGCTTGAGGACAAACAACGATTTTAAGTTGAGGGTGTTGATGTACCGTGAGTTTTCGGTACTATTGATATGTTTCTCTTAGGATTTGTGAATGTCTAGGGCATTTGTGTGTTAGTTTATATGTGTTTTTGCTGTAATTTCAGGGAATAAATTCAGGCGCTAAAAGATGAAAATGTAGCTGAGGTAAGTGCTGAAAAAGAGTAACCTACGGAGAGACCTACGGATCGTAAGATGAGTGACGCCCCGTAGATAAAGGTCGTGGGATAACCAGGCATGGTAAGATTAAAGCTCATGGAAATCTGACCAAGTGTGGAACCACGGTGGGGACTAACGGACCGTTGAATGACTTACGGTCAGTCCTGCAGCTTCGTAGAAGTGATCAGAGGAGTGGTTCCAGTACCTGAGTTGAAATAATCTAAGTATAGAGCGACAGAGGTTACTGATGGTCCGTCGTACCACTGCCGGACCGTGCTACTGGTTCGTGGAAGTTAACTCAGACAGGTGGATTGTAATATTTTCTTTGTAAATTTCTAACTTTAATTAATAAAAGCCTTTAGTTTGGTGTGTACATCAAGAGTTATCCTGAGTGGAGTCCTACTACAACTAGTTATTTAATTATAGTTTATATTATTTATGTGCTTAGCCTAAATGAAAGGTTAGACTATTTGTGTTGAACTATAACATACTAAGTTACTACAAGAGATGGTGATTATGTCTATTATTTTAACATATTGGACAGTTCTACAAAGGTTAAGTTAAAATGATTCTGACAGATTCTTGAAAGTTTTTCGAATGAATCCGTTGGATTACCCATTAGCCAGGAGGGCATTAGGGCGAACCTGGATAGTATAAGCTAATAATAATAAGTATCTTTATTAAATTGTGGATAGTTCTCTTATAGGCCCTGGTGTTGGCCATGGTTACCAGGTACTTTAATTCTTCCTTCTTTCATATTTTGTCTTTCTTCGATCTTGAGTCGTGACTATGTCCAGCTAAAAGACTCATATCTATGTAGGATATCTAACTTTACTTTTATAGCTATCATGAAAGCTATAGACTTTACCTAAATATAAATAAATTTATATATGACTTCTTGACTTGGTTCCGAGATGGTGGTACAGTCAAATTTGATGCAATACATTATTGGCTTTGTCTTAGTGACTCTGTCTAGCCAGCCATGGTCCAAAGCCCGTTCATGAGTTGAAAAAAGGGCGCTCTTTACCAGAGGAAATTTGTACATTTCACCCTTTTATAAAAAGTTATCTCGTGTGAGTCATACAAAACCCAATCTTATTATGAGATAATTCTGATAAGCACCGGTAGTGTTGAATTTCAGCACCTTTCAGGATATAACACCAACGAGAATGTTTGTAACTTCTCTAAACTGATAATCAAACATATTATATCTGTTGAAAATCGGGGTATCTCCACAATGAAGGAAAGGCAGATCAGCCTAAATAAAGTCTATGAATTTTACATATTGGGACTATATTCATGCTTTTGATAAAGTCCTCATCTACAACAATGAGAGACATAAGCATACTTGGTTTATAAAAATTTGGGCGAAGATATTTGTAGAACCGATCCCAAATTGGTTTCTAAACTGGTGGTCATACCACGGTCCGACGATTAAAATATTACCGGATCCATTTCTTAAGTTATACAAAGAATGGGTTAAAGTCTCACCAGTTCTTAACGCATTATATCACACAGATCATATCTATTACATTGAAAAAATGGAACAAATATACTTTTTTGTTGTATTCTCTATTCCTTGGACTCATAAATGGACTCCAGAAGTAGGTTTTACCGAGGAGCAAATTCCTTGTTTATATAGGACCTTCTATAATAATTTATGGGATAAACTGATGAAAAGAGATCACAAAACCAAGTCCTTATATAGACAGGAATTGTTGTAACTTATTGAAAAGAGGATCCAAGAATATTGTATTACCCCTCAGAAAGGGATAATTCAAGATAGCTCGGTGAGGCATATTGCTCGAAAAATCTCTATTCAGGATGGAGATAAAGAAGAAATGATTAATAATTATCTCGACGAAGTAAGGAGAAATCTACTTCTCAACATAACTCAATACGAGAAATCAAACATATCCATGAGGAGTGAAACAAGTGATGATATCGCCAATATTCAAGAGGCTCAACCATGTGAGTCAAACAAAAACTCAGAAGATACTTTACGAAAGGCGGAAGATTTTCTCCGTGAAATAAAGAAAAAGGACAAAATGTAATGTTTATATCTACAGCAGAAGTCATTGTCATAGGGACCCATTGATAAGGGACTAACATTTACTATTCGTAGATTCTTTTTCTTTCTATAAATAAGTTTAGTTTTAGTTGTTTAGACAGATTCGAAATGACATAACTCTCTCTAGTTTCTCTCTCTACTGTAAATTTCTCTATGTTTGTAAAGTATTCAGTCTACCGTAGTTCAGCCAGAAGTAAATAAATTGTGGATAGTTCTCTCATAGGCCCTAGTGTTGGCCATAGTTACACGCTACTTTAATTCTTCCTTCTTTCATCTTTTATCTTTTCCGATCTAGAGCTGTGACTATGTCCGGCTAAAAGACTCATATCTATGTCGGATATCTAACTTCACTTTTATAGCTATCATGAAAGATCTAGACTTTATCTAAATATAAATAAATTTATATATGGTTTCTTGACTTGGTTCCGAGATGGTGGTATAGTCAAATTTGATGCAATACATTATTGGCTTTGTCTTAGTGACTACGTCCAACCAGGCATGGTCCAATGCCTGTTAATGAGTTGAAAAAAGGGATCTCTATACCCGGTTAGAACTGCTAGACAGATGGGCTCAATAACAATACGTACTTAAATCTTGACTGACCCTTTGGTCGGGCATAAAGGACTAGATCCTTCGATACAACCATAAAACTATATAAAAATTTGTATATATTTCGATTCAGATTTATTCCTTGAAATCTGAAATCTCAGATGGCCTCTGCACAGGAGTAGCCATAGTTATATAAACTTCAGTATAATTTCTTGCATATAGGCATGGCTCAAATTGCTTTTAGGCCTTTGACCCTTAAAGAGTTACTTGAGATATTTTTAGTTGCCTTGCGTGATGCAAGAAATTTAAATTTTAGATAATATTTGATGGGTTCGATTAAATCTAATGTGGCATATGGTCCAATTTATTTTAAAACTCAGTCGAACTTGCATTTATCTTTAACTAATGCTAATATTCTTGATGCTTTAACTTTAAATGTTAAAACGCATGGTTATAATTATGCGCCTGGATCTGAATTGATTTGCTTGTCTTATAGAATTTATTTCAAATTAATTTCAACGTTAAACCGAAGATGTTAGTTATATGATACATCTGATCAAATTATTTTAGTAGAAAAAAATTTTGCTAGATCTAAGGTCACTACTAGACGACCTATAAAATGGGAAGAAATTAATTTTCCAACTACTTGGACTTTGGACTCAGTAATTGCTCCAAATCAGATGACGGATGCTGTCACTAATTCTGATTATTCTCATATTACTCAGAATCCTGATGGTAGGATTTGTATGCAGTTTCATGATATTCCTTATAGTAGACATTCATTTTCTTCTGATAGAAGACTGCCTGCTATCCGTCATATTTCCCCCTTTGATCTCGTGTATGGCCCGGGTCGTAACCGTGCTACTTTGTTACATACTCTACCTTCAAGTATATCTATGGATCAAAATGATAGACTTCTTAATAAAATAAAAAATAATCCTCATTTAAATATTGTTCATGCAAATGATATTGCTTATGATATTTCTGATAAGGACATTCCTTCTCAGTCCGAAATGGATTTTGATCTTAACAATTCTTGATGATGGATGTACACCAAATAGATTTTAGTCCAATTTCTCTGGCAAGAAAGTACGTTCAGAATGAGTTCTTAAGTGATAAATGAAACCAGTTTAAAACTTGATTTTTTGACACTTATAGTGCCGATGATTTGAATAATATTTCACAAGAGTTTTATGAAACTTATGCTTTACATAATCAAATTATGTATTTTGTACCTTGGTTTATAACCACTTATTTACCTTTATTCATCAACGTTCTTGAACGATCTTATAAAGATGGAAATGGTAATATTATCAAGTCTGTTTACCCACCTCAGTCATCATTTATTTTACCTAATAATACTGGTATTACTTTTACTGCCTTTCAAAAATTTGTTGAAAAGGATGTTTCGTCAGTCAGCATCAATGAAATTAATAATTTGATTTCTCAAAATAATTATTTGACACTTTATGTTAAAGTTCTGGGTGAACATATTGGTTCTTTGGATAAAAAAACTAAATGAATTAACTGCTTTGATAATTCAAATAAAAAATGATGTAAAGACTTTTAATAAAGCTTCTACCTTTAAAACTAAGGCAGAAGTTGGTTTAACTATGGCTACTCCGTGCAGAGGCCATCTGAGATTTCAGATTTCAAATTCAAATCGATTTATGATTTCGAAGAACTTCTTGATAAAAAGTTTTCTGAATTTAGTACAAAACCCATAGATCTGTCTGAAAGTTTTGCTGATGAAATGGAAAATACTTTTGATTTTGAAAAACACGTGTCTTTAGAGTTTTATAAACTTCGTGGTTATTCTAAAAAAAAAATAGTGGTAATACTACTAAATTTGCTCATAAGCCTAGTATGCAAACTTATTATTATTCTAGACCAACTCCTCAAGATGTGCTTATAGAGGAACGAGACTGGAATTAGACAAATACCTCATATAATGGGTCTAAAATTTATAAATGTTATTTTGATGGCTTGACTAATAGACAGTTAACTATTTTTGTTCGTAGAATGCTTATGTATGCAACTATCTGTAGAAGTGTTAAAAATTCAGATAGAAATATTTGCAAAATGATAAATGCAGGCTTTCCTGGCCAATTTCGAGGCTGGTGGAATAACTATATGAACATCGAGGCCAAAGAAGCTGTAATTAATGCTAATTCTGATACTAAAGGTGTTGATTAACTTAGGCGTGGCTCTAGTAAAAAATTGAGAAAACGCGGTTTATACCTTAGTCTTAACCATTTTAGAACATTTCAATGGTAGATTTACCAATCAGTATGAGACTGTTCGTACCCTGTTAAATGGTCTACGATGTAGAACCTTAGGAGAATTTAGATGGTATAAATATACTTATATGAGTAGGGTGATGGAACTACCCGAAAACAGTTATGAACACTGGAAAGCTAAGTTTATTTATGGCCTTCCTCCGTTATTTGACGAGCGAGTTCGGAAGATTCTAAGGAATACGGTTGGAGAAATCCCTTATAGGGATTATAGTTATGGAAAGCTAATAGTAGTTTGCACTCAAGAAGGGATAAATTTGTGCAACAAATTAAAGTTAACTAGATAGCTTAAGATAGATACGTTCAGAGAAAGATCTCAGCTAGGAGACTTTTGTACCTAGTTTGGTTTACCAGTACTTCGGCTGATAGCAAGAAAACCAAACATAGAGATTCTAGAGGCTCCAATCACGATGAACCTTATAGAAAAAGATGGTCTAAGCATAGACATAGATCTAAGGAATAGAGATATGATAGAAACGCCTCTCGTAAGTCTAATAGATTTACCAAAAATAGGTCTAGGCGGGAGCTCGCCAACGCCCCTGAGTTTGATCAATTCCGAGCTCTGAGTAAAAAGTTATTATGGATTTACTAACGTCGCGCAAACCTGGCAGTAGCTCCGTGACGCGGAGCCAATACGGACCTCACTGCTTGGTGAAAAATAATTCCTACTCCTAGCTCATTTTATTTATTTCTTTCAGGGTATTTTAGTCCTAAAAACCCTTAGGTCATCTAAATTTCCCTAAGCGAGTAGAAAATCGGTTTTCTTAAATAAAAAACCCTCTCATCCACTCTGAAAATTCTACGCTCAAGAAATTCAAGAGAACACTAAGGCTAGGGTTCATCTTTCAAAGGTTTTCCTTCAAGTTGCTTCAAGAAGATATTCTTTTAGGTATGTAAGCTTCCATAGTATTCGGTTTGTTAACCCACACCAATCATGTTAATTTTAGCTTTAAATTCATTCTAAAAGATGAAGCTTTGATGTTCTTGTTATGTATTCATGAATTTGCTTTTGTTCTTGAGTCGGGCTGAGATTCAGGAGTTCTTGAGGTTAATTTGTCAATTTATATAGGGGTTAGAGTTATATTCTAGTGTACATGTGTTGGGTATCTAAATCTAAAAGGAGATTGAGAAAAAAAACCGAATTTAGGAGAATTGGGGTTAGAAAATGAAGAAGAAATTTCATTAGTCGAAATTTGACGTTGGTTGCGCGTCGCAGGGCAAGTTCCCAGATTTGTGAATTTCTGTTTCGCGTCGCGGAGTTGACACAGAGTTTTCTGTCTAAAAAGCCATTTTCGAAAACAATTTTTAAAAGCCTTTCTGCGTCGCAGACCCACTCTCAAATATTGGTTTCCAGTCTTTTCTCATGTTTATCTATCTAAAATCATTCCTAAACATCATGAGATATTTCTTATCACAAATCACAACCTTGAATTAATAAATCACATTCAAGGTAGAGTTGAGAGTCAGTCTTGAGAGTTCATTCGAACATTTTTCAGAAAATCCCTTTTTTTCTTTTCAGGAGTCTTCTACATATTCTAATAAATTGTTTCAAGACTTGAGCAAGTGAGTATGAGAGTAAGAATAATGTATTCATGAGTCTACCTTGTCATCATGAGATCTTTCTTATCATGAACTATAATTCTTGAATTCATAATTCACATTCAAGAGAGAGCTAAGAGTAGAGTTCAAGAAAGCCTTTGAGTTCAATTGTGAATCCCTTGAGATCAATTATCGATTTGAACTAAGTTTTGAGGAAGTAAGTCAGAGAATAAGAAGAGTTGTATACCTGAGTTCCATATGATTATGTAGATCATCGAGTCGAGTTGTTTCATGCCCATGATTCCGCATGAACTTCATAAGTTGAGCATCCTTCAGAGAAGTGGTATCTTCAAGTTCTAAGCCTTTAAGTATTGAGTTCCTTATTCCCTTTGAGATTATATTTCTAATCATGGGACCATTACATGTTACCCATGAAGTCTTTGAGTTGAATTGTTCGTGCCCATAATTCCGCATGAACCCTATGTCGAACAGTCTTGAGATGAGAAGAATCTTTAAGTCATTGAGTTGAGTAGTTCATGCTCATAATTCCGCATGAACCCTCTGAGTTGAGCATTCTTGAGATGAGTAGTATCATTGAAGTTCTTGAGTTCTAATTATTGAGTTATATCTATGGTTATTGAAAACCTTGCATTGAATGGTTCATGTCCATAATTCAGCATGAACCATATTATAAGAAGTCTTTTACAAACATTTTAACTTTGTTTTAAGACTTAAGGTTTGAAGTTGAGTAAAGAGTAAGAATAAAGTTCATTTTCTTTAAAATGATATATGAGAACTAAGTATTCCCAAAAGTAAATGTTTTCACATTTAAGATGAGAGGAAACTGAGATTTCCAAAAATATTTTGAGCATGAAAGAGAACATCGATTCCAAAAGAGTTTTTAAGCTAAGTTTTTTAGCACTAATCTCAAATCACAGAAGAAGTATGTTTTTAAAAACATAAGAGCTAGTATATTTTGGGAGTAGTATTGAGCACCAAATTGGGGACGAGCATGAGTTTAGATAACTCATGTCTCCATAAAACCATGTAGCCACCATGGGTAGAAAAGTGTCATACTTTTTAGATGAATCATTTTCACAATAGACTAGTGAATCCACTAAGTTAAGCGTTCTATATGACGACAAAGTATAAGACAGTTCTGGCAGTGTGGGCAAGACGATGTATCACCACTTAGGCTCGTAGTGGTGGTTGTCGGTAAG
This sequence comes from Solanum stenotomum, assembly GCF_019186545.1. Lineage (NCBI taxonomy): Eukaryota > Viridiplantae > Streptophyta > Magnoliopsida > Solanales > Solanaceae > Solanum > Solanum stenotomum. The sequence goes on from NC_064287.1 coordinate 15,463,563, forward strand.
AGAAACTCCCACAGCAGTATTGACATGGTTCCTCAAGGGGTTCTACTTAGTATGAATGGGGGTACGGGACTTCATTCATGCATTTCACAAGTAGACTTTGAGAGGGAGCATGTTATGTTTTTTATGATATTATGATTATGAGTTAACATCATGTTTTAAATAGTTTTTCCTTTTTCTTTATATTGCACTTGTTTTAAACTGCTTTATAATGAAATGAGTTCAGTTAAGTATTCATGAGTTGAGTATCCAGAGTTGAGTATTTCAAGTTTAGCATCATATCTTTGAAGTTGAGTATCTTATCCTTGAGTACTTCTAAGTTGAATAAGTTTGAGTAGTTTTGAGTATCCTTGAGTATTCCTTGAGTTAAGTAAGTTTGAGAAGAGGTAAGTATGTTTCCTTTTTATCAAGTTTCAAGCTTATGTTATGCTTTAGAATTCCTCTTACATGCTCGTACATTCCACATACTGAGTCATTTGGCCTGCATCTTTTCATGATGCAGACACAGGTATTCAGGATCATCAACAGGAGCTCCGTTGATACATCCGAGAGTTCGAGTTAGCTATGGTGAGCCTCCCTACTTTCGGAGGATTTCATTTACCTTTCAGTTATATCAGTTGTTAGGATGTCGTGGGTCTTGTCCCGACATCTATTTTTATCAGTTAGAGGCTTGATAGATAGTCAGTATAGTTGGGAAGGCTTTATTATTCATTTATTTTATTAAATGTTTGAAAGACTTAAGTTGCCTATATTATGGCGAGTTGAATATATTATTCTATTCTAAGTTGTTCATTTGAGTTGAAGTTTTGAAAGTTGAGTTTATTGAATTTTATTCAGTTTTAAGCTTTTGCATGCTTAAGTTAGTTTTCTGTTTATAGTCAGCTAGGATGAGGGTTTGCTTGGGGACCAGCAATGGTCTTCGAGTGCCGGCCACGTCCATGGTGTAAACTTGAGGTGTCCCAGGTTGGTTATAAATTATAAACCTTTGAACAAGAATTTAAAATGGATTAGGTATCCTATTGCGAATAAAAGAGATTTATTTTCAAGATTATATGACGCCAATATTTTTTCAAAATTTGATTTAAAATCAGGATATTGGCAAATCCAAATATTTAAAGAGCATTCTTATAGAACAGCTTTTAATGTCCCGTTTGGACAATACGAGTGGAATTTGGTGCCATTTGGTTTGAAAAATGTTCCTTCAGAATTTTAGAAAATGATGAATGATATTTTCAATCCATATTTGGATTTTATCATTGTTTATATTGATGATATTTTGGTTTACTCAAAGAATCTTGAAATACATATCAAGCATTTTGACATTTTCAAGAAAATTGTTACACAAAATTGTCTGGTGATTTCCAAATGAAAAATGAGTTTATTTCAAACTAATGTAAGATTTTTAGGACATCTTATTTGTCAAGAAAAGGTTACACCAATTCAACGATCGATCGACTTTGCTTCAAAGTTTCCTGATGTGGTGTTATATCCTGAAAAGTGTTGATATTCAACACTACCGGTGCTTATCAGAATTGTCTCATATAAATATCTTTATACCATCTAAATTCTCCTAAATGTTCTACGTTGTAGAACCTTAGGAGAATTTAGATGGTATAAAGATACCTATATGAGTAGGGTGATGGAACTACACGAAAACAGTTATGAACATTGGAAAGCTAATAGATGGCCTTCCTCCGTTATTTGTCGAGCAAGTTCCGAAGATTCTAAGGAATACGGTTGAAGAAATCCCTTATAGGGATTACACTTATAGAAAGCTAATAGGAGTTTGCACTCAAGAAGGGATAAATTTATGCAACGAGTTAAAGTTATCCCAGTCAGCTTAAGATACATAAGCTCAGAGAAAGATCTCAGCAAGGAGACTTTTGTACCCAGTTTGATTTACCTAGTACTTCAGCTGATAGCAAGAAAACCAAACATAGAGATTCTAGAGGCTCCAATCACGATGAACCTCATAGAAAAAGAAAGTCTAAGCATTGACATAGATATAAGGAAGAGCGAGATGGTAGAAAAGCTTCTCGTAAGTCTAATAGATTTGCCAGATATAGTTCTAGGTGGGAGCTTGCCAAGATTAAGTGTTATAAGTGTGGAAACTTTGGTCACATAGCAAACAATTGCAAGTGTGAAAAGCTAAAAACCTTAGAACTTGATGAATAGGTTCATGATAAGATTTATAGTATCTTATACACTTCAGGTTCAGAATCTGATTATGCTTCTGCTTCTAGTTCAGAGGAAGATATTGAGTTGCCTGAATTATCTTATAATAATCAGCATAATAATAATCAGCATGCTAATACTTGTAATACTTGTCAAGGTGATACTTCTTTATGTGAAAATGATGAGTTCTTTTATAAACTGCAATCTCAATTTGAAGATTTGAATATCAACACTATTACTTCTGATAATGTGATAGAACTCTTGAAAGAAGTTACTGATAATAATCTTCATGAAATAATTATTCAGTTAGCTATTAATAACAATACCAGTTGTTCAATAAATTTAGAAAAAAAGAATGATTTTGAATATGAATATTCTGCTCCTTATTCTTTGTCTGAAGTTAATAACATATTTAATAAACAAACTGTTTCTACAAGAAATTCTTCTTTTGATGATCTAAAAGACGAAATTGAGAATTTCAAAAATGAGATTAGATCTATTAAACAAAATCAAATGATTTTTGATCATCGTCTTACTCAGATTGAAACTATTAATATTAAAGGAAAAAATATTGCTGAAGAAAATACTCTTGCAAAACCTTTTAATCTTGATCCTAGACAAGGTAAGTTCTTAGGAATGATGCAAATAGTTACTGCTCCTAAATGGTATGTTAAATGCACCATATTGATTGATAATCATTTTTCCATAAGTAATGTCGCTATGATTGATAGTGGAGCCAATGTTAGTTGTATCCAAGAAGGTGTTGTACCTACTAAGTATTTTGAAAAAAACTATTCATATGGTTAAATCTGCTTCTAGACATGCTTTAGATAGAAAGTGTAAATTGCCTAGTACTCGCATTTGCGAAAACAAAGTTTGCATTTCGAATTTCTTTTTTTGGGTTAAAAATCAGTTATACCCTCCAATTATACTTGGAACACCTTTTATAAATGCTATTTATCCATTTACTAGCATAGATGCTAAAGGTTTTTCTACTACTTATGAAGACCGGAATATTAGTTATACTTTTATCACTGACCCACTTTCTCGTGATATTAATGTTTTAATTGATATGAAACAAAAGCATGTTGATTCTCTATAACTTGAATTGTTTAGTATGAATATATTTGATACTTTGAAATCCACCAAAGAACAAGAAAATATTAAATTGATTTCTAAACATATTGCCATCGATATTTGTGCTGATCATCCTAGTGCTTTTTGGAATCAGAAAAAGCATATTGTTACTCTTCCATAAGAAGACAATTTTTCAGTGGATGATATTCCTACTAAATCACGTCCTTGTCAGATGAACGCCGAATTGGTAGAATTCTGCAAAAAGGAAATTGATAACTTTTTACAAAAGGGTTTAATAAAACCTTCGAAATCACCTTGGTCTTGGACTACATTTTATGTTTACAATGCTAATAAAAGAGAACGAGGTGTCCAAGGTTAGTTATAAATTATAAACCTTTAAACAGTAATTTAAAATGGATTAGGTATCCTATTCCGAATAAAAGAGATTTATTGTCAAGATTATATGACGCCAATATATTTTCAACATTTGATCTAAAATCAGGATATTGGCAAATCCAAATATTTAAAGAGCATTCTTATAGAACAAATTTTAATGTCCCCTTTGGACAATACGAGTGGAATGTGATACCATCTTGTTTGAAAAATGCTCCTTCTGAATTTCAGAAAATTATGAATGATATTTTCAATTCATATTTGGATTTGATCTTTGTTTATATTGATGACATTTTTGTTTACTCAAAGACTATTGAAATGCATATCAAGCATTTAGACATTTTCAAGAAAATTGTTATATAAAATGGTCTGGTGATTTCCAAACCAAAAATGAGTTTATTTCAAACTAATGTAAGATTTTTAGGATATCTTATTTGTCAAGGAAAGGTTACGCGAATTCAACGATCGATTGACTTTGATTCAAAGTTTCAAGATGTTATTGCTTACAGGACCAAATTGCAAAGATTTTTGGGAAGATTAAATTACATTTCCCCATTTTATAAAAATTTATATCGTGATATTTCCCCCTTATATGATCGGCTAAAAAAGGATCATAAATCAACATGGACTAATAGTCACACCAATTTGGTAAAGAATATTAAACTTCGTGTTCAATCGTTGCCTTGTCTAACCCTTACTGACCCTGCATGGCAAAAAATTGTTGAGACAGATATGTCTAACATTGGTTATGGTGGAGTATTGAAATAAATCAATCCCCATGACAAAAATGAATAATTGATCCGATTTCATTCCATAAAATGGAGCAATGCTCAGAAGAAATATGCTACGGTGGCCCATGACATGCTGACCATCGTCAAATGTGTATTAAAATTTCAAGATGATTTATATAAAGAAAAGTTCTTAATAAAAACAGATGCACATTCTGTGAAATATATGTTTGATAAAGATTTTAAACATGATGCATCAAAATTGATTTTTGCTAGGTGGCAGGCCCAGTTAGCTCCTTCTTATTTTGAAATTCATTATAAAAAGGGAAGCGATAACTCTCTTCCAGATTTCTTATCTAGAGAATATCTATCTTCACAATGACTTTTCTGTCTCCCTTCTTTACTGATAAAACTTTAGTTAATATACTAAAAGTGATTCCTCTCAATCTAGACGTACTTGAAATTATACTATGGAAAATTATAGATCATATGGTGATGTACATCTTCTCTATTCATAATATCGAAGAAAACATCAATTTTGACAATTATTATCGTAAATACTATGATTTATATTATGAGGTATTCGAATAAAAAAAATGTTTTGTCTATAGAATGGACCCTCCTTGGGTAACCAAGGCCAGAGGAAGGGGATGTTATACCAGAGGAAGGGGAAGATCATCCCCAGGATCATCAGGATCGTCGTCCTTATATGGATCTCCAATTATACAAAGAGGGGGGATGAGTTTATTTAATCTTAAGTCCTCTCAAAAGGAGGATTCTTCTTCAATACATCTGGAAGATATTCCAGAAAATATTCCATTATTTGCAAAGCTACAGGCGTATTTATCGCAAAAGTAAAGTGATACCTCTGCATCAATAGCAAAACAAGATGTTGATGATATTAAATCATATCAAAAAATATCCAAGAAAGAAATGATATTTATTTTTGAAAATAAAGACATGCAGCGAAAGGAAGAACCCTGGAAGATATTCTAGCAATATTTGGTTAACGAATTATATTTCCTAGGTGAGTCATACAAAACCCGATCTTAGTATGAGACAATTCTGATAAGCACCGACATTGCTGAATTTCAGTACTTTTCAGGATATAACACCAGCGAGAATGTTTATAACTTCTTTAAAATGATAATCAAACAGATTATATCTGTTGAGGACTGGGGTATCTCCACAATGAAGGAAAGGCAGATCAGCCTAAATAAAGTCTCTATGAATTTTACATATTGGGTCTATATTAATGCTTTTGATAAAGTCCTCATCTACAACAATGAGAGAAATAAGCATACTTGGTTTATAAAAAATTGTGCGAAGATATTCACAGAATCAATCCCAAATTGGTTTCTAACCTGGTGGTCATACCACGATCCAACGATTAAAATATTATCGGATCAATATCTTAAGTTATACAAAGAATGGGTTAAAGTCTCACCAGATCTTAACGCATTATATCACACAAATCATATCTATTACATTGAAAAAATCGAACAAATATACTTTTTTGTTGAATTCTCTATTCCTTGGATTCATAAATGGACTCTAGAAGTACGTTTTACCAAGGAGAAAACTCGTTGTTTATATAGGACATTCTATAATAATTTCTGGGATAAACTGATGAAAAGAGATCCCAAAACCAAGTCATTATATGGACAAGAATTGTTGGATCTTATTGAAAAAAGGATCCAAGAATATTATATTACCCCTCAGAAAGGGATAATTCAAGATAGCTCGGTGAGGCATATTGCCCGAAAAATCTCTATTCAGGATGGGGATAAAGAAGAAATGATTAATAATTATCTTGACAAAGTCAAGAGAAATCTACTTCTCAACATAACACAATACGAGAAATCAAACACATCCATGAGGAGTGAAACAAGTGTTGATATCGCCACAGAAGATATTCAAGAGGTTCAACCATATGAGTCAAACAAAAACTCAGAAGATACTCTGCAAAAGGAGGAAGATTTTCTTCGCGAAATAAAGAAAAAGGACAAAATGTAAAGTTTATCTCTTGTAGATTTCTCCTGACTTCATCGAGATAATTATTAATCATTTCTTCTTTATCTCCATCTTGAATAGAGATTAGTAACAGTTTATCTACCGTTGGTCAACAGTGTATTTACTGTTGATAATTACTTCTACTGTACAGATAAACTTTACATTTTCTTCTTTTTCTTTATTTTGCGGAGAAAATCTTCCGCCTTTTGCAGAGTATCTTCTGAGTTTTTGTTTGACTCACACGGTTGAGCCTCTTGAATACCTTATATGGTGATATCATCACTTGTTTCCCTCCTCATGGATGTGTCTGATTTCTCATATTGTGTTCTGTTGAAAAGTAGATTTCTCTTGACTTCGTCGAGATAATTATTAATCATTTCTTCTTTATCTCCATCCTGAATAGAGATTTTTCGAGCAATATGCCTCACCGAGATATCTTGAATTATCCCTTTCTGAGGGGTAATACAATAATTTTTCATCCTTTTTTCAATAAGATCCAACAATTATTGTCCATATAAGGACTTGGTTTTGGGAACTCTTTTCATCAGTTTATCCTAGAAATTATTGTAGAAGGTCCTATATAAACAAGGAATTTACTCCTCGGTAAAATCTACTTTTGGAGTCCATTTATGAATCTAAGGAATAGACAATTCACCGAAAAAGTATATTTGTTCCATTTTTCAATGTAACATATATGATCTGTGTGATATAATGCATTTAGATCTGGCTAGACTTTAAGCCATTCTTTGTATAACTTAAGAAATGGATCCGGTAATATTTTAATGATCGAACCTTGGTATGACCACCAGTTTGGGATCGGTTCTGTGAATATCTTCGCACAATTTTTAATAAACCAAGTATGCTTATGTCTCTCATTGTTGTAGATGAGGACTTTATCAAAAGCATAAATATAGTCCCAATATGTAAAATTCATAGAGACTTTATTTAGGCTGATCTGTCTTTCCTTCATTGTGGAGATACCCCAGTCTTCAACAGATATAATATGTTGTATAATTAGAGAGCTAGATGATCCTAATGATACTGGGGATGATCATCCCCTTCCTCTGGTATAACTTCCCCTTTCTCTGGACTTGGTTACCTAAGGAGGGTCCATTCTGCAGACAAAACATTTTGTTTTATTTGAATACCTCATAATATAAATCATAGTAATTACGATAATAATCGTTAAAATCGATGATTTCTTCGATATCATGAATAGAGAATATGTCCATCACCATATGATCTTTAATTTTCCATAGGATAATTTCCTGTACGTCTCGATTGAGAGGAATCACTTTCAGTATAGTAACTAAAGTTTTTTGAGTAAAGAAGGGAGACAAAAAACTCATTGTGAAGATATATTCTCTAGATAAGAAATCTAGAAGAGAGTTATCATTTCCCTTTTTATAATGAATTTCATAATCAAAATGAGCTAACTTTGCCTGCCACCTAGCAAAAATCAATTTTGATGCATTGTGTTTAAAATATTTATCAAGCATATGTTTCACAAATTGTGCATCGATTTTTATTATAAACTTTTGATTATATAAATCATCTTGAAATTTTAATACCCGTTTGGCGATGGTCAGTATTTCATGAGCCACCGTAGCATATTTCTTCTGAGCATTGCTCCATTATGCGGAATGGAATCAGATCAAATATTCATTTTTGACATGCGGATTGATTTGTTTCAATATTCCACCATAACCAATGTTAGACGCATCTGTCTCAATAATTTTTTGCCATGCAGGGTTGGACATGTGAAAGATTGAACACGAAGTTTAATATTATTTACCAAATTGGTGTGACTTTTCCTTGACAAATAAGATATCCTAAAAATCTTACATTAGTTTGAAATAAACTCATTTTTGGTTTGGAAATCACCAGACCATTTTTATAACAATTTTCTTGAAAATGTCTAAATGCTTGATATCATTTCCAGAGTGATTGAGTGAACCAAAATATCATCAATATAAACAATGATAAAATCCAAATTTGGATTAAAAATATCATTCTTCATTTTCTGAAATTCAGAAGGAGCTTTTTTCAAATAAAATGGCATCACATTCCACTCTTATTGTCCAAACGAGACATTAAAAGTTGTTCTATAAGAATGCTCTTTAAATATTTGGATTTGCCAATATCCTGATTTAAATCAAATTTTGAAAATATATTGGCTTCATATAATCTTGACAAAAAATCTCTTTTATTCGGAATAAGATACCTAATCCATTTTAAATTCTTGTTTAAAGGTTTATAATTCAACCTAGGGACACCTCATTCTCTTTCAACAACTTTGTTAATATAAAATACAATGCAAGACCAAGGTGATTTCGAAGGTTTTATCAAACTATTTTTTAACAAGTTATCAATTTTCTTTTTGCAGAATTCTACCAATTCGACATTCATCTGACAAGGATGTGATTTAGTAGGAAGAGCATCCTCTAAGAAATTGTTTTCATATGTAAGAGTAACAATATGTGTTTTCTGATTCCAAAAAGCACTAGGATGATCAGCACAAATATCAATGGCAATTTCTTCAGAAATCAATTTAATTTTTTCTTGTACTTTGGTGGATTTCAAAGTATCAAATATTCATATTAAACAATTCAAGTTGTAGAGAATCAACACGTTTTTGCCTCATATCAATTAAAGTATTGATATCACGAGAAATCGGGTCAGTGATAAAAGTATAACTAATATTTCGGTCTTCATAAGTAGCAGAAAAACATTTAGCATCTATGCTGGTAAACAGATAAATAACATTTATAAAAGGTGTTCCAAGTATAATTGGAGGGTATAACTGATTTTTAACCCAAAAAAAAAAGAAATGCGGAATGCAAACTTTATTTTGGCAAATGTGAGTATTAGACAATTTATACTTTATATCTAAAGCATGTCCAGAAGCAGATTTAACCATATGAGTAGTTTTTTAAAAATACTTGGTAGGTACAAAACCTTCTTGGATACAACTAACAATGGCCCCCCTATCAATCATAGCAACATTAGTTATGGAAAAATGATTATCAATCAATAAGGTGCATTTAACATACCATTTATTAGCAGCAACATTCCTAAGAACATACCTTGTCTAGGATCAAGAATAAAAGATTTTGCAGGAGTATTTTCTTTGGCAACATTTTTTCCTTTATTATTAATAGTTTCAATCTGAGTAAGTCGGTCATGACAAATCATTTGATTTTGTTTAATAGATCTAATCTCATTTTTTAAATTTTCAATTTCATCTTTTAAATCATCAAAAGAGGAATTTCTTGTATAAATAGTTTGTTTATTAAATTTGTTATCAACTTCAGACAAAGAATAAAGAGCAGAATATTCATATTCAAAATCATTCTTTTTTTCTGAATCTTTTGAAGCACTAGTATTGTTATTAACAGCTAACTGAACAATTTTTTCACGAAGATTATTATCAAAAACTTCTTTCAAGAGATCACATTATCAGAAGTAATAGTGTTGATATTCAAATCTTCAAATTTAGATTGCAGTTTATAAAAGAACTCATCATTTTCACATAAACAAGTATCACCTTGACAAGTATTACATGTATTAGCATGCTAATTATTATTATGCTGATTATTATCAGATAATTCAGGCAACTCAATTTCTTCCTTTGAACCAGAATCAGAAGCATAATCAGATTTTGAAGCTGAAGTGTATAAGAAACTATAAATCTTATCATTAACCTATTCATCAAGTTCTATGGTTTTTAACTTTTCAAGCTTGAAATTGGGTGCTATGTGACGTCCACACTTATAACACTTAATCTTGGCGAGCTCCCGCCTAGACCTATTTTTGGTAAATCTATTAGAATTACGAGAGACTTTTCTATCATCTCGCTTTTCCTTAGATCTATGTCTATGCTTAGACCTTTTTTTTCTATAAGGTTCATCGTGATTGGAGCCTCTAGAATCTCTATGTTTGGTTTTCTGGCTAACAGCCGAAGTACTGGGTAAACCAAACTAGGTACAAAAGTCTCCTAGCTGAGATCTTTCTCTCAGCTTATCTATTTTATGTTGTCTGGATAACTGTAATTCATTATACAAATTTATTCCTTCTTGAGTGCAAACTCCTATTAGCTTTCCATAAGTATAATCCCTATACGGGATTTCTCCAACCGTATTCCTTAGAATCTTCCGAACTCGTTCGGCAAATAACGGAGGAAGGCCATCTATTAGCTTTCCAATGTTCATAACTGTTTTCAGGTAGTTCCATCACCCTAATCATTTAAGTATCTTTATACCATCTAAATTCTCCTAAGGTTCTACATCATAGACCATTTAACAGGGTACAAGCAGTCTCATACTGATTGGTAAATCTACCATTGAAATATTTTAAAATGCTTAAGACTAAGGTATAAACCTCGCCTTCTCTATTTTTTACTAGAGCCATGCCTAAGTTATCACCACCTTCAATATCAGAAGTAGCATTAATTACTGTAGCTTTGGCCTCGGTGCTCATATAGTTATCCCACCAACCTCGAAGTTGGCCAATAAAGCCTGCATTTATCATTTTGCAAATATTTCTATCTGAATTTTTAACACTTCTACGGATAGTTGCATACATAAGCATTCTATGAACAAGAATAATTAACTGTATATCAGTCAACCCATCAAGATTTCATTCATAAATTTCAGACCCACTATATGAGGTATTAGTCTTATTCCAGTCACGTTCCTCTATAAGCACATCTTAAGAAGTTGGTCTAGAATAATAATAAGTTTCCATACTAGGTTTATCAGCAAATTTAGTAGTATTACCACTATTTTTCTTTGGATAACCACGAAGTTTATTAAACTCTAAAGACACGCCTTTTTCAAATTGAAAAGTATTTTCCATTTCATCAGTAAAACTTTCAGACAGATCTATAGGTTTTGCACTAAATTCAGAAAACTTTTTATCAAAAAGTTCTTCGAAATCATAAATCGATTTGAATTTGAAATCAATAATCTCAGATGGCCTCTACTAGCTTAGTGAAGTCAAGCAAGCACCTTAATATTTTATTCCATTTCTAGACCTTAATACCTTAAACTTAACTTAAAACCTATATACACTATGTCACTTTAAACTTTAGACTCAAATACCAACTTATGATCTTAAGTTTAAATACTTCCATCGACTTCAACTTAATCGGATCACATTAAAATCTACAGACAGTTCACTTTAAATCTATTATATTGTCACTAGTTGCATAAGAACCCGAGTCCATAACTATACCACAAGGAAGTTTTTTAAGCGTAATAAATAGAACTAGTGCAAGTATAATACGGGGTGTTACATCCTCCCCCCCTTATGATCATTTGTCCTCGAATGATGGGTGAAGCCGATAGTTTGGTTAACCTTGGAATTTCATTTGGAGATTTGCGAGAGTTCCCATTATAAATAGGACTATCCATAATCCATAGACTAACCTAAAACACGTATTGACAAGTCTAGCATGAAGTCTCAATAGATATGGTCCATAATATAATAATATGACAAACTAAACCCCTTTCTTGACTATGTAATTCACTGAATATACAAAAGTAGAACTCATACAAATAAGGACTTTAATATACCTAAACACAAGACATGCAAATGGCATATCAAATGAACAAATGATAGTAGGATTCATGATCATATAAGGGGACCACATGATCTCAGATCCTTATGTTGATGTTTAGAATGAGGAGGGGTACTTAGGATCTCTACCATATTCCCAAGTATCTTATGTTATATTCTATTCCTTCCACTATACTTCAATGGAGGTATGTATCTCCCAATTTTTTCGTATATGCAACGAACACAAAATCAAAGGCCTAACCTATCGGGGCTCTACTTTCCCTTCTCTTTTATCTCATGACACTTTTCAGAGGTGAGACTTATAAGAACGCATAGCTGTTAATATAATCTAAAGTTTTATGCCGCACCTTCGAATAAGGCATTATTCTAAGTTATTTATCTATGGTTGTGATAAAATTTACATATATGCCCAACTTTTTCTGGTCAAAATCTTCACTACATAATGATACAAGGAAATGTTTTCCTAAAATGTTCAAAACTCAAGTCAATAATCAAAGAGGGGCATAGTGTACAAATAAATAAGTCACATTGGGTATGACACATAGGTAGATTAGCACAAAAGGGAGCGCATAATATACGGTCATTAAGCTATAGAAATATATGGTGTATGCACGCATATGGTTCATAGGGTAGTGTGTGAGCGAATGAACTATAAGGAATGTAGGAAATGGAGTAGATGAGCACATGATGCATGAGTACTAAAGCTACACAATATATAATACGTAAGCAAGTAGACTATATAAAATATGACCTATGGAACACAAATCACATTGATCAAGTGCGTTATATTGCTTGGATTGGTGAACTAACATGTCAATAAAAAGTACACTTATGAAATATGAGCAAGTGAACACATAACACATGGCTAGAAAAGCTATAAGGCCTGTAATGTTTAAGCAAGTAGGCTACGAGTCATGTAATATACTTAGAAATGGTTTATGATGCATATGGCATGTAAACAAGTGATAGGCCAGTCATATAACCCACGAGCACTAATTTTTCCCATAGCATATGATCAATTAGCATGCAGTACCCACATAATATGGACAAGGGACATGTGAAAAGTAACCATTGCAATAAAAAACATGTAAGGAAAAGGTCCTACAAAAACATATAACAATAAACAAGGGTACTCTGAAGCGGACAACACTTATATGTAAGCATTTTGTGACATTAGAAAACATGTGAGAAAGTGATCCACAAAGGGTAAATAACATACAAATAGATAAGTTATGGAACATGCAACATGTATAATTATATAACAAACCATCTTTGGAAACTACGAGATATCCTATAGAACCACTCTACCATATTAAGGACAAACACATTGTCTTAAGCGTTAAGTCACAAGTGGGGATAACTCTGCTCATATTCTTTACTCACCTAAACACATACAATTGATTTCCCCATCTACTCTCTTCAATCTCCTAAGAATTCTTATAGGTGTTCTGTTATTGGGACTTGGCTTCCCTCTAGGTCAATAGAAACACTACAGTCAAGATAGAAAAATAAAATCCTCAATAGTTCATCTTTTATAGTAGGAGGTCGAGGTCAACTTTGCCTTCATTACTGGCTTGTGTTATATCACGCTCAACGACTGGTGCCCTTTGAAGGTCGAAATAGAAAATAAATAGTGAAGCTGGAACGCACCATAAAACATGAAATCTAATAACAAGTGAGGGTGTTCCGACTCATTTCCCATGTAAGATAGAAAATAATAACAAATAGGATATGATCAATCTTTCCTCTCCCTTAAGTGGACTATGACTGACGAATTACTGCAGACATATATTAAATGAACCCTATAGTAGCCCTATTCAAATTGATGGAAGTCAATACATGTGAATAATGCTCTACGTACATATTCGGCATGTGTCATTCAAGCTTCATTCTCACATGCTTCCTGTCTAACAAGTACCTTTTAATCAAAACTAGTAGCTTCATGTACTCTAATCCCACTATGTTCAACCTAACTAATCACAATTTAGGTCTAACCAATCAACTTTTCTTTTGTTAACCTTAACCCTTTGGTCACATAATAATCCTCTATAACAAAAATATAGATTGTAGTAGGAACTACCATACATATATCATTTGCAGTAATTAGCACACTTATCTCTAAGTTTCATAATCATGAAAAAAATATAAATGTTATTAGTACTTATTCGGGGTAGTTGGAACATAGCATATAAAAACCAACTATTAACATATTCGGGATGATATATGGTAAGAATTTAGGCCTTGTCAGCCAATTAGGGGTATCTCTAGTAACACTATTGCACTGATACATTTAGCTATCAGATTGTGCCACTGCCTTCTTCCCACTAAAAGAAACTGGTTCAACAACATCAATTTAGAGTACATGTGTAATACCAAAAATTCTATGTATAGCACAGACTAAGAACGAGTCTCCTCTATAGGAATAGATCCTATAAATATGGAGGAAATATAGAACTCAAGAGTTGGATACATCCTTCTAAGATGATGTGCTTAGAAATGCTACAACTCATAGATGTAACTAGGTGACCCATCATTTTTAAGTATATGGATAACCATACTATATCTTTCTCAATTGAACCAATGTGATACATATGGCAAAAATGCAACTTAAAATGGATATAACATAAAGCCTTTACATACCCTGTGGAGTGGGACAGTCGAATAAAATGAGCTCAATGTAGTCTAAATATTGATAACTTCAGATCGTTTTCTGTAGGTTGCATGTTGAAATTTTAGCTACCGCTAACCTTAACCATCGTAAACATAATATGACTAACATGATCAGGTACAAGTGGAAATTGACCTCTTAACTTTGCTCTATTGCACGATCTGGATTATGAAGGATAGTAATATTTCCTAAATGTCCAAGTAGCCCCCAAATTATAAATGTGGCGCGCAATACATTCATAAGAAAAGTTCTACTATACAGGGCTTTGTAGACTCCCTAGGACGAACTGCTGTGATACCACTTTTGTCACACCCCAACCCTAAGTAAGGCGTACAAGTACCATATGAACACATGATTTACAAGTGACCTGTGATTAGAAAGTAAACTACTATGCAAATAGATTTACTGATGAGAACCTTCATATACAACACACATTGACTAGCTAAATCGATACATCTGACAAGTGAAACTATGAACACAGATGATAGCTTTACAATGTCTACAAAGCCTCTACTGGAATCCATGATTGTACTGCTATGAAATACACATTGTAAAGACTAGGTAAAGCCCCGAATCAACTTGGAGCTCACCAACAACCGCTGAGTATCATGTACTTCTATTGGGGAGATCTATTAGTTGAGTACTTGTAACTGCAACATGAAATGCATCATCCCCAATAAGGGATGTCAGTACAAAAGAATGTACTCAATATGTAAGGCATAATACAACCATATGTAAAATGAGAGCTAAACTGAAACCAAATATCAATAAATAAGGATTAGAGACCACCTTTTCTTATACTTTTGGAATCGTGCATGTTACATTCTTTTCTTAACTTTTCTGTGCATTATAATATTTATAAGACATGATACCAATGACCAGTTGATCAGCAGTAGAAGAGGATGACCCATGCTAGGCATTTTCACCCCTGAGATGTTGTCCTCATAATTCCACAAATTGGGATTGGCCCATGCTAGGCTTTCGCCCCTGAGCTGCCACCCTCTTATACCAATTGGGATCGACCCATGCTAGGCTTTCGCCCCTGTGCTGCCACCCTTCTATACCAATTGGGATCGACCCATGCTAGGCATTTCCCCCTGGGCTACCACCCATAATTATACAAATAGCTTCACTTAAATTCTTTAACTTTGAGATTGTTGTTTTGATGTTCATAACTCTTTCGAGATTGTTGTTAAAATAATCATAACTCTTTCGAGATTGTTCTTTTGATGATCATTATCTCTTTTGAGATTGCTATTTTGGTGGTTATAATCATTGTTGAGATTTGGAACTATGGACCAGTATTAGAAGACACATGAATATGGACCTACGATAATACTAATGACATGGGAAACAAATGTGACATGCACATGTAATACTTAGGAGCATATGACTCAGTTAAGCATTTTGACATCTCAAATTGAAGCACATATCAAGTGAAGACATTTAACATTCAGCCAAGAGATTTGAACTGTATATGGTAGCCGGATACTCACTAACTAATATCAAAATACAAGGAATATATGAAAGTGGAACCAAGGGAGAACGTGGACAAAATCAACTTACGTACGGATACATAATCCAAGTAAGTACATATAAAATGTACAATAGAACAGGTAGGAATCTTGTGAGGTAACATTATAGTCTAACACAATGGGAGTAATAACCAATAAAGGGAACATATGAACATGTGACAAGATGACATATATATAGATAATTGAAGCTAGTTGGCATGATATGGGCAAATTGTATATCCAACATACAAACATATGTACCATGTGTAATCTAGGATCATTTTGATTTATATAAGGGAAATACGTGCCAATGGTACTTTGACGGTGAAACAAGTTTAAATCTTGCATGCAAATACTTGGTAGAGTAAGCACTTACATTTAGTAACAAACTCATATTAGAGTACTCACTTTAATGCTCTAGGGAGTACGAACTGCACCCATGGATCAGTCACTACCAAGGGCACTTAGAATGTTTACTTTTTGTAATGCAAGTGTTGGATTCATGCCAAAGAAATAGGAAATCAAATAGCCCTACATACCTTGCTATACAATTCAAAAAGTATGACTTAAGCTCCTTCTCTTCAGATTACTAATCTACAATAAAATAAGATGTAAGACTAGTATTAGTAGCTAATCAATCAATTTGAGCTACTTGATCTCACAAAAATAATAACCACGCAGTAAGCATGCAATTTATCTAGTCAATGTTTTCTTTCCTTCCCTTTTCCTTAAATCGCGTCTATATATTATACAACCTTCGTATCAGGTCCTCCCCAAACCTCCCTGCAATATTTAAGTCCTTTAAAGTCTCCATAACTTACCCGCACATCCAGTCACATCCCTTATCATAACATACATAAAACAATCCTTAAGCATAATAATGTAACAGATAAATATGAATCATTGTTTCTGATCACCAGCATTTGAAGAGTTAACATTACTTTTAAGGTGCTCACACAAGCTCATGATTGAAGTTAAAGAGGACTCCCCTCCATGCCAGTCCCAGTATGCACTAATCACCAGAACATCCTCCCTAATATTACACCATGTAAAAGTAACAATTTCCAACTCACTAACACATACCAAGTGTCCTAATTAAATCAAGCACAAGATGGAGAAAATTGCAGTAGCTTACCTTGCTGGACATAACTATCACTTGCTAAGACTTGGATTCTTCAAGGTAAAGGTTGTCCTCCTTAACTTGTCTTAAATTATACCTTCCAATAGCTTAAACTCCAAAATATTCAAGAACCCTAATGGTATCTAATGGTTGCTGTATGAAGCTCAAAGGGAGAAGAGAGAGAGCTCAAGAAATCAGATTTTTTGCAAAGTAAAAATGGTTGGAAAAATCTTATATCAATCCGTTTTAAAGGGACCTGCTTTGGCTGACTTTCTCACTTATTTTGTGCAATAATTTTTCAAGTAGGTGACCCACCTACTTGAACTTTTCACTTGGGCCTTTTTGGACTTAAGAACATTGGGCCTTTTGCCATCTTTCTTGTACTTCTTTTGCAGCCAAACATGTGTCTTTAATTTAGGCCACACATTTAAGTAGGTGATGCACCTACTTTTCCATTCAAATTATTTCTTGTGGGCTTGGAAAGATTGGGCCTTGGCTGTCCATTTTCCCCTTATTCTTCTATTCAACTTGGGCCAGATTAATGCAAGTAAGTGTAATGTACTTGGCCCAATAACATGGTCAAAAGTGTCTTAGTAGGTGATGCACCTACTTGGTCCTTTGGGCTGGTCAATAAGTCAAAGTAGGTGATGCGCCTATGTGTCATCTACTAGCTTAGTGAAGTCAAGCAATCACCTTAATATTTTATTCCATTTCTAGACCTTAATACCTTTAACTTAACTTAAAACTTATATACACTATGTCACTTTAAAATTTAGACTCAAATACCAACTTATGATCTCAAGTTTAAATACTTCCATCGACTTCAACTTAATCGGGTCACATTAAAATCTATGGACAGTTCACTTTAAATCTATTCTATTGTCACTAGTTTCATAGGAAACCGAGTCCATAACTATACCACAATGAAGTTTTTAAGCGTAATAAATAGAACTAGTACACGTAGAATACGGGGTGTTACAATTATGAGCCGGGCCATACACGGGATTCTGGGGGAAATATGATGGATAGCAGTCAATCTCCTATCAAAAGAAAATGAATGTCTACTATAAGAAATATTATGAAACTGCATACAAATCCTACCATTATGATTCTGAGTAATATGAGAATACTCAGAATTCGTGACTGCATCTGTCATCTGATTTGGCGCAATTACTGAGTTCAAAGTCCAAGTAGTTAGAAAATTAATTTCTTCCCATTTTATAGGTCGTCTAGTGTGACCTTAGATCTAGAAAAATTAGTTTCAACTAAAATAGTTTGATCAGATGTATCATATAACTTACATCTTGGGTTTAACGTTGAGAGTAATTTGAAATAAATTCTATAAGACAAGAAAATCAATTCAGATCCAGGCGCATAATTATAACCATGCGTTTTAACATTTAAAGTTAAAGGATCACGAATATTAGCATCAGTTAAAGATAACTGCAAGTTTGGCTGAGTATTAGAAAAAACTGGACCATATGCCACAATAGATTCAATCGAACCCATCAAAAATTGTCAAAAATTTCAATTTCTAGCGTCATGCAAGGCAGCTAAAAATGTCTTAGGTAACCCTTTCAGGGTCAAAGTCTTGAAAACAATTTGAACCATGCCTCTATGCAACAAATTATACTGAAATTTATATAACTCCATATCTCTTTTGTTTAACAAACGAATAGTCTGTTCAGATGAATTTAAAGCCAAAGATTGTTCAGTAGTTTTAGTCAACTGTTTATGTGAAATTTTATCAAACCAACCATAATCATATATCGTTTTAATATCAATTTTTGGAATAGTCTATTTGTTTAACAAATCAAGGTTTTGAGGTATATCTACCACTTCCAATCTAGTACTTTATGTAATCATTTCTCCAAGATCCATGAAGAAAAGAACATATCTATGTCGTATACTTCACATCAACCTTATACTTACCATGAAAGTTCCAGGCTCTGATACCAACATACAGGATCTCAGAAGATGGGCGGTAGTCCGCGCGGTCATCTTCAATTTAGCTTATTAACATTCGAATTCAAGAAATAAATCTGAATCGAAATATATACAATTTTTATATAGTTTTATGGTTGTATGGAAAGATCTAGTCCTTATTACCCTAGCAAAGTGTCTGTCAAGATTCAAATACGTATGGTTATTGAGCCCATGTGTCTAGCAGTTCTTACCGGGTATAGAGTGACCTTTTTTATACTCATTAACGTGCTTTGGACCACGACTAGCTAGACGAAATGACTAAGACAAAGCCAACAACGTATTGCATTAAACCTGACTGTACCACCATCTCGGAACCAAGTAAAGAAACCATATATAAATTGATTTATATTTAGATAAATTCTAGATCTTTCATAATAACTATAAAAGTGAAGTTAGATATCCAACATAGACATGAGTCTTTTAGCTGTACATAGTCACGACTATAGATTGGAGAAAGATAAAAGATGAAAGAAGGAAGAATTAAAGTACCTGCTAACTATGGCCAACACCAAGGCCTATGAGGGAACTATCCATAATTTATTTACTTTCAGCTGAACTCTGGCAGACTGAATACTTTACAAATTGAGAGAAACTTACAGTAGAGAGAGATATGTAATTTGAACCTATCTAAACAACTAAAACTAAACTTATTTATAGAAAGAAAAAGAATCTACGAATAGTAAATGTGGATCCCTTATCAATGGGTCCTTATGTACAGTAATAGTTTATTTACTGTTCGTCAACAGTGTATTTACTGTTGATAATGACTTCTGTTGTAGAGATAAACTTTACATTTTGTCCTATTTCTTTATTTCACGGAGAAAATCTTCTGCCTTTTGCAGAGTATCTTTTGAATTTTTGTTTGACTCAAATGGTTGAACCACTTGAATATCTTCTGTGGCGATATAACATCACTTGTTTCAGTACTCATGGATGTGTCTGATTTCTCGTATTGAGTTATGTTGAGAAGTAGATTTCTCTTGACTTCGTCGAGATAACTATTAATCATTTCTTCTCTATCTCCATCCTGAATAGAGATTTTTCGGGCCTGGAACTTTCATGGTAAGTATAAGGTTGATGTGAAGTATACGACATAGATATGTTCTTTTATTCATGGATCTTGGAGAAATGAGTACAAAGAGTACTAGATCGGAAGAGATAGATATAACTCAAAACCTTGATTTGTTAAACAAATGGACTATTCCAAAAATTGATACCTACTTACAGGATCTCAGAAGACGGGTGGTAGTCTGCGCGGTCATCTTCAATCTAGCTTGTTAACATCCGAATTCTAGGAATAAATCCGAATCAAAATATATACCTATGTAATTTCGAACCTGTCTAAACAACTAAAACTAAACTTATTTATAGAAAGAAAAATAATCTATAAATAGTAAATGTGGGTACCTTATCAATTGGTCCTTATGTGCAGTAACAGTTTATCTACTGTTGGTCAACATGTATTTAGTGTTGATAATGACTTTTGTTGTAGAGATAAACCTTACATTTTGTCCATTTTCTTTATTTCACGGAGAAAATCTTCCGCCTTTTGCAGATTATCTTTTAAGTATTTGTTTGACTCACATGGTTGAGCCTCTTGAATATCTTCTGTGGCGATATCATTAGTTGTTTCACTCCTAATGGATGTGTCTGATTTCTCGTATTTAGTTATGTTGAGTAGTAGATTTCTCCTGACTTCGTTGAGATAATTATTAATCATTTCTTATTTATCTCCATCCTGAATAGAGATTTTTCGGGCAATATGCCTCACTGAGCTATTTTGAATTATCCCTTTCTGAGGGGTAATACAATATTCTTGGATCCTTTTTTCAATAAGGTCCAACAATTTTTGTCCATATAAGAACTTGGTTTTGGGATCTCTTTTCATCAGTTTATCCCAGAAATTATTATAGAAGGTCCTATATAAACAAGGAATTTGCTCCTCGGTAAAACCTACTTCTTGTCACACCTCATATCTTATTAAGACGCACAGGCATCCGATGCCCTAAAGGCTCGAGAGAACCAACATGTAACTTGTGCCTACTACGCATATAACTATGACAAACTTGTGACAAGTTCACATAGGATGCAGCGATAAGAACTGACAGAAGTAGACCCAAAATTTATATACAAGACTTGACTGTTGAGGCCACAACTTGTTAAGACGCAACTGAAGCATAGACATAAGTCTACAAAGCCTCTAAAAGATAGAAAACCTTAGAGTAGGTCAGGATAGACCCCACGTTACTCTTAACTATGATACAATACCAAAATGAATCTACCAAGGACTCAATAAAGCTCCGAATCAATCTGGAGCTCACCTAAAGTAGCTGAGTGTCGTGTGCTCCTACTAAGGAGGTCTACTAGCTGAAGCACGTGTGCCTACAGCATGAAATGCAGCGTCCCCCGCGAGGGACGTCAGTGTACTGAATATGTAGGGCAATAACATATCTAAATAAGAGTTCAATGAAACCAATTATCAATATATGGGTGCATAAATCAGAACAAAAGACCACCTTGGTTAACTCTTGTGGAATCATGTATGTTACATTCTTATCTTTACCTTTCAGTGTGTTATGATCTTTATAAGGCATTTGATACGAATGACTAACTGATCAGTGGTACAAGAGGATGACCCATGCTAGGCATTTTAACCCCTGGGATGCGGTCCTCATAATTATTCAAATTGGGATCGGCCCATGCTAGGCTTTCGCCACTGAGCTTCCATCCTTCTATACCAATTGGGATCGGCCCATGCTAGGCTTTTGCCCCTGAGCTGCCACCCTTAATTATAGAGATTACTTTACTTAGATACTTTAATCTTTGAGATTGTTATTTTGGTGGTCATAATCATTTTTGGTATTTGGGACTATGGTAGTAGTAGAAGACATGAAAATAATATTTCAATGCAGTAAAAAATGACATAAGGAGGTATGTAACATCAATGCATTACTTGTGAGCTTAAATGACACAATTGACTTCAAATAACTAAGAGGAGGATTCACCAAACTTGCTTTTGTAAATACCATTTCTATACTAGGACATATGAGGATAATTGCACAAGTATAGAGTAGTGAACATATAATGAAGTAATTCTATACACTAAGGGGAGGGGGAATGTAATGACCCTCCAGGTCATTTTTAAATTAAAGAATTCATTTCNGGGAAATATTGTTAGCTATTTGGAGATCATACGCTGCCACTATGTTTCCTTTACTAGGAATAGGACTTAGGAAATTCACTTGGTGATATTAATCTCATGTATCAGATTTCATGCCGAAGAATATTGAATCGAATAGCCTTACATACCTTATCCTCTGATCAATACAACAATCACGATTCAGCCTCCCCTTTCAGGTTTTAATCTACAATATAAGTCATGATAAATTTAAATTAGCAGCTATCACACTGTGAGCCTCGTAAAATAGTAGCTAACTTTGACGGATAATGAGCCCATAAAGCCCTTAAAACAATGTGTATCACCACACCCTCCTTCTCTGCCCAATACATACATTATATATCTTTTTCCAAGATTACCCAAACTGCACCAACAACAATACACATAAAACAGCCTTAAATATTCTTTTATCATACAACCAATTATTGAACTCACCACCCCTTGAGTTCTTTATGACAACACACCCCTATTTCCTTACTCAAACTCATACAGAAGGAGGAAGAAAATGGAGCAGTCACCTTACCTCAATTTCTACAACTTCTCCTTATAACTTGAATTCCTCTAGAACATGAACTTCCCTTCACACTTAAACCACAGAAGAAGAGAAAAGTATCTTAATAACCAAGGAAGTGAGCAGTAGCTTCTAGAAATATTATGCCTTTATACATATATTTGAGCATGAATAACATGTTTTCATAATCATCCTTGGGAGAATTAAGCTAAATCCCTAAGTGTTTTCAATTACCTTTTCTTGCAGAGATGAGGGTTTCTTCAAGAACAATAGAAGAACTTTAAGGCTAATGTTTAATCCTTAAGAGAAAAGAGAGAGAAAGAGCTGGAGTTAATCCTCAATAATGTATGTTAAAATGAATGAGAATAGCAGCCAATCTATCTTTATATTGAGCTTTCTTCACCTTTAAGAATATCCACTAGAAAGCTTCATTTTCAGCCACTAATTGGTCAAGTAGGTGATGCACCTGCTTATGTACATCAAGCAGCTTAAAAGGTCAAACTAGGTGATTCACTTAGTTTCTTTCACTTGGGCTTAAATATTGGGCCTTGACAGATTTGGCTGCTGGGCTTTCATTTCATTTTGTTTTATTTAACATAGTTTGGGCCTCAAGTGAGTCCATTAGCATTGGCCCAAATCTGATCAATAAACCTTGACCTTTTTAACTAGATCCATATAGTTCAAGTAGGTGATACACCTACTTGGTTATTTGGACTGGTCAATAAGTCAAAGTAGGTGATGCACCTACTTGTCACCTACTAGCTTAGTTAAGTCAAGCAAGAAGCTCACCTATTTTAATCCATTTTCTAATTATTAATCTCTTTTCCTTTAACTTAGCACTTAACTTTCAACTTTAAGCTCAATTACCACCTTCCCGTCTCAAGTTTAAATATTTCCGTTGGAGTTATAACTTGTAGTACACATGGTGCAACGTGCAAGGCATCACATCACATTACGGGCTAGTTTAAACCAACACTAATCATATAAGAAACATGGTTTCTCACCTATACTATAAGGCTATGTCAAGTATCACAAGAACAGAATAAGCATATGCATAATACGGGCTATTACACTTCTGGAGTCCATTTATGAATCCAAGGAATACAGAATTCAATGAAAAAGTATATTTGTTTGATTTTTTCAATGTAACTACAAAGAAACCTCAAATTGCCAACATATTTTACTAGCAACTTAAGTTGGTTAGTATTCTACTAACAAATTACCAACATATTTCTAATTGAATTATATTTTAAAACTTAACAATGAAATTCTAATAGATTACCAACCAATATCATACTAACTAAGTATTTTAGTTGGTAAATACGGCGGGAAAAAATGGTGCCAAATTTAGCAACATTCTATCAATGGATTACCAACTGAAGTATTACTAATGCACACCTTTTGTTGGTAATATTACAAACGAAGTATATATCGATTGGTAATATGACAAAAAATTGTTTATATAATTTATTAACATATTACCAATGAATTACTAACCAAACATTTACCAACGACAAGATTGTGTTGCTAAATTTACCAACGAAATATAAATGTGTTGGTCAATTAGTAACGAAATGTAATTTGTTGGTAAACTTGTCAATCAATATGCAATTAGTTGGAAATTTTATCGACGAATAAAGATTGTAGTTAGTAAATTACTAATATCATTAAAATAGTTAGTAATATACCAACCGATCATTAATTCATTGGTAAATTTACCAACATATTAATTATTAGTTGGTAATATTACATATGCATGTTTAGTTGAATAGTAACTATTATCAACTGTGATAAAATTTATTGGTAAATTATTAATTACTAACTTATATTTGAATAGTTGGTAAATTTACCAATTGAAGTTAAATTTTTTGGTAAATCAGCGTCTAGTGTTGAGGCTTTCATATTCAGTTTGTGTCATTAGGCATTTTAACTTTTAAATTTTAGCCAAAACAAGACTTTGGTCAATATTTTTGGTAAACGTACTCATATTAGAACTCTGTCAGGGTCATTAGCTTCGAAAGGTCATTTTTTATCTAGTAGGAAGGTTGGTTCAAGTTTTGAGGCTGTCGTTTTTTGTTTGTGTCGTTATGTGTTTTAAATCTTATGTTCTTATCAAACTTTAACTTAGGTCAATATTTTTGTGAACGTGCTCAGATGAGAATTCCGTCAGCGTAATTAACTCCAAAGGTCATCTTTTATCTAATAGGATGGTTGGTTCAGGTTTTGAGGCTTTCATTTTTAGTGTGTGCCGTTAGGTATTTTAACTTATAAATTATGGCCAAAATTTAACTTCGATCAATATATTTGATAAACGTGCTCAGATGAGAATTTTGTCAATACAGTTAGAAGCGGAAGGTCATTTTTTATGTAATAAGATAGAGGGTTCGAGTTTTGAGGCTTTCGTTTTTAGTTTGTGCAGTTAGGCATTTGAACTTTTATGCTTTGGCCAAAATTTCACTTTAGTCAATATTTTTGGTAATCGTGCTCGAATTGAAATTTTGTCACCGCAATTAGCCATATATGTTCAGTTTTGGTCTCATAGGATGGTTGATTCGGGTTTTGAGGCTTTTATTTTCTGTTTGTATCGTTAAGCGTTTTAACTTTTATCTTTTGGCTAAAGTTTGAATCAGGTCAATTTTTTTGGGAAACATGCTCAAGTTTGAATTTCGTTCGCGCAGTTAGCTTTGAAAAGTCATTTTTCGTTTTATACGATAATTGGTTTGGATTTTGATGTTTTTATATTCAGTTTGTACCGTTAGGCGTTTTAACTTTTAACTTTTGGCCAAAATTTGACTTTGCTTAACATTTTTTATAAACGTGCTCAAATGAGAATTTGGTTAGCGCACTTCGGAAGGTCATTTTTATATCTAATAGGATGGTTGGTTCAGGTTTTGAGGCTTCCACTTTCAGTTTGTGTTGTTAGGCGTTTTATCTTATAAGTTTTGGCCAAAATTTAGATTTGGTCAATAATTTTGGTAAATGTGTTCAAATAAAAAAATTTGATGTAATGATATGTGTCATATTGAGATTAATTTAACTTGTTATCATAGATTTTGCATTGTTTCATTCAAATATAATTTATAAAATTGATATTAATATTTTTGGATTTATATTCGTGCTCTTAGATTTTTAAATGCAATAAATAAATAAATATTTTACTATTGGATAATTATTCAGTTAATAATATTTTGAACATATTTTCAATTAATTAATAACCTAGCATTGAACTTGAATGATACATTACCAACAAACTAACTATCAATTAGTAAATTTATTAGAAAAACAAATAATCACACTAACGTATTTAAAATTTATTACTAACTAGGGTTGTGGTGGAGTGGTAAGTACTCCTTCATCCTTAACCAAGAGGTCTCGGGTTCAATTCCCTTTGGGTACGAAGTCGCCTTTGTTAGGGAGCACAGAGGTCTCGGGTTCGATTCCCCTTGGGTATGGAGTCGAGATTTAGTCGGGCTCCAATGTAGGTACCGAACACCTGATGGGAAACCAAAAGAAAAAAAGTACTTAAAATTTATTGGTAAATTACCAACATAAATTTTCTGTTACTAAAATTGCCAACCAATTACCAATGTATCTGAAAAAGTTTACTATAAGATATTTGTTACTATAATTACCAACGTATTACCAACAGAATCGACTAATGAAGAAAAACATTTACTAACTCCTTTTCAATTCGTTAGTAAAGGTACTAACGGTATACTAACCAAAAATTAGTTGGCGAATTTACCAACATAAATTTCAGGGCCATGGTTCAAAATTTTGTAACAACATCTTTAGGTGTTTACAAACTGATTTTTGGTTGGTAAGTTTACCAACAAATTAAAATCGGTTGGTAATATTTACCGACAAGCCTTTTAGCAACGGATTAATATAGGTTGGCATTTGGTTGGTAACTCAAATTGCTAACCAATTTGATCAATTTACCAACGAATTTTTTGTGGGTAATTGAGGTTCCTTTCGTATGTGTGATATAATGCGTTAAGATCTGGCGAGACTTTAACCCATTCTTTGTATAACTTAAGAAATGGATCCGGTAATATTTTAATCATCGGACCGTTGTATAACCAACAGTTTAGAAACCAATTTGGGATCGATTCTGCGAATATCTTGGCACAAATTTTTATAAACCAAGTATTCTTATGTCTCCCATTGTTGTAGATGAGGACTTTATCAAAAGCATGAATATAGTCCCAATATGTAAAATTCATAGAGACATTATTTAGGCTGATCTGCCTTTCCTTCATTGTGGAGATACCCCAGTCTTCAACAAATATAATCTGTTTGATTATCATTGTAGAGAAGTTATAAACATTCTCGCTGGTGTTATATCCTGAAAAAGTGCTGAAATTCAGCACTACCAATGCTTGTCAGAATTGTCTCATAATAAGATCGGGTTTTGTATGACTCACCCGAGAAATATAATCCGTTAACCAAATACAGCTGGTATATCTTCCAGGGTTCTTCCTTTCGCTGATGTCTGAATTTTCTAAAAGAAATATGATTTATTTCTTGGATACTTTTTCATATTATTTAATATCATCAACATTTTCTTTTGCTACAGATGCAAAGGTATCACTCTGCTTTTGCAATAAATACGCATGTTGCTGTGCGTATAATGGACTATTTTCTGGAATATCTTTCAGATGTATTGAAGAAGAAGCCTCATTTTGAGAGGACTTCAGATTAAATAAACTCATCCCCCCTCTTTGTTTAATTGGAGAGCTAGATGAGAAGGACGATCCTGATGATCCTGAGGATGATCTTCCCCTTTCTCTAGTAGAACTTCCCCTTCCTCTAGCCTTGGTTACCCAAGGAGAGTCCATTCTACAGACAAAACATTTTGTCTTATTCGAATACCTCATAATATAAATCATAGTAATTACTATAATAATCATCAAAATCGATGCTTTCTTCGATATTATGAATAGAGAATATGTCCATTACCATATGTTCTATAATTTTCCACAAGATAGTTTCCTATAAACTTATCTAGACAGCTTAAGATAGATAAGCTCAGAGAAAGAGATCAGCTAGGAGACTTTTTTACCAAGTTTGGTTTACCCAGTACTTCCGCTGATAGCAAGAAAACCAAACATAGAGATTCTAGAGTCTCCAATCATGATGAACCTTATAGAAAAAGAAGGTCTAAGCAAAGACATAGATCTAAGGAAGAGCGAGATGATAGAAAAGTCTCTCACAAGTCTAATAGATTTACCAAAAATAGGTCTAGGCGGGAGATCACCAAGATTAAATGATATAAGTGTGGAAACTTCGGTCACATAGCACCCAATTGCAAGCTCTAAAAGATGAAAACCTTAGAGCATGATGAAGGGTTAATGATAAGATTTATAGTTTCTTATACACTATATGATCAATATTTGATTATGCTTCTGATTCTGGTTCAGAGGAAGAAATTGAGTTGCCTGAATTATCTGATAATAATCAGCATAATAATAATCAGCATGCTAATACTTGTAATACTTGTCAAGGTGATACTTGTTTATGTGAAAATGATGAGTTCTTTTATAAACTGCAATCTCAATTTGAATATTTAAATATCAACACTATTACTTCTGATAATGTGATAGAACTCTTGAAAGAAGTTACTCATAATAGTCTTCATGAAAAAATTATTCAGTTTGCTATTTATAACAAGGCTAGTTCTTCAAAAAATTTAGAAAAAAATAATGATTTTGAATATCAATATTCTGCTCCTTATTCTTTGTCTGAAGTTAATAACAGATTTAATAAACAAACTGTTTCTACAAGAATTTCTTCTTTTGATGATTTAAAAGATGAAATTGAGAATTTAAAAAATGAGATTAAATCTATTAAACAAAATCAAATGATTTGTGATCATCGTCTTACTCAGATTAAAACTATTAATAATAAAGGAAAAAATGTTGCTTAAGAAAATACTCTTGCAAAACCTTTTAATCTTGATCGTAGACAAGGTATGTTCTTAGGAATGATGCAAATTGTTAATGCCCATAAATGGTATGTTAAATGCACCATACTAATTGATAACCATTTTTCCCTAACTAATGTTGCTATGATTGATAGTGGAGCCGATGTTAGATGTATCCAAGAAGGTCTTGTACCTACTAAGTGTTTGGAAAAAGCTACTCATATGGTTAAATCTGCTAGTGGACATGCTTTAGATATAAAGTATAAATTATCTAATACTCGCATTTGCGAAAACTAAGTTTGCACTACGCATTTCTTTTTCTTAGTTAAAAATCAGTTATACCGAAACACTTTTTATAAATACTATTTATCCATTTACTAGCATAGATGCTTAAGGTTTTTCTGCTACTTATGAAGACCGAAATATTAGTTATACTTTTATCATTGACCTGATTTCTCGTGATATTAATGCTTTAATTTATAAGAAGCAAAAGCATGTTGATTCTCTACAACTTGAATTGTTTAGTATGAATATATTTCATACTTTGAAATCCACCAAAGTACAAGAAAAAATTAAATTGATTTCTGAACAAATTGTCATTGATATTTGTACTGATCATCCTAGTGCCTTTTGGAATCGGAAAAAGAATATTGTTACTATTCTATATGAAGACAATATCTTAGTGGATGATATTCATACTAAATCACGTCCTTGTCAGATGAACGCCGAATTGGTAGAATTCTGCAAAAAGAAAATTGATAACTTGTTACAAAAGGGTTTGATAAAACCTTCGAAATCACCTTGGTCTTGCACTGCATTTTATGTTAGCAGTGTTGCTGAAAGAGAAGGAGGTGTCCCCAGGTTGGTTATAAATTCTAAACCTTTAAACAAGAATTTAAAATGGATTAGGTATCCTATTTTGAATAAAAGAAATTTATTGTCAAGATTATATGACGGCATGATATTTTCAAAATTTGTTCTATAATCAGGATATCGACAAATCCAAATATGTAAAGAGCTTTCTTATAGAACAGTTTTTAATGTCTTGTTTTGACAATACGAGTGGAATGTGATGCAATTTGGTTTGAAAAATGCTCCTTCTGAATTTCAGAAAATTATGAATGATATTTTCAATCCATATTTGGATTTTATCATTGTTTATATTGATGATATTTTAGTTTACTCAAAGACTCTTGAAATGCATATCAAGCATCTAGACATTTTCAAGAAAATTGTTATACAAAATGGGGTGGTGATTTCCAAACCAAAAATAAGTTTATTTCAAACTAATGTAAGATTTTTAGGACATCTTTTTTGTGAAGGAAAAGTCACACCAACTTGGTAAACAATATTAAATTGCGTGTTCATTCTTTGCCTTGTCTACCCTTTGCTAACCCTGCATGGAAAAAATTATTGAGACAGATGCGTCTAACATTGATTATGGTGGAATATTGAAACAAATCAAACTCCATGAAAAAAAAAATATATTTGATTCGATTTCATTTTGGAAAATGGCGCGATGATTAGAAGAAATATGCTACGGTGGCTTATGAATTGCTGACCATCATCAAATGCATATTAAAATTTCAAGATGATTTATATAATCAAAAGTTTTTAACAAAAATTGATGCACAATCTGTGAAATATATGTTTGATAAAGATTTTAAACATGATGCATCACAATTGATTTTTGCTAGGTGGCAGGCCCAGTTAGCTCATTTTGATTTTGAAATTCATTATAAAAAGGGAAGTGATAACTCTCTTCCAGATTTCTTATCTAGAGAATATATCTTCACAATGAGTTTTTTGTCTCCCTTCTTTACTAATAAAACTTTAGTTACTATACTGAAAGTGATTCCTCTCAATCGAGACGTACATGAAATTATCCCGTGGAAAATTATAGATCATATGGTGATGGACATCTTCTCTATTCATAATATCGAATAAATCATCTATTTTGACGATTATTATCATAAATACTATGATTTATATTATGAGGTATTCGAATAAAATCAAATGTTTTGTCTTCAGAATGGACCGTCCTTGGGTAACCAAGGCCAGAGGAAGTGGAATTTATACTGGAGGAAGGCCATCTATAAACTAAGCTTTCCAGTTTTCATTACTATTTTCGGGTAGTTCGATCACCCTACTCATATGAGTATCTTTATACCATCTAAATTCTCCTAAGGTTTTACATCGTAGACCACTTAACAGGGTACGAACAGTCTCATACTGATTGGGTAAATCTACCATTGAAATTTCTAAAATGGTTAAGACTAAGGTATAACCGTGTCTTCTCTATTTTTTGCTAGAGCCATGCCTAAGTTATCAACACCTTATGTATCAGAAGTAGCATTAATTACTGCTGCTTTGGCCTCGGTGCTCATATAGTTATCCTACCAGCCTCGATATTGGCTAGTAAAGCCTGCAATTGTCATTTAACAAATATTTCTATCTGAATTTTTAACACCTCTACTGATAGTTGCATACATAAGCATTCTATGAACAAGAATATTTAATTGTTTCTCACTCAAGCCATCAAGATTCCATTCATAAATTTCAGACCCACTATATGAGGTATTAGTCTGATTCTAGTCTCGTTCCTCTATAAGCACATCTTGAGGAGTTGGTCTAGAATAATAATAAGTTTGCATACTAGGTTTATCAGCAAATTTAGTAGTATTACCACTATTTTTCTTAGCATAACCACAAAGTTTATTCAACTCTAAAGACACGTGTTTTTCAAAATCAAAAGTAATTTCCATTTCATCAGCAAAACTTTCAGACAGATCTATGGGTTTTGCACTAAATTCAAAAAAAAATTATCAAAAAGTTCTTTGAAATCATAAATCGATTTGAATTTGAATTTGAAAACTGAAATCTCAGATGGCCTCTTCACATGAGTAGCCATAGTAAAATCAACTTTTGCCTTAGTTTTAGAGGTAGAAGCTTTATTACAAGTGTTTACATCATTTTTTATTTGTATTATCAAAGCAGTTAATTCATCTAGTTTTTTATCCAGAGAACCAATATGTTCACCCAGATCTTTAACATAAAGTCCCAAATAATTATTTTGAGAAATCAAATTATTAATTTCATTGATGCTGACTGCCGCAACATCCTCTTCAACAAATGTTTGGAAGACAGTAAAAGTAATACCAGTATTATTAGGTAAAACAAATGATGACTGAGGTGGGTAAACAAACCTTGATAATATTACCAGTTCCATCTTTATTAGATCGTTCAAGAACGTTGATGAATCAAGGTAAATAAGACGTTATAAACCAAGGTACAAAATACATAATTTTATTATGTAAAGCACAAGTTTCATAAAACTCTTGAGAAATATTATTCAAATCATCGGCACTATAAGTGTCAAAAAAGTAAGTTTTAAACTAGTTCCATTTATCACTTAAGAACTCATTCTGAACGTACTTTCTTGCCAGAGAACCTGGACTAGAATCTATTTGGTGTACATCCATTATCAAGTATTGTTAAGATCAAAATTCATTTCGGACTAAGAAGGAATGTCCTTATCAGAAATATCAGAAGCAATATCATTTGCGTAAACAATATTTAAACAAAGATTCATTTTTCTTTTATTAACAAGTATATCATTTTGATCCACAGATATACTCGAAGGTAGAGTATGTAACGAACCAGCATGGTTACGAGCCGGGCGATACACGGGATCAATGGGGGAAATATGATGGATAGCCGGCAATCTCATATCAGAAGAAAATGAATGTCTACTGTAAGGAATATCATGAAACTGCATACAAATCATACCATCAGGATTCTGAGTAATATGAGAATACTCAGAATTAGTGATTGTATCCATCATCTGATTTGGAGCAATTACTGAGTCCAAAGTCCAAGTAGTTGAAAAATTAATTTCTTCCCATTTTATAGGTCGTCTAGTAGTGACCTTAGATCTAGCAAAATTAGTTTCTACTAAAATAGTTTGATCAGATGTATCATACAACTTACATCTTGGGTTTAACGTTGAAAGTAATTAGAAATAAATTCTATAAGACAACCAAATCAATTCAGATCCAGGCGAATAGTTATAACCATGTGTTTTAACATTTAAAGTTAAAACATCAAGAATATTAGCATTAGTTAAAGATAGCTGCAAGTTTGGCCGAGTATTAAAATAAACTGGACCATATGCCACAGTAGATTCAATCGAACCCATCAAAGATTGTCTAAAGTTTAAATTTCTAGCATCACGCAAGGCAGCTAAAATTGTCTTAGGTAACCTTTTAAGGTTCAAAGGCTTAAAAGTAATTTGAACCATCTATATATGCAAGAAATTATACTTAAGTTTATATAAATCAATATCTCTTTTGTTTAACAAACGAATAGTCTGTTCAGACGAATTTAAATCCAAAGTTTGTTCAGTAGTTTTAATCAACTGTTTATGTGAAATTTTATCAAACCAAGCATCACCATATATCGTTTTGATATCAATTTTTTGAATAGTCCATTTGTTTAACAATTCAAGGTTTTGAGGTATATCTACCTCTTCTAATCTAGTACTTTTTGTACTCATTTCTCCAAGTTGATGTGAAGAAAAGAACACATCTATGTCGTATACTTCACATCAACCTTATACTTACCATCAAATTTCCAGGCTCTGATACCAACTTACAGGTTATAACAGAGGAAGGGTAAGATCATCCCAAGGATCATCAGGATCGTCCTCCTTATCTAGCTCTCCAATTATACAAAGAGGGGGAATGAGTTTATTTAATCTGAAGTCCTCTCAAAATGAGGCTTGTTCTTCAATACATCTGGAAGATATTCCAGAAAATAGTCCATTATACGCACAGCTACATGCGTATTTATCGCAAAAGCAAAGTGATACCTTTACATCGATAGCAAAAGAAAATGTTGATGATATTAAATCAAATGAAAAAATATCCAAGAAAGAAATGATATTTCTTTTAGAAATTTAAGACATTCAGCGAAAGAAAGAACCCTAGAAGATATTCTAGCAATATTTGGTTAACGGATTATATTTCCCGAGTGATTCATACAAGACCCGATCTTATTATGAGACAATTTTGATAAGCACCGGTACTGCTGAATTGCAACACTTTTCAGGATATAACACCAGCGAGAATGTTTATAACTTCTCTAAAATGATAATGAAACATATTATATCTGTTGAAGACTTGGGTAT
Source organism: Solanum stenotomum (assembly GCF_019186545.1). Taxonomy (NCBI): domain Eukaryota; kingdom Viridiplantae; phylum Streptophyta; class Magnoliopsida; order Solanales; family Solanaceae; genus Solanum; species Solanum stenotomum. The sequence continues at coordinate 15,497,617 of NC_064287.1, forward strand.
CTCCACAATGAAGGAAAGGCAGATCAGCCTAAATAAAGTCTCTATGAATTCTATATATTGGGACTATATTCATGCTTCTGATAAAGTCCTTATCTACAACAAGGAGAGACATAAGCATAGTTGGTTTTAAAAAATTTGGGCGAAGATATTCGCAAAATCGATCCCAAATTGGTTTCTAAACTGGTGGTGATACAAACTTACAGGATCTCAGAAGAAGGCTGGTAGTCCGCACAGTCGTCTTCAATCTAGCTTGTTAACATCCAAAATTCAAGGAATAAATCCGAATCGAAATATATACAATTTTTTATATTGTTTTATGGCTGTATGGAAAGATCTAGTCCTTTTTACCCCAGCAAAGGGTCTGTCAAGATTCAAATACGTATTCTTATTTAGCCCATGTGTCTAGCAATTCTAACCGGGTATAGAGCACCCTTTTTTCAACTCATTAACGGGCTTTGGACCACGACTGTCTAGATGGAGTCACTATGACAAAGCCAATAACGTTATTGCATCAAATCTGATTGTACCACTATCTAGGAACCAAGTCAAGAAATCATATATAAATTTATTGATATTTAGATAAAGTCTAGTTCTTTCATGATAGCGATAAAAGTGAAGTTAGATATCCGACATAGATATGAATCTTTTAGCCGGACATAGTCACAACTCTAGATCAGAGAAAGATAAAAGATGAAAGAAGGAAGAATTAAAGTACCTAGTAAATATGGCCAACACCAGGGCCTATGAGAGAACTATCAACAATTTATTTACTTCTGGTGAACTCAGGTAGACTGAATACTTTACAAACTAAGAGAAATTTATAGTAGAGAGAAAAAGTAAAGAGAGCTATGTAAATTCGAACCTGTCTAAACAAATAAAACTAAACTTATTTATGGAAAGAAGAAGAATCTACGAATAGTAAATGTGGGTCCCTTACCAATGGGTCCCTCTGTACAGTAACAGTTTATCTACTATTGGTCAACAGTGTATTTACTGTTGATAATGACTTTGCTACAGAGATAAACTTTGCTTTTTGTCCTTTTTCTCTCATTTGGCGGAGAAAATCTTCCTCCTTTTGCAGAGTATCTTCTGAGTTTTTGTTTAACTCACTTAGTTGAGCCTCTTGAATATCTTTTGTGGCGATATAATAACTTGTTTCACTCATCATGGATGTGTCTGATTTCTCCTATTGATTTATGTTGAGAAGTAGATTTTTCCTGACTTCGTTGAGATAATTATTAATCATTTCTTCTTTATCTCCATCATGAATAGAGATTTTTCGGGCAATATGCCTCACCGAGCTATCTTGACTTAAAGGATCTCAGAAGACGGGTGGTAGTCCGATCTATCTTGTTAACATCCGAATTCAAGGAATAAATCCGAATCGAAATATATACAATTTTTTATATTGTTTTATGGCTGTATGGAAAGATCTAGTCCTTTTTACCCCAGCAAAGGGTCTGTCAAGATTCAAATTCGTATTCTTATTGAGCCCATGTGTCTAGCAGTTCTAACCGGGTATAGAGCACCCTTTTTTCAACTCATTAATGGGCTTTAGACCACGGCTGACTAGATGGTGTCACTATGACAAAGCCAATAACGTTTTGCATCAAATCTGACTTTACCACCATCTCGGAACCAAATCAAGAAACCATATATAAATTTATTTATATTTAGGTAAAGTCTGATCTTTCATGATACCTGTAAAAGTGAAGTTAGATATCCGACATAGATATGAGTCTTTTAGCCGGACATAGTCACGGCTCTAGATCGGAGAAAGATAAGAGATGAAAGTAACAAAGAATTAAAGTACCTGGTAACTATGGCCAACACCAGGGCCTATGAGAGAACTATCCACATTTTATTTACTTTCGACTGAACTCCGGTAGCCTGAATACTTTGCAAACTGAGAGAAATTTACAGTGGAGAGAGCTATGTAATTTCGAAGCTCTCTAAACAACTAAAACTAAACTTATTTATAGAAAGAAAAAAATCTACGAACAGTAAATGTGGGTCACTTATCAATGGGTCCCTATGTACAGTAACAATTCATCTATTGTTGGTCAACAGTGTATTTAATTTTGAAAATGACTTCTGTTGTAGAGATAAACTTTACATTTTGTCCTTTTTCTTTATTTCACGGAGAAAATCTTCCGCCTTTTGCAGAGTATCTTCTGAGTTTTTATTTGACTCACATGGTTAAGTCTCTTGAATATCTACTGTGGCGATATCATCACTTTTTTCACTCTTCATGGATGTGTCTGATTTCTCGTATTGAGTTATGTTGAGAAGTATATTTTCCTTGACTTCGTTGAGATAATTATTAATAATTTTTTCTTTATCTGCATCCTAAATAGAGTTTTTTGTGCAATATGCATCACCGAGCTATCTTAAATTATTCCTTTCTGAGGGGTAATACAATATACTTGGATCCTTTTTTCAATAACATCCAACAATTCTTGTCTATTTAAGGACTTGGTTTTGGGATCTCTTTTCATCAGTTTATCCCAAAAATTATTATAGAAGGTCCTATATAAATGAGGAATTTGCTCCTAGGTAAAACCTACTTCTGGAGTCCATTTATAAGTCCAAGGTATAGAGAATTCAACGAAAAAGTATATTTGTTCGATTTTTTCAATGTAACAGATATGATCTGTGTGATATAATATGTTAAGATCTGGCGAGACTTTAACCCATTCTTTGTATAACTTAAGAAATGGATCCAGTAATATTTTAATCGTCGGACTGTGGTATGACCACTAGTTTAGAAACCAATTTGGGATCGGATCTGCGAATATCTTCGCACAAATTTTTATAAATCAAGTATGCTTATGTCTCTCATTGTTGTAGATAAGGACTTTATCAAAAGCATGAAATTATTAATAAACCAAGTATGCTTATGTCTCTTATTTCTCTATGAATTATTAATAATTTCATGCTTTTGATAAAGTCCTCATCTACAACAATGAGTGACATAAGCACACTTGGTATATAAAAAATTGTGTGAAGATATTTGCAAGACCAATCCCAAATTGGTTTCTGAACTGGTGGTCATACCACGGTCCAACAATTAAAATATTACCAGATCGATTTCTTAAGTTATACAAAGAAAGGGTTAAAGTCTCGCCAGATCTTAACGCATTATATCACACAGATCATATCTGTTACATTGAAAAAATTGAACAAACATACTTTTTCGCAGAATTCTCTATTCCTTGGATTTATAAATAGATTCCAGAAGTAGGTTTTACCGAGGAGCAAATTTCTTGTTTATATAGGACCTTTTATAATAATTTCTGGGATAAACTGATGAAAAGAGATCCCAAAACCAAGTCCTTATATGGACAAGAATTGTTGGATATTATTGAAAAAAGGATCCAAGAATATTGTATTACCCCTCAGAAAGGGATAATTCGAGATAGCTCGGTGAGGCATATTGCCCAAAAAATTTCTATTCAGGATGGATATAAAGAAGAAATGATTAATAATTATCTCGACAAATTCAGGAGAAATCTACTTCACAATAAAAATCAATACGAGAAATCAGACACATCCATGAGGAGTGAAACAAGTGATGATAATGCCACAGAAGATATTCAAGAGGCTCAACCATGTGAGTCAAACAAAAACGCAGAAGATACTCTGCAAAAGGCGGAAGATTTTCTCTGTGAAATAAAGAAAAAGGACAAAATGTAAAGTTTATCTCTACAGCAAAAGTCAATATCAACTGTAAATACACTGTTGACCAACAGTATATAAACTGTTACTGTACATAGGGACCCATTGATAAGGGCCCCATATTTCCTATTCGTAGATTCTTTTTCTTTCTATAAATAAGTTTAATTTTAGTTGTTTAGAGAGGTTAGAAATTACATAGCTCTCTCTGCTTTCTCTCTTTATTGTAAATTTCTCTCGGTTTGTAAAGTATTCAGTCTACCAGAATTTAGTCGGAAGTAAATAAAATGTGGATAGTTCTCTCATAGGCCCTGGTGTTGGCCATAGTTACCAGGTACTTTAATTCTTCCTTCTTTCATCTTTTATCCTTCTCCGATCTAGAGCCGTGACTATGTCCGGCTAAAAGACTCATATCTATGTCGAATATCTAACTTCACTTTTATAGTAATCATCAAAGATATAGACTTTATCTAAATATAAATAAATTTATATATGGTGTCTTGACTTGGTTCCGAGATGGTGGTACAGTAAAATTTGATGCAATACGTTATTAGCTTTTTCTTAGTGACTCCGTCTAGCCAGCCGTGGTTCAAAGCCCGTTAATGAGTTGAAAAAAGAGCGCTCTATACTCGGTTAGAACTGCTAGACACATGGGCTCAATAACAATATGTATTTGAATCTTGACAAACCTTTTGCTCAGGTTAAAAGGACTAGATCCTTCCATACAGCCATAAAACTATATAAAAATTTGTATATATTTTGATTCATATTTATGACTTGAATTCAGATGTTAGCAAGCTAGGTTGAAGATGGCATCGCGGACTACCGCCCATCTTCTGAGATCCTGTAAGTTAGTATTAGAGCCTGGAACTTTCATGGTAAGTATAAGGTTGATATGAAGTATACGACATGGATATGTTCTTTTATTCATGGATAGTGGAGAAAAGAGTACAAAAAGTACTAGATTGGAAGAGGTAGATATACCTCAAAACCTTGATTTGTTAAACAAATGGACTATTCGAAAAATTGATATCAAAACGATTTATGATTATGGTTGGTTTGATAAAATTTCACATAAACAGTTAATTAAAACTACTAAACAATCTTTGGCTTTAAATTAGTTTGAACAGACTATTCTTTGATAAACAAAAGAGATATTGAGTTATATAAACTTCAGTATAATTTCTTGCATATTGGCATGGTGCAAATTGCTTTTAAGCCTTTGACCCTTAAAGGGTTACCTCAGACATTTTTAGCTGCCTTGCGTGATGCTAGAAATTTAAATTTTAGACAATGTTTCATGGGTTCGATTGAATCTACTGTGGCATATGGTCCAGTTTATTTTAATACTCAACCTAACCTGCAGTTATCTTTAACTGATGCTATTATTCTTGATGCTTTAACTTTAAATGTTAAAACGCATGGTTATAATTATGCGCCCGGATCTGAATTGATTTTCTTGTCTTATAGAATTTATTTCAAATTACTTTCAACATTAAACCCAAGATGTAAGTTATATGATACATCTGATCAAACTATTTAAATAGAAACTAATTTTACTAGATCTAAGGTCACTACTAGACGACCTATAAAATGGGAAGAAATTAATTTACCAACTATTTGGACTTTGGACTCAGTAATTGCTCCAAATCAGATGACGGATGCAATCACTAATTCTGAGTATTCTCATATTACTCAGAATCCTGATGGTAGGACTTTTATGTAGTTTCATGATATTCCTTATAGTAGACATTCATTTTCTTCTGATAGGAGATGATAGGAGATTGCCTGCTATCTATCATATTTCCCCCTTGATCTTGTGTATCGCCTGGCTCGTAACCATGCTGCTTCGTTACATACTCTACCTTCGAGTATATCTGTGGATCAAAATGATACACTTTTTAATAAAAGAAAAAGGAATCTTTGTTTAAATATTGTTTATGCAAATGATATTGCTTCTGATATTTCTGATAAGGACATTCCTTCTCAGTCCGAAATGAATTTTGATCTTAACAATACTTGATGATGGATGTACACCAAATAGATTCTAGTCCAGGTTCTCTGGCAAGAAAGCACATTCAGAATGAGTTCTTAAGTGATAAATGGAACTAGTTTAAAACTTGCCTTTTTGACACTTATAGTGCCGATGATTTGAATAATATTTCTCAAGAGTTTTATGAAACTTGTGCTTTACATAATAAAATTATGTATTTTGTACCTTGGTTTATAACGTCTTATTTACCTTGATTCAATGTTCTTGAACGATGTAATAAAGATGGAACTGGTAATATTATCAAGGTTTGTTTACCCACCTCAGTCATCATTTGTTTTACCTAATAATACTGGTATTACTTTTACTGTCTTTCAAACATTTGTTGAAGAGGATGTTGCGGCAGTCAGCATCAATGAAATTAATAATTTGATTTCTCAAAATAATTATTTGGGACTTTATGTTAAAGTTCTGGGTGAACATATTGGTTCTCTGGATAAAAAAACTAGATGAATTAACTTCTTTGAAAATACAAATAAAAAATGATGTAAAGACTTTTAATAAAGCTTCTACCTCTAAAAGTAAGGCAGAAGTTGATTTAACTATAGCTACTCCTATGCAGAGGCCATATGAGATTATTGATTTCAAATTCAAATTGATTTATGGTTTCGAAGAACTTCTTGATAAAAAGTTTTCTGAATTTAGTGCAAAACCCATAGATCTGTCTGAAAGTTTTACTGATGAAATGGAAAATACTTTTCATTTTGAAAACACGTGTCTTTAGAGTTTAATAAACTTCGTGGTTATCCTAAAAAAATAGTGGTAATACTACTAAATTTGCTGATAAACCTAGTATGCAAACTTATTATTATTCTAGACCAACTTCTCAAGATGTGCTTATAGAGGAATGGGATTGGAATCGGACTAATACCTCATATAGTGGGTCTGAAATTTATGAATGAAATCTTAATGGCTTGACTGATATACAATTAACTATTCTTGTTCATAGAATGCTTATGTATGCAACTATCTATAGAAGTGTTAAAGATTCAGATAGAAATATTTGAAAAATGATAATTGCAGGCTTTACTGGCCAACTTCGAGGCTGGTGGGATAACTATATGAGCACCGAGGCCAAAGGAACGGTAATTAATGCTACTTCTGATATTGAAGGTGTTGATAACTTAGGCATGACTCTAGTAAAAAAAATGTGGTTAATACCTTAGTCTTAACCATTTTAGAACATTTCAATGGAAGATTTACCAATCAGTACGAGACTGTTCGTACCCTGTTAAATGGTCTACGATGTAGAACCTTAGGAAAATTTAGATGGTACAAAGATACTTATATGAGTAGGGTGATGGAACTACCTGAAAAACAGTTATGAACATTGGAAAGCTAAGTTTATAGATGGTGTTCCTCCGTTATTTGCCGAGCGAGTGCGGAAGATTCTAAGGAATACGGTTGGAGAAATCCCTTATAAGGATTATACTTATGGAAAGCTAATAGGAGTTTGCACTGAAGAAGGTATAAATTTGTGCAACAAATTAAAGTTATCCAGACAACTTAAGATAGATAAGCTCAGAGAAAGATCTCAGCTAGGAGACTTTTGTAACCAATTTGGTTTACCCAGTACTTCGGCTGATAGCAAGAAAACCAAACATAGAGATTCTAGAGGCTCCAATCACGATGAACCTTATAGAAAAACAAGGTCTAAGCATAGACATAGATCTAAGGAAGTGCGAGATGATAGAAAAGTCTCTCGTAAGTCTAATAGATTTACCAAAAATAGGTCTAGGCGGGAGCTCGCCAAGATTAAGCGTTATAAGTGTGGAAACTTCGGTCACATAGCACCCAATTTCAAGCTTGAAAAGTTAAAAACCATAGAACTTGATGAATAGGTTATTGATAAGATTTATAGTTTCTTATACACTTCAGCTTCAAAATCTGATTATGCTTCTGATTTTGGTTCAGAGGAAGAAATTTAGTTCCCTGAATTATCTGATAATAATTAGCTTAATAATAATCAACATGATAATACTTGTAATACATCTCAAGGTGATACTTGGTTATGTGAAAATGATGAGTTCTTTTATAAACTGCAATCTCAATTTGAAGATTTGAATATCAACTCTATTACTTTTGATAATGTAATAGAACTCTTGAAAGAAGTTACTGAAAATTATTCAGTTAGCTGTTAATAACAATGCTACTTTTTCAAAAAATTCAGAAAAAAAGAATGATTTTGAATAAGATTATTCTTTTCCTTATTGTTTGTCTGAAGTTAATAATAGATTTAATAAACAAACTGTTTCTACAAGAAATTCGTTTTTTGATGATTTAAAAGATGAAATTGAGAATTTAAAAAATGTGATTAAATCTATTAAACAAAATCAAATGATTTGTGATCATCGTCTTACTCAGACTGAAACTATTAATAATAAAGGAAAAATGTTGCTCAAGAAAATACACTTGCAAAACCTTTTAATCTTGATCCTAGACAAGATATGTTCTTAGGAATGATGTAAATTGTTACTGCTCATAAATGGTATGTTAAATGCACTATATTGATTGATAATCATTTTTCCATAACTAATGTTTCTAGGATTGATAGTGGAGCTGATGTTGGTTGTATCCAAGAAGGTCTTGTATCTACCAAGTATTTTGAAAAAACAACTCATATGGTTAAATCTGCTTCTGGACATGCTTTAGATATAAAGTATAAATATCCTAATACTCGCATTTGCCAAAATAAAGTTTGCATTCCACATTTGTTTTTCTTGGTTAATAATCAGTTATGCCCTCCAATTATACTTGGAACACCTTTTATAAATGCTATTTATCCTTTCATTTGCATAGATGCTAAAGGTTTTTCTGCTACTTATGAACAGCAAAATATTAGTTATACTTTTATCACTAACCCAATTTCTTGTGATATTAATGATTTAATTGATATGAACCAATAGCATGTTGATTCTTTACAACTTGAATTTTTTATTATGAATATATTTGATACTTTTAAATCCACCAAAGTACAAGAAAAAATATAAATTGATTTCTAAACAAATTGTGATTGATATTTGTGCCGATCATCCTAGTACTTTTTCGAATCGGAAAAAGCATAATGTTACTCTTCAATATGAAGAGAATTTCTCAGAGGATGATATTCCTACTAAATCACGTCCTTGTCAGATGAACGTCGAATTGGTAGATTTCTGCAAAAATGAAACTGATAACTTGTTACAAAAGGTTTTGATAAAACTTTCGAAATCACCTCGTCTTGCACTGCATTTTATGTTAACAATGCTGCTGAAAGAGAACGAGGTGTCCCAAGGTTGGTTATAAATTATAAACCTTTAAAGAAGAATTTAATATGGATTAGGTATCCTATTCCGAATAAAAGAGATTTATTGTCAAGATTATATGACGCCAATATATTTTCAAAATTTGATACAAAATCAGGATATTGGCAAATCCAATTATTTATAGAGCATTCTTATAGAACAACTTTTAATGTCCCGTTTGGACAATACGAGTGGAATGTGATGCCATTTGGTGAAAAATGCTCCTTCTGAATTTTAGAAAATTATGAATGATAATTTCAATCCATATTTGGATTTTATCATTTTTTATATTGATGATATTTTGGTTTACTCAAATACACTTGAAATGCATAGCAAGCATTTAGACATTTTCAAGAAAATTGTTATACAAAATGGTCTGGTGATTTCCAAACCAAAAATGAGTTTATTTCAAACTAATATAAGATTTTTAGGACATCTTATTTGTCAAGGAAAGGTTACGCCAGTTCAACGATCGATCGACTTTGCTTCAAAGTTTCCTGATGTTATTACTGGCAGGACCCAATTGCAAATATTTTTGGGAAGTTTAAACTACATTTTCCCTTGTATAAAAATTTATCTCGTGATTTATCCCCTTATACGATTGGCTAAAAAGGGATCATAAATCACCATGGACTAATAGTCACACCAATTTGATAAAGAATATTGAACTTTATGTTCAATATTTGCCTTGTCTAACCCTTACTAACCTTGCATGGCAAAATATTATTGAGACAGATGCGTCTAGCATTGGTTATGGTGGAATATTGAAACAAATCAATCCCCATGACGAAAATGAACATTTGATCCGATTTCATTTCGGAAAATGGACCGATGCTCAGAAGAAATATGCTACGGTGGCTCTTGAAATGCTGACCATCATCAAATGTGTATTAAATTTTCAAGATGTTTTATATAATCAAAAGATTTTAATAAAAATCGATGCACAATCTGTGAAATATATGTTTGATAAAGATGTTAAACATGATACATCCAAATTGATTTTTGCTAGGTGGCAGGCCCAGTTAGCTCCATTTGATTTAGAAATTCATTATAAAAAGGGAAGTGATAACTCTCTTCCGGATTTCTAATCTAGAGAATATCTATCTTCACAATGAGCTTTCTTTCTCTCTTCTTTACTGATAAAACTTTAGTTACTATACTGAAAGTGATTCCTCTCAATCGAGACGTACAGGAAATTATCCGGTCGAAAATTATAGATCATATGGTGATGGACATCTTCTCTATTCATAATATCAAAGAAATCATCAATTTTGACCATTATTATCGTAGTTTCTATAATATATATTATGAGATATTCGAATAAAACAAAATGTTTTGTCTGCAAAATGGACCCTCCTTGGGTAACCAAGGCCAGTGGAAGGGGAAGTTATACCAGAGGAAGGGGACGATCATCCCTAGGATCATCAGGATCGTCCTCCTCATCTAGCTCTCCAATTTTACAACGAGGAGGGATGAGTTTGTTTAATCTGAAGACCTCTCAAAAGGAGTCTTCTTGTTTAATACATCTGGAAAATATTCCAGAAAATAGTCCATTATACGCTCAGCTACAAGCGTATTTATCGCAAAAGCAAAGTGATACCTTTGCATCCATACCAAAAGAAGATGTTGATGATATTAAATCATATAAAAAAATATCCAAGAAAGAAATGATATTTCTTTTAGAAAATTTAGACATTCAACGAAAGGAAGAACCTTGGAAAATAATCCAGCGATATTTGGTTAACGGATTATATTTCCCGGGTGAGTCATATAAAACCCTATCTTATTATGAGACAATTCTAATAAGCACCGGTAGTGCTGAATTTCAGCACTTTTCAGGATATAACACCTATGAGAATGTTTATAACTTGTCTAAAATGACAATCAAACAGATTATATCTGTTGAAGACTGGGGTATCTCATTGAAGGAAAGGCAGATCAGCCTAAATAAAGTTTCTATGAATTTTACATATTGGGACTGTATTCATGCTTTTGATAAGTATTCATTTATTTTATTACGCATTTGACAATGGTCAGCATTTCATTAGCCACCGTAGCATATTTCTTTTGAGCATTGCTCCATTTTTCGGAATGAAATCGCATCAAGTATTCATTTTTTTCATGGGGATTGATTTGTTTCAATATTCCACTATAACCAATGTTAGACGCATCTGTCTCAATAAATTTGTGTCATGCAGGGTTAGCAAGGTTTAGACAAGGCAAAGATTGAACACGAAGTTTAATATTCTTTATTAAATTGGTGTGACTATCAGTCCATGGTGATTTATGATCCTTTTTTAGCTGATCGTATAATGGGGCTAAATCACGAGATAAGTTTTTATAAAAGGGGAAAATGTAATTTAAAATTCCCAAAAATCTTTGCATTTGGGTCCTATCAGTAATAACACCAGGAAAGTTTGAAGCAAAGTCGATCGATCGTTGAATTGGCGTAACCTTTCCTTGACAAATAAGATGTCCTAAAAATCTTACATTAGTTTGAAATAAACTCATTTTTGGTTTGGAAATCACTAGACCATTTTGTATAACAGTTTTCTTGAAAATGTCTAAATACTTGATATGCCTTTCAAGAGTCTTTGAGTAAACTAAAATATCATCAATATAAACAATGATAAAATCCAAATATGGATTGAAAATATCATTCATAATTTTCTAAAATTCAGAAGGAACATTTTTCAAACCAAATGGCATCACATTCCACTCGTATTGTCTAAACAGGACATTAAAAGTTGTTCCATAAGAATGCTCTTTGAATATTGGGGTTTGCCAATATCCTGATCTTAAATCAAATTTGGAAAAAAATTATATTGGTGTAATATAATCTTGACAATAAATCTCTTTTATTCGGAATAGGATACCTAATCTATTTTATATTCTTGTTGAAAGATTTAGAATTTAAAACCAACCTATGGACACCTTGTTTTCTTTCAGCATCATTTTTAACATAAAATGCATTGCAAGACCAAGGTCATTTTGATGGTTTTGTCAAACTCTTCTATAACAAGTTATCAATTCCTTTTTGCAGAATTCTACCAATTCGGCGTTCATCTAACAAGAACGTGATTTAGTAGGAATTTCATCCTTTGATAAATTGTCGTCATATGGAAGAGTAAGATTTTTCCGATTCCAAAAAGCACTAAGATGATCAGCACAAATATCAATGGCAATTTGTTCATAAATCAATTTAATTTTTTCTTGTACTTTTGGTGGATTTCAAAGTATCAAATATATTCATAATAAACAATTCAAGTTGTAGAGAATAAACATGATGTTGCTTCATATCAATTAAAGCATTAATATCACAAGAAATCAGGTCAGTGATAAGAGTATAACTAATATTCCGGTCTTCATAAGTAGCAGAAAAACCTTTAGCATCTAGTTGGACACGACTTAAGAGGCTATTTGTATAGGTTTCTTATAACTAAATTGCTCACTTTTAGCGGTTGGATTGTTATTATTGCCGTTGGGGCTATTGTGGTTAGCTGCAGGAATGTGATCTATGCCTAGAAGGGCTATGTTCTGCCTTCAGGGCTATATGGATGCCTAACAGGGCTATGAGTTGCCTATAGGGCTATATTGATACCTAAGAAGGCTATGTTCTTCCTACAAGGCCATGTTGTTGCCTAAAATGGCTATGAGTTGTCTATAAGCTACGTTGATGCCTAAAGGAGCTATGTGCTACCTAAGGGGCTATATTAATGCCTAAGAGGGCTATGTGACTGCCTACGGGGCTAGGGGACTACTGATAGGGGTATATAGGCTGATTGGCACCTTCTGGGCTTATGGGGGCCTGAGTAGGTGGTCTTGTGTGCTGTTTGTACCTGCCGAGCTTATGGGGGCTTGGTTAGGTTGTTGTGTTATTATTTTTGATAAGTTTAGATTTAGGAGCAGGTCAGTACACTTATCTTAGCCTTGATTTATTTATTGGATTATTCCAGTATATCAGGATACCTCATCATAGTCTATTGCCTTTCATACTCTGTACATTATTTTGTACTGACGCCCCATGGCCTTGGGGGCGCTGCATTCATGCATGCAGGTCCTGACAGACGACTGAGTAGACCTCCTCAGCAGCAGGATTGACTTTTATCCGGTTGGCTAGCCCCTTTCCTCCGGAGCTGCCAGAGTTGGGAGGTTTGTTACATTTTGTTGTATATATCTTTATGGGTAGGCTGGGGCCCTGTCCCACCAATCTTTACTACTCTTAGAGGCTTGCAGACTAGTGTGTGGGGTTTACAGCTACGTTATGGCCATACTGGCCTATGTTGTTGGTTTGCGGAAGCTTGTGAGCTGTTTGATGTATTATATTGATATATACCTGCTTTTAGTTTTGGTATAGATATCATGGTGGCCTCGACGGCCCAATTAGGACTTCTGTGCTAGTTGACTATTTATTTATATGATCTCCTGGGAGTAGCTGTTTCTGTTATAGATTAGTTGACAGGGGCCTTGCCGGCCGATGGCTTAGTTTTAAGCCGAGATATACTTGTTTGATTTCTTGATTGTGTGTGGCTGTCATGCGCTAGTAGCAAATGGTTCAACAGGGTCGGCTCGGGTCTGAGTTTTGGCATTAGGAGCCAGTTGCGCCTCTCGAGTTTGGGGCGTGACAAAACTTGGTATCAGAGCAACGTCGTATCCTAGGGAGTCTTCAAGCCATGTCTAGTAGAGTCTTGTTTATAAATGTGTTGTGGACCACATTCGATAAGCAAGAATCTGTCGGGCATGTTAGAATGACTATCCTTCTTTTGCTCACCTCATGCTATAGAGCGGTGTCTTAAGGGTTGAGGTTTCTGGCTTATAATTGATATTTGTATGCAGATAGAGATGGCTGACACCAGACAGATCACAACTAGCCAGGAACTAGATACAACTGCAGGCGAGGGTACTGGAAAGGTACCACAGGTGGAGGCAGCCCATTGTGAGACCTAGGGGGAGACATCTTCTTAGCCCCTATTGTTTCTCCATCGCTTCAGGAGCCTCCAAGGGCTACAGGACCCCCGGCTCCACCAGCAGTATCACCTCTAGTTCCTCCTATTCCATCTTATCATGATTTCAAGAGTGCAGTATATATGCTAGCATAGCTAGTAGCCGCACAGCGCCAGCCAGTTGTGCCAGATGTTGCCGGACCTTCTGAAGGGCCCGAAAGTTCGAGAGTTCGTGAGTTTCTTGCCTTGAATCCTCCACAGTTTACTGGGACAGATTAGAGAGAAGACCCTCAGCACTTTGTTGATCAGCTTCATAGGATCTTCAGAGTTATGCATGCCTCAGCGACTGAGTCAGTTGAGTTAGAAGCATTTCGATTGCTTGATGTTGCAGTATTGTGGTATGAAAGTTGGGAGAGATCTAGGGGAGAAGATATATCTTTACCCACTTGGGATAGCTTTACAGAAGCTTTCATAGATCACTATTTGCCTCGAGAGATTAGGGATGGCCGGGTGGACCAGTTTTTGAACCTTCGACAGGGCAGCATGAGTGTCCGAGAGTACGGGCTGAGATTTGATTCATTGGCTAGATATGCACCAGCATTTGTTGATACGATGCACGACAGGGTGCGTAGATTTGTAGGAGGCCTTCACTCAGACTATATCGACACTTGTTCTACTGCTGCACTAAATGATAATATGGATATCTCACGAATTCAGGCCTTTGCACAAGGCATAGAGGATCGCCGACATCTATAGTATATGACTGAGAGGGTCGATAGAGAGAGACAGAAGAGGGATAGCCCGCTGGTTCATACGGAGATATTCAGGGTGGTCCGAGACCTCGATATTCTAGTAGGCCACCTAGACCTCCACTACAGCAGTTCCAGGGGAGTAGATTTAATTGTCATGGACAGTCAGGCCCAGGTGAGGGTTCACGAGCATCAGGCTCTCAACAGGAGAGAGGCTCAGGCCAGGCTAGGACAGCACCTCCGTGTTGCGCAACTTGTGGTAGGATGCATTTCGGAAGGTGCAAACAGGGTTCCACTGGTTGTTATTCTTGTGGATAGGAGGGGCATGGGTGGAGAAACTGCCCGACCACAGGTCAGGGTAGTATAGGTCAGTAGACCAGGTTAGTAGTAGGTTCCTCTTCATCAGCACAGTCTACAGGGCGTGGACCCTAGACTTCAGCAGGTAGAGATAGAGGCAGAGGCAGAGAGGGAGCATCTAGTTCTGGTAGTGGCCAGAATCGTACATATTCACTAGCCGGCCGATAGGACTCAGAGTCATCACCAGATGTTGTGACAGGTACATTGATTGTTTGCTCCCATTGTGTTTATGCTTTGATAGATCCTAGATCTACTCTGTCTTATGTTACTCCATTTATTGCGGGGAAGTTATGTATAGTAGTAGAGTCATTAGATCGACCCTTTATTGTATCTACACCAGTTGGTGAGTCTATTGTTGCCAGGAGAATCTATCGAGGTTGCACGGTAGAAATTATCGACCGTTAGACCTCTATAGATCTTGTAGAGTTAGAGATGGTCGATTTCGACGTCATTATGGGCATAGACTGGTTATCGTCTTGTTATGCTAATGTTGAGTGCCGAACAAAGATTGTTACATTCCACTTTCCAAGAGAGGCAGTTCGGGAATGGAAAGGCGATACAGCAACGCCGAAAGGTAGGTTTATTTCCTATCTGAAGGTGAGAAGGATGATTACTAAGGGTTGTATTTATCATCTTGTTCGCGTTCATAATATAGATGCAGAACCACCGACTCTTCAGTCTATTCCGGTAGTTAGTGAGTTTCTAGATGTATTTCCAGACGAGCTTCTTGGTATCCCTCCAGAACGAGAAATTGATTTTGCTATCGATATGCTACCAGGTACACAACCCATATCTATCCCTCCTTATAGAATGGCTCCTGCTGAGCTAAAGGAGTTAAAGGATCAGCTGAAATACTTGCTGGATAAAGGCTTTATTAGGCCTAGTGCTTCACCATGGGGTGCACTAGTGTTGTTCGTAAGGAAGAGAGATGGCTCACTAAGAATGTATATCGATTACCGACAGTTGAATAAGGCAACTATAAAGAATAAGTATCCCCTTCTGAGGATAGATGACTTGTTTGATCAGTTACAAGGTGCTAAGTGTTTCTCAAAGATTGATTTAAGATCAGGGTACCACCAGATACGAGTTCGGGAGAAAGACGTTCCAAAGACAGCTTTTAGAACTAGATATGGACACTTTGAGTTCTTGGTAATGTCTTTTGGATTAACTAATGCCCCAGCAGTGTTCATGGACCTGATGAATAGTATGTTTAGGCCATATCTAGACTTGTTTGTGATTGTGTTTATTGATGATATTTTGGTGTATTCACGTTCAAAAGATGAGCATGCAAATCATCTGCGAGCAGTCCTTCAGGTTCTTCGAGACCGAGAACTTTATGCAAAGTTTTCTAAGTGTGAGTTCTGGTTGGACTCTGTAGCTTTCTTAGGCCATATTGTATCAGATGTAGGCATTGCGGTTGATACACAAAAGATTGAGACCGTAAAGACTTGGCCCAGACCCATGACTCCGACTGAGGTTCATAGTTTCTTGGGGTTAGCTGGGTACTACAGAAGGTTTGTATAGGGGTTTTCTTCAATTTCAGCCCCATTAACGAAGCTGACTCAAAAAGCAGCTAAGTTCTAGTCGACTGAGGCTTGCGAGCATAGTTTCCAGGAACTGAAGGACAGGTTGACATCAGCACCAGTTCTTGCATTACCAGATGGTTCAGAAGGCTATGTGGTGTATTGTGATGCTTCTAGTGTTGGGTTGGGATGTGTTCTAATGCAACATGGTAAGGTTATCGCATATGCTTCAAGGCAGTTGAGAAAGCATGAGAAGAACTATCCAACCCACGATTTAGAGTTGGCTGCAGTTGTGCATGCATTAAAGATCTGGAGACACAATTTGTATGGCGTTCATGTTGACATCTTCACAGATCATAGAAGTCTTCAATATATATTTAGACAGAAGGAGTTAAATCTGCGACAGCGTCGATGGCTTGAGTTACTGAAAGACTACGACGTAGATATTTTATATCATCCAGGAAAGGTGAATGTGGTAGCCGATGCCCTTAGTCAAAGATCTATGGGTAGTTTATCCCATTTAGGTTTTGAGAAGCGGGAGCTAGCACGAGAGCTTCATCAGTTGGCTAGTTTGGGAGTTAAATTATTAGAGGCAGACGATAGTGGGGTCACAATTCAGGATACAACCGTATCATCTCTAGTTGTAGAAGTAAAATCATGACAACAAGAGGATCTTAGCTTAGAGCAGCTTAGAGCTAAGGCTCAGGATCAGCAGTCTTTAGCATTTGATATAGCAGAAGATGAAGTCCTCAGATATAGCGGTCGATTGTGTGTTCCGAATGTTGCAGGGCTTCGGCATTGAATTATGGAAGAGGCACATCATTCCCGTTATTCTATTCACTCTGGTTGGACGAAGATGTACCATGATATTAAGGAGATCTATTGGTGGCAGGGGATGAAGAAGGACGTTGCTGAGTTTGTGGCGCAGTGTCCTAACTGCCAACAGGTGAAGGTTGAGCACCAAAAGCCCACTGGGATAGTTCAGGAGATAGCCATTCCTTTGTGGAAGTGGGAAGCAATTAATATGGATTTTATTACAGGGTTACCTCGATCGCTTCGCAAGTTTGACTCTATTTGGGTAATTGTTGATAGACTAACAAAATCAGCCCACTTCTTACCGGTCAGGGCTACTTTTTCTACCGAAGACTATGCAGGGCTCTATATTAGAGAGATTGTTAGGCTACACGGTGTCCCAATATCTATTATCTCCGATAGAGGAGCACAATTTACTGCCAACTTCTGGAAGTCCTTCCAGAAAGGATTAGGGACACAAGTTAATCTTAGTACCACCTTTCACCCTCAAACAGATTGCCAGGCTGAGCGCACAATTTTGACCCTCGAAGATATGTTATGGGCGTGCGCGCTAGACTTCAAGGGAAGTTGGGATGACCACTTGCCTCTTATTGAGTTCGCATACAATAATAGTTATCATTCCAGTATCGGGATGGCACCTTATAAGGCTTTGTATGGGAGAAAATGTAGATCCCCCATTGGATGGTTCGAGGTAGGTGAGTCAGGGTTGATCGGACCTGACTTAGTCCAGCAGACAGTAGAGAAAGTTAAGCTCATTCGGGAGAGGTTGCTAACAGCTCAGAGCCGACAGAAGTCATACTCAAATGTGCGACGAAGGGACTTAGAGTTTTGTGTCAATGACTGGGTATTCTTAAAAGTCTCGCCTATGAAAGGTGTTATGAGATTTGGCAAAAAAGGAAAACTTAGTCCAAGATTCATTGGGCCATACCGGATCCTTCGGAGGGTAGGACAAGTGGCTTATGAGTTAGAATTTCCTTCGGGGCTAGAATCTGTTCATCCAATTTTTCATGTATCGATGCTACGGAAGTGCGTAGGAGACCCTTATCGGGTTGTCCCAGTTGAGGATGTTCAGATCACAAAGGATTTGTCCTACGAGGAAACTCCAGTTGCCATATTAGATCGACAGGTTCATAAATTGAGGACCAAGGAGGTGGCTTCGGTTAAAGTATTGTGGAGAAACAAGAATAGAGAAGAGGTGACCTGGGAAGCTGAGGATGGCATGAGGTCCAAATATCCTCAATTGTTTCATACCCCAGGGTAATAACATATCAATTTATATTAGTGAAGTAAGGTTAGATACCTATCAATTTATATTTTTATTTATATATTATTGCTTATTATTATGGTTGTTGTCGTTGTATTTTGCTCGCACTGTTATTGCGGAGCTATAGTGCTTAGCTATTTATGCCGTAATGTGAGACGCCTAGGTTAAAATTTCTGCGTTTCAGGTTATGGATAGTCACATTCACAAATGATACTTTGCCTATACTTTGGCAACTCCTAGAGACACGATTGTGTGACTCAGATTTTTCATTCGAGGACGAATGTTTCTAAGGGGGGAAGGATGTAACACCCCGACTCTTCCAAAACGTCTAAATTAACTTGTACCTTCGTGGAAAGATAAAGAGGGTGAGTAATAAATTAAAAAGGATGTGGTATGTCATATTTTAAGTGTTCAAGGGTTTTATCTCAAGTTTTGAAGTTAAGTAAGTGGCAAAATAAAAGTTGGCGAAAGTTATCGTAAGTTCCTTTTTAAAGATTTCTTTGAAATTTGGGTCAAATGTATTGGATGTTTTCTCCCAATATATAAAGAGTTAGAAGGCCTATTACCCATTAAATCGAAGGCCTACGAGTCTAGTTTTCAACGCATAAAACCCCGTATCAAACGGACATCCGAGTAAAAAGTTATGAGGGTTTTACTAGGGACTGCCAGGGCAGAATCCGGGTCAGATCCGGGTCGGGTAAAGAAATATGGTATGTCGGCTATTTAACGTTTTTAGCCATGGAAACAGTTCATTTCAGTTCCAAAACCAGAAAAAAAGCTTAGGAGAGGGTTCCTATGGATTCCTAGCATGATGAAGGTTAGTTTTGACGATTTCTACCATTAAACATTGCCCCCGTGCCTAGAAACGTAATCCCTACACGTGACAATCATTTTTCCCTTCTATTTGCTGCGTTTGGAGCTGGTTTTTGAAGAAATAAATTTGTAACTATTGGTGTTTCTTCAAGGTTTTAACTTGGTTAACTAAGGTAATCACCTCGGGACTCTTTTATGATTGTTTTTATGATTTCTACGGACATTTCGACAAGTTGGGGCAATATGGAAAATCTGCCGATATAAGATTAATTATAAACTATTTATAGGTGCGTACCAGCTGTGTATATATAGCGTTTGCAAAGCTTAGGACATAAGGAACAACTTTCATGAAGGAACTATGGTCTTTCGAGCGTTCATTGGAAAGGTATGTTAAGGCTATTCCCTACTTACGACATGTTTCCTTAAAGTTTAGAAGCAATGTATTTGGGTTGTTATCCTTGATATATTTTTGGATGCTCGAGTTGATATAATCCTCCCTTGTCGGGATTCTTATTCAGTTAGTAGCGTCCCTATGTTGGACACGACTTAAGAGGCTATTTGTATAGGTTGCTTATAACAAAATTGCTCGCTTTTAGCGGTTGGATTGTTATTATTGCCGTTCGGGCTATTGTGGTTAGCTGCAGGAATGTGATCTATGCCTAGAAGGGCTATGTTCTGCCTACAGGGCTATGTTCTGCCTAACAGGGCTATGAGTTGCCTACAGGGTTATATTGATACCTAAAAGGGCTATGTGTTGTCTATAAGCTACGTTGATTCCTAAAGGAGCTATGTGCTACCTAAGGGGCTATATTAATGCCTAAGAGGGCTATGTGACTGCCTACGGGGCTAGGGGACTACTGATCTCTGTATATAGGCTGATTGGCACCTTTCGGGTTTATGGGGGCCTGAGTAGGTGGTCTTGTGTGCTGTTTGTACCTGCCGAGCTTATGGGGGCTTGGTTAGGTTGTTTTTTTATTATTTTTGATAAGTTTAGATTTAGGAGCAGGTCAGTACACTTATCTTAGCTTTGATTTATTTATTAGATTATTCCAGTATATCAGGATACCTCATCATAATCTATTACCTTTTATACTCTGTACATTATTTTGTACTGACACCCCATGGCCTTGGGGGCGCTGCATTCATGCATGCAGGTCCTGACAGACGACTGAGTAGACCTCTTCAGCAGCAGGATTGACTTTTATCCGGTTGGCTAGCCCCTTTCCTCCGGAGCTGCCAGAGTTGGGAGGTTTGTTATATTTTGTTGTATATATCTTTATGGGTAGGCTGGGGCCCTGTCCTACCAATCTTTAATACTCTTAGAGGCTTGCAGACTAGTGTGTGGGGTTTATAGCTACGTTATGGCCATCATGGCCTATGTTGTTGGTTTGCGGAAGCTTGTGAGCTGTTTGATGTATTGTATTGATATATACCTGCTTTTAGTTTTGGTATAGATATCATGGTGGCCTCGACGGCCCAATTAGGACTTCTGTGCTAGCTGACTATTTATTTATATGATCTCCTGGGAGTAGCTGTTTCTTTTATAGATTGGTTGACAGGGGTCTTGCTGGCCGATGACTTAGTTTTAAGCCTAGATATAGTTGTTTGATTTCTTGATTGTGTGTGGCTGCCATGCGCTAGTAGCAAATGGTTCAGCAGGGTCGGCTCGGGCCTGAGTTTTGGCATTAGGAGCCAGTTGCGCCTCTCGAGTTTGGGGCGTGACAAAATTGATAAAATCCTAATTTCCCCCAAAAATTACACGAATAAGGAAAGAAACAATATGAAGAAATCATGAGAAAATACTGAAATGATGATTATTGTCCTAATCCCCCATATTAAATCGAGAAGAATACCATAAGAATCACTTCATTCTGAGATCTAGAACTCGCAATATGCTCACAATACTAAATGAACACAGTCTGAAATTTTAAATAGCTGAACAGCAGTAGGTTCACCAGTAAACCAACAACTTTTATTTCACTAAAAATGCTGTAAATTCCTCATACAATAGCGAAATGACCCGATTCATTTTCCTAAATGTTTTAAATAAGGATACAGGCATGTTTGTCCAATCAAAACTTAATTTCATGCTCATTTGTCTAGTCAAATATCATATCTACTCGATAAATAATGATTTCATAATCATAATAAAAGTCCAATCTCTACTTAGCGAAAATGAACGAAACTTTATAGATCATTCCTGTAATTCATGCTCAAACTTTCAGAAGTTTTGAAATAATTTTACGATTGTTAAAATTAATATCGAACCTTTTAGTTGACACAAATTGCTGAAACAACATCAAAGCACCCAAAAAACTTAAAAACTCACTCAAACCTCATTTGGAACCTCCCAAACACAAACCAAATATTCTACTAGCTTAGAAATGATATTTCAGAGTCAATGGAATCATCAAAACACCCAAAGAAGGTTACCTTAACCAAATGTCGATCAAAGTAAACTGTAACTTAAGAATCTTCAAATTTCAAAGTACGAATATGAAACTCATCCAAAATCTTCGGAAACTGAACCTAACCTTCAACTAGATTGAATATCACCATCTGGACCTAGTGGAATCATCAAAACTTGAAAATGATCTTTCTAACCTCAAGCGTTGACTAAATTCAAACTTTAGCCTTAACTTTCTCTGCATCTGGTCTAATAACTCAAAATCAAACTAAAAGCCTTGGGACCAAGCCAACAGTGTTACAAACTCAAAATTCATGTTCCAAAGCTGATGAAACTGACGAAATTCCATTTCGAGACTCATAGCTCCGGTTGTTAGCAAAAACCACTTTTAACAACTTTAACTCTCCAAAACCCTAAAACTTCCAAAAATTAGAACTTTACAATCAAATTTCAAAACAACTTCATAAACTGATCAAATAAGACTCGGGAAAACTATCAGGAGGGGTAAAATAGTAATTTTCCAAAATTTTCCAATAAACAACCTGCATGGTCATTACATCCACTAAGGGAGGAAAAGAATTCGACTCGCCACAAATCAACCTATAATCTAAGTGGGGGTTTACCTGATACAACAAGATGGTCATGTGTCGAAGAAAGGGTGTTTTCTGGACTTGGGGTGAAACCTGACAAAACAGATTTAACATATCTGGCAGCTTTCTTATCTTGTAGGTTGTGTTCTTTCACTCTTCCCAATAAGAAATGTGAGTTTGTTCATCCAGGGACTTTCAAGATGGCAAGCTTGATGGAGAGTGGGAGAAAGACCAGCCTTGCAATCCTGGTATTAGCCATCATCTATATTGATTTAAATAAGATCTCAACTTCATCACACTTTAATCAAATTAAAGTCTACTTCCCTATCCACTATGTTTATGGTTGGCTTGCTCATTATTTCAAGACCCATTACGCATTTTTCAATGGGCCCTTAATCTCCACTATGGTAGTATATACTGGAGAGAGGATGGCGCAAGGTATTTTGACAGAAATGATGTGAGAACATGGTGGGGAGAATGTGGCTTGGACATCTACCATGTTGGATAATACATACCCTTACTTTCATCTGGTTAATAACCATGCACCAGAGTTGGTGTTGATCTATTTTATGAGTATTGTCTTCAACTATCTCCCTCTTTAATGTAAAAATTCATTTATTATTGAGCCATACACTCCACATCGCCTCAGCCGTCAATTGCCTTCAGTAGCACCAAAAAAAAAGACACCTACCGCTTATTTTTCCAAGAGGTTTCTTCATTGTGAGAGTGAAATTAGTAGCAAGGAAATCTTTTGGAGGAGATTAAGAGTATTAGATGACACTATTCCACCTATGGTTGAATCGTGTGACAATGCGAGCAACACTTCAAGGAATATAATAGTCTCTCTTAATGAGGTATGGTTAAGACCTTCACTTTATCGACTATATCTTAGCATTTTTTACCTTGACTGTTTATCCCTCTCCTTTTTATATAGGTGAAAATATTGTGACACCACAATGACAAAAGTCACAAGATAGTGTTGAATCTATATCTTGTTCAGATTTGATGAAACCACCTCCCGTGACTCAAGCGGAAAAGGGACTACCTTCTATCTCTTGCGATGAGGTTAAAACATTTTGGGGTCTAGAGCATGTAAACATCCAATAGTTGTTATAATTGTATTTGATGGAAAGAAAGTCATCCTAGATGCTCAGAAAGATTTTATTTCCGCTCTTTGCAATGTCATTAAGGGAAAACTTTCAAGAAGTGATGTAGATTATGCTTTTTATCTTAAAGATGAAATTCAAGTAATTATCAAAGAGATGGAATGCAAGTACGTGGATGTTTCACCATTGAAAAAGTTATTGAACTCCTTCTTTGAGTTTTCCTCTTCATATGATCAAGCACGATCAATCGTTCATCATATGGATGTGGATAGCGTCAAAAAAAAGTTGTTTATAGCAGCGGGAGAACGTCTCACAAATGCTATGTTTGTGGAGAAATATAAAGTTGAAGTGGTGTCCTCCCTTCATCAATCGCTAGATAATATGAAGAAGGTAATAAAAGCATTGTGCAAAAGGGCACAAGATTTGGAAGTTCTTTGACAGTTGTTGAGGATGAAGTTGAAGGAGCCAAGCTAGAAACCTTATTTGAAGTCAAGGAATTTGTTGCATGTTTCAACGGAGACTTGTCGAATGGTCTAAGACAAAAGAAAGAGTGTCTAGAGGCTATGCATCAAGAACTGATTAATTACAAACTATGCTCGGATTAGATTTTATTTATTCACTTATTTATTAGTTTGTTTGTTTCCTTTAGAGTTTGATCAATATGCTGGATGATTTTTTTAATGAAAATAAAGATTTCTTTTGTCTCATCTTTCATCTTGCATAATACCCATCTTTCATTGCATTCTTAAATTTTCTCTTTATTCTTTGATTGCAAGTTTAAATAATCTAACCTTCATCCATATTTTTTTTGCCAATAAGAATGAAAATAATGGAAGTTCCTCCTTTCTTTAAGTTTATGCATTCAAATATGGCTTGCAAATGTTGTGGTTTTAATGCTTCAACTTGAAAGACTTTTGAGGACTTCAACTTGCTGGTTGGATTGATTTAAGACTCCAATTTGTAGACTTGGAAACATTGAAAACTTCAACTTGCATACTTGGAGATTTTTGAAGGCAACTTGTAGACTTGGAGATTTTTGAAGATTTCAACTTGTAGACTTGGAAATTTTTGAAGACTTCAACTTGCAGACTTGGAGATTTTTAAAGACCTCAACTTGCAGATTTTTGAAGACTTCAACTTTCAAACTTGGAGATTTATAAAGACTTCAACTTGCATACTTGGAGATTTTTAAAGACTTCAAATTACAAACTTGGAGATTTTTATAGACTTCAACTTGCAGATTTGGAGATTTTTGAAGACTTCAACTTACAAACTGGGAGACTTTTTAAGACTTCAATTTTCAAAACAACTTATATTCATAAGGATTTGCCCCCATCGGGTAACTATCATTTGGTACAAGTCTGGAATTTGATGAAAGATTATTTGTAGCTTTAAATATCATGTGACAGATCTAGTGGAAACATGTGGTTTTTTGACACTCGTGCAAATGAACATAGAATATGGTTCTAAGCGCCTATGTACCTCAGTGAAGAGGATCAAGTCACAACGTAGTTCTAGGTGAGTGTGTTTTTTTTGTGTGTCGTACACACTTTATACTCTTGTGCTCCAAGAGTGACATGAAGTTTAGGCTCGTACCTTAAGGAGCATCATCTTACTTCAAGGGTAGTACCTCTTCAGGAATTTTTTGTTAATAGGACCCATCATAATACCATCTACATCAACAAGCTTGTAAGCGACATTTTAATACGCTTCTTGCACGACATATGGTCCATCCCACTTTGAGGTAAATTCCCCCAAAAATTATGTGAAGTAATGATGGGTCTTCTTAGTCTTCTTACAACGAGGACTTGTTCTCCAGCTTGGAAGCACCTAAAATGAGCCTTCTTATTGAAAGCACGAGATATACGAGCTTAACAACATTCAAGATTTTTTTTAGCTTCTAGTCTGTTTTCATCAAGTGCCTTTAACACCACAAGACGTAGTTGAGCATTTTCTTATTCAATAAGCCCTTCATGAATACAAAGTCATAAGGAAGGTATTTGATTCTCAAGTGGCAGGATTGTTTCAACATGTTGCATATAGTATTGTTGAAAGCTCCGGCCAGACCATTGACGACAACATGATACATAGAAGATTTACGATGATCAAAGCCAAAGAGATCACATATTGTTCATTAACTTGTTATCAAATGGCTTTCCATTGTCTATTATTATGTAGCGAGGGATGCCAAAGCGATAGATGATATTCACTAGGATGAAATTTGCAACATTCTTTTTCTTCACTTCTTTAAGAGTGACAACTTTTATGCATTTAGAGAAGTAATTCGTTGCAGCCAAGATGTACACGTGTCAACCAGAAGATTTTTGTAATGATCCCACAACATCCAATCCCCAACCGTCAAATGGCCAAGATGTAATAGTTGGGTGTAATACTTCGGGTTGCTTAAGTATGCAATTTGCATAAAATTGGCAAGTATTGCACGTTCAAGCATAATCTAAGAAATCCTTCACCATGGTTGGCCATTAGTACCCCATTCTCTTTATGTGAAAGTGGAGCTTAGGCCCAGATTGATGTGATCCACATACTTCTAAGTGTGCTTCTTGCCAAGCTTGGATTGCTTCTTCTTCTCCCAAACATTGTAAGAGTACTCCCTCAAATGATATTCTATATAATATGTCCTTGTAGTAAAGGAAGCGAGGTGCACGACAGCGAATGTCAGACCTTCTCCTTGGATTTTCCAAAAGTATCCATAACACCTATAATCGATAATGGTTGTCCCCAATCATCCTTCTCGGTTTCAGAAAAAATGATGAGATACTCAAGCTTATTTTCTGTAGATTTATCCTCATTTGGCGGTGGTACTACCCATTTTTGGAAGATAGTAACTTGTGTCTGATCAAGAAGAGTTAGCGTTGAAACTAGGGAGGCCAGAGCATTAGCTTTCTTATTTTCCATCATAGGCACATGTTGGAGGGTTACATCTCCAAGACATCCTATCAACTTTTGAAAATAATCATAATAAGGACGTAGTTTGGGTTTCTTAACCTCATAACTTCCCAAGAGTTGATTAATCACTACTGAGAGTCACCAAATACTTGTAAGTTTGATTGTTTCATGTCGACAGCTATTTCAAGTCCAAGTATCAATGGTTGGTATTCAACGACATTGTTGGAGCAACGTTGCTTCAAAGTAAAGGAGAATGGTAGAATGTCTTCTTGTGAAGTGATGAACACCACGCCAGTACTAGCTCCACCATTATGTGCATCCACATCAAAGTACATCTTCCAAGGAAGTTGAATTTTAATGTTAGCGCATCTTTATCAGGAAGCTCATCGGTTAACTCTCTATCATCTGGTATTGGGTGGTTTGCCAACAAGTCTACTAATGCTTGCCCTTCACACTTTTTTAAGTGATGTACAAAATCTCAAATTGTTGGAATTGGATTTATGGGATTTGCTCTAGAAATAAGATGAACAACTTGAGCTTGAAAATAATGATTCATCTTTTGGATTGAGAAGACAAGTGTCAAGCATAATTTTTTGATTGCCGAATAATTCATCTCATTTGTTTTCATCGTTTTGCTTAAGTGATAGAGAGAGTTTTCTTTGCCTTCGCTATTCTCTTGAGCTAGCAGGGCTCCTATAGACCTTTCTTGTTCCGCAATGTTGAATATCAATGGCCTTCTAGGTATAGGGGACTCTAGAACGGGAGGCTTCATAAGGTATGATTTGATACTTTCAAAGGCGTTGCTACATGTTTGATTCCACTCAAAAAGAGCACATTTCTTCATGAGATGACTAAATAGTTGGCATCTTCTATCTAGATTTGAGATGAAACTCCTTAAGTAGGCTAACTTTCCTGGAAGACTTTTTAACTCATGAATGTCTCGAGCCTCAACATCTTCAAAATTGCATCAACTTTGGCTTGATCAATCTCAATTCCCCGCTATCTCACAATGAAGCCAAATAAATTTCCAGAAGTAACTCTAAAGGCACATTTTAATGAATTCATCCTCAATTGATATCTTTGGAGTAGCTCAAACACCATTCTTATCTCTTTCACATGGTCGCTTTTCTTTCTCGACTTTACCACCAGGTCATCAACATAACTATCAACATTTTTATGGAGCAAGTCATCAAATATATTTGCATAGACATTAGATATGTTGCACCAACATTCTTTAAACCAAAAGGCATCACATTGTAGCAATAAATACTTTTACGTGTGTGAAATATGGTGAGTTCTTCATCCTTTGGTGCCATGCGGATTTAATTATAGCCAGAAGAACCATCCATGAATGACATCGCCTCATAAAAAATAGTGGAATCAATCATCAGTTTCGGAATGGGAAGAGGGAACTCATCTTTAGGACATGCATTATTGAGATCCATGAAGTCAACACAAACTCGAATTTGGTCATTCTTCTTCCTCAAAGGAACAATACTTGAAATCCATGTAGGATATTTAACTTCACAAATAAATTTTGCCTCAATGAGTTTGTTAACTTCATATTCTATCAATGGAACCAAGTTTGGCCTAAATCGTCTTTGGGCTTGCTTAATAGGACGAGCACCATTTTTGACTGCCAACTGATGGACTGTTACTTTAGGATTCAAGTTAGGCATTTCTTTATAACTCCAAGCCAAGAAATCCCTATATTCTTTGAGTATATTCACATAAGTGATTTCTTCATCAACTTCTAGAAAGGCACTCAAGAAAGTTTGTCTTGTGTCTTTATTAGTGACAAAGTAAACTTTCTCTAAGAGTTCTATGGTGATCTTCACTCCTTCTTCAAGTTTTAGTGGCGCACTTGATCTTGGGCGTATTTGTATGCCTAGAAACTAAAGAATACCCATGTTTTGGACGAGTTTGGGAATATATTTGCTAGGTTTTAATAGAGCCAAGCCGTGTCAATTCATTTGGAATAACATTTATGATTAGTTTTGCAGGTGATGATAAAAGAAGAAATGAGCACGAAAGTGGAAGCTGGGAAGCAAGGTTGGATCAAAGAAAAAGAGCAAAAAGAAGTATAAACAAAATGAAGATAACAAGTCCTCTATGTATCCTCTCCATGATGTGGAGAGGGAATTTATTATTTGCTGGCGAGAAAACTTTTGAGATAGAAGACTATGTATCCTCCTCATGTCACGGAGAGGCTGTGTTTAACTTAAAACAGAATTCTCAAGCATCTCCGCGTCGCGGACTTGGGCACCAATTTTATGGTGTTTTTCCATAAATATAAATAGACTCATATTTATTTTATTAATTATTCTTTTCTGGGGTTAGAAGAATGATCACTTTGGGAGCTGTTTCATATGTCTTAGGGTTTATTCCTGAATTTTACTCTATTCGATCTCTTTATGTTACTTAAACATTGAAAATTTGAGAATCATGCTATGAGTAGCTAAATTCCCTAGTTTTAGGGTTGGGTTGCAGGATGACTGTGTTTAATTGATTTTAATGGATTGAAGATAATTATCATATGAATCTCTCTTTAGTTCTTGTTTTAGTATTTCGTGTGGGATTACCATAGAAATAAATGTCTTGTCCGAATTGAACTGGGGAGAGGAAAAAGAGGATAGAATGTGGGGAAAAAGGAGCATGATCTTCTCTAGGTTTAGGGTTTATTTGTATCTAAGATAGGGATATACCTAGAAACCTTGCTTGGTTAGTAGACAAGATGAAATCATAATGCTCGTTAATTGGTTCAGTATATCCTCAATCAACGATGTAGTTAAGCTACAGATTATCTTAGGTGATTAGAGGTCCGGAGACCATGATCATACAATTAACCCTGTAAATAGTGATTCGATAATTGATTCACATCTATTAAATGAAATTATGTGCATGAATTCATATATAGGCTACATCCCTAAAATTCCTTAAGTCATTGTCTTAAACCTAATTGAAATTGAATCGTAGTAGTTAAATCCAATAATTATATAACTAATCATTTGAAACCAAATTCACTATTCTTGATGACACTTCTTCTGAATTTTAATCGTTGGAAAGATTGAATACATCTAATCTTAAGTCCCTGTGGGTACGATACCTGCTCTTGAAAAGAGCCACTTTAATACTTGCACGACCACATACACTTGCATGTGTATTTAGGCGCAACAAGCTTTTGGCACCGCTGCCAGGGATCTTAGAATTAGGAAGTTTTCGATTTATCTAATTTTAGAAGTTATTGATCAAGTGTTGACAACTTGATCTTAGGTATTCATTTTGTAGGTTGTGTTTGAAAGTCAAACTGGAAGACGAACAACATTTGGTAGAGCCTCTTGCTGAACCAGAAAGATTAGTTCACAACCGAAGAAAGCAAGTACGACTCACTTACCCTATCTCTCTCATTTCAAGCGAACCAGTAATACCAGTGGAAGGGGCTAAACAAGATGCACCTTTAGCGATGGCAGAGATGAAAGTATGAGACGTGGCAATCCCACGCACCACCAACGTTACTTCGTGTATTCAAAAACCTAAAGGTAGTGGGAGGTTTGAATTGAAATAGAACATGGTGGAATTACTACACTCGAATGGACAATTCATCGGGTTATCGAATTAGGATACACAAGTGCACATCCAGAACTTCCTCGAAATCAGTGACACTTACACTCCAACTAGAGTGAACTCTGATTACATGAGACTCACTCTCTTCCCCTTCTCTCTATTAGGGGAAGCTAAAATGTGGTTGAATTTTGAGCCAGCGAACTCTATAACGTCGTGGGACAATCTTGCCCAGAATTTTTTAATAAGGTTTTCTCCATGTGGGAAAACAGCCAGGTTGAGGAGCAAGATACTAAGTTTTCGACAAAAGGATGAGAAAACTTGTACCATGTTTGGGACAAGTTCAAATCAATGTTGTTAAGTTGTCCGCACTATTATCAAGCTAATGAGGTGTTGATCCACACCTTTATTGAAGGGTATGAACCAAACACAAAAATTTTACTTGATTCTGTTGCAGGAAGACAAGCTCTGGAGAAGACTTATGTTGAATTGTTCACTTTGTTGAATAGAATTTCACAAGGTAACCTCGAGTGGAATGGAGGAGAAGCCAAGCCGGTAGTGCAGAAGATTGCTAAGATGCTAGAAGTGGATGCATTTATAGCTTTAACTACACAAATTGTTGCGATGTCGAATATGATGAATACCTACTTCAACAATCTATTATTAGGACAACAACAAGCACAGGAAAATGTGGAACAACAATTGATAACATGGTGTGAGATCTATGGGAGTAGTGATCACACTGCAGAGATGTGTGGAGCAAACCCGAATTTTGTCAACTTTGTAGGGAATGTACAACAAGGAGGAGGTCACAAAAATTATGGTAGCTCCTACAATTCTGGTTGCAGAATCATCCAATTTTTTCCTAGGGAGGAAATCAGAATTAGTTGCAAGGCCAGAACCAATATAGACTTCAGGGTAATGCTCAAGGTTATCAACAATAGGGTCAGCGGCATAATCATAATAAACACCAAGGTAACATGAGCACTGAGGAGATGTTGAAAAGATCATGGCTGATCATGCCAAAACAAATGCAAACATGGAGAAACTGGCAGCTGATTTGAGACATAATTAGTTAGCAACTCAGAATCTTGAAAAACAATTTGGGCAATTTGCTAGTGCCCAAAACTTACGTCCTCAAGGAGTTTTGTCGGGTAATACTGATCCTAATCCTAAACAAATAAATGCGGTGGGTACTCGTAGTGGGTTACAATTGGAGGAATAGGTGCCAAAGAAGAGAAATAGTGAACCTTCAATTTGAGAGAGGAAGACCAACGAGAGTGGTCAAGGTGCATAAGAGGAAATAGTGCAACCAATAGTTAAACCACCTCTGCCATTTCCTCAAAAGTTTAAAAAATGAAATGAGGATGAATTCTTTGGTAAGTTTCTTTCTCTCTTGAAACAAGTTCACATTAATGTGCCTCTTGTTTATGTTTTGTAGGTAATACCAAGGTATGCCAAGTATAAGAAGGAGATCGTAGAAAACAAGAGGAGATTGAAGGAGTATGAAACTATACCACTCACTGAAGAGTGCAGCTCTAGAATAGAAAACAAGTTGCCCACCAAACTCAAAGATTCGGGTAGTTTTACTGTTCAAATGACACTAGGGCAAAGCAGTCATTCCCGAGAGTTGTGTGATCTAGAAGCAAGTATTAATTTGATGTCAACAGCTCTGTACAAGAAACTGGGTTGGGTATTCCTAAACCCACAACCAGTATCTTGCAGTTGGCAGACCATTCAGTAGCTAGTCCAGAAGGTGTTGTGGAGGATATCTTGGTACAAGAGGGATCATTGATATTTTCTATTGATTTTGTGGTGCTTAATTTCGAGTCGGATCCTCAGGTGCCATTTATTCTTAGGAGACCTTTCTTGGTCGTTGAGCGTGCTATGATAGATGTAGCAGCTGGTCAACTGACCATGAGGGATCATGATATAGTGGAAGTATTTGATGTGTATAAAGCTCTAAAATTGTCGGCTATGTATGAAGAGTTGTCGGCCATAACAGTGATAGATCTTGCGGCAGAAGCTCATTACCTCGCATCCAAGGATCCACTAGAACGTGTGTTAATGGTCCATGATATCTATGGTGATGCTAAAGCACAAGAAATGGTGCATTTAATTGAGGTTTCTAGTGTGGGCATCTCAAGAGATCATTGGGAGCCATTCAATAGGGTGTTGGGTCCTCCACCCAATCCTTTAATTAAAAAATCACTCATGCTTGAACCGAAGACATTACCATCCCACTTTAGGTATGCATTTTTGGGAAAAGATAAGACCTTACCTATGATTTTGTCCATAGATTTGTCTGAATTATAGTTTGCAGCGACATTGACTATATTGAAGAGGAGAAAGAAAGCCT
This sequence comes from Solanum stenotomum, assembly GCF_019186545.1. Taxonomy (NCBI): domain Eukaryota; kingdom Viridiplantae; phylum Streptophyta; class Magnoliopsida; order Solanales; family Solanaceae; genus Solanum; species Solanum stenotomum. The sequence goes on from NC_064287.1 coordinate 15,530,018, forward strand.
TAGGCAGGCAGATGTCTGACATTCATGGGATCAATCCAGCATTGTGTATGCATAAAATATACATAGAGGAAGGTCACAAACGTAGTGCACAACACCAACACCGACTTAATCCAGTCATGAAGGTTGTGGTAGGAAGGAAGTAATTAAGTGGTTAGATATCGGGATAGTATACCCTATATCAGATAGCAAATGGGTAAGTCCAGTGCAATGTTTACCTAAGAAAGGAGGTATAACTATGGTAACCAATGATAAGAATGAACTGATCCCTGCAAGGACAGTAACTGGATGGCGTATTTATATGGATTATCGCAAGCTGAATGAGGCCACTAGAAAAGATCATTACCCTGTGTGTTTCGTTGATCAGATGTTAGATAGGATGGCAGGGCAAGAGTATTATTACTTTTTGGATGGCTACTCAGGATATAATCAGATTTTTATTTCACTAGAAGATCAACATAAGACAACCTTTACTTGTCCATATGGTACATATGCGTTCAAGCGTATGGCCTTGGGAATTTGTGATGCACCATCCACATTTCATAGATGTATGACGACAATCTTTGATGATATAGTGAAGGATTTTATGGAAATGTTCATGATTACTTCTCGGTATTTGGTGAGTCTTTTGACCTTTGTTTGTGTAATCCTTATAGGGTCCTTGCGCAATGTGAGGAAATAAATCTTGTATTGACTTGGGAGAAATGTCATTTCCTTGTTCGAGAAGGCACTCTACTAGGTCACAAAATCTTGAGAAGCAGGTTGGAAGTGGATAAAGCTAAGGTGGAGGTAATTGAAAAGTAACCACCTCATATCACAGTGAAAGGAGTCAGAAATTTCCTTGGGCATGTTGGATTCTATAAAAGATTCATCAAGGACTTGTCCCAGATTACGAGACCCATGTGTAGTTTATTGGAGAAAGAGGTGAAATTTGTGTTCGATGACAATTGCTTGTAGGCGTTTGAGCTACTAAAAAAGAACTTGATTGCATATCTGATCTTAATTTCTTTTAATTGGGAGCTACCCTTTGAGCTTATATGGGATGCTAGTGATATAGCAGTGGGTGCAGTGCTGGGCTAGAGAAAGGAGAAGGTGTTTCATTCTATTTATTATGCTAGCATGATTCTTGATGCAGAACAATCTAACTACACAGTTACAGAGAAAGAGATGCTCGCGCTAGTGTTTGCCTTCGATAAGTTTAGATCTTACTTAGTAGGTACCAAGGTTATTGTTTACACTGACCATGATGCTATCAAGTATTTATTCAACAAGAAGGATCCAAAGCCGAGGTTAATCAGATGGGTTTATCTACTTCAAGTGTTCGATTTGGAAATTAAGGATAGGAAGGGGACTGAGAACCAAATAGCTGATCATTTGTCAAGATTGGAGGATTCATCTCATGTGAAGAATGAAGGGCAGATTCACGAAGAGTTTCCTGATGAGCAATTGTTAGCCTTGGACATTGCATAAGTGCCTTGGTATGCTGATATTGTGAACCTTCTAGTAAGTGGATTGTTTCCACCTGGCGCTTCCACACAGAAGAAACAAAAGCTGAGACATGATGCAAGGTTCTATATAAGGGATGAGCCTTTCTTATTCAAGCAAGGGCCTGACCAGGTAGTGTGAAGATGTATAGCTGAAAATGAGGTGATGCAAGTATTGGAGAGCTGTCACTCTTCACCATACGGAGGTCATCACGGAGGAGAGTGTACGGCCTATAAGGTATTGCAGTCTGGTTTCTTTTGGCCTACTTTATTTTAAAATACTGCACTTTTTGTGAAGGGATGTGATTAGTGTCAGAGAATGGGCACCATGTCAAGACGGCATGAGATGTTATTGAGCAACATTCTATAGGTCGAGATATTTGATAGATGGAGGATAGACTTCATGGCACCGTTTCCAGCTTCCAATGGGAATCAATACATTCTCGTGGTAGTGAATTATTTATCTAAGTGGGTTGAGGTTGTTTCATTACCTACTAATGATGTGAAGGTTGTGGTGAAGTTCATCAAAAAACACATATTTACCAGGTTCGGAACTTCAAGAGTCATGATCAACGATGGAGGTAAGCATTGCATAAATTATTCAGTGTGAAATTTGTTGGCTAAGTATGGAGTGAGACACAAGGTAGCTACAGCCTATCATGCTCAAACTAGCAGTCAAGTGGAGGTGTCAAATCGAGAAGTTAAGCAAATCTTATAAAAGTTTGTGAATGCACAACGAAAGAATTGGACTGATAAGTTAGATGATGCATTATGGGCATATAGAACTGCATATAGGATACCAATAGAGACTTCTCCCATTGCATGGTGTTTGGGAAAGCATGTCATCTCCTAGTGGAATTGGAACACCAAGCATACTGGGCCATAAAGAAGTTGAATCTTGATCCTGAATTGGCCGGCAAAAAAAGAATACTTCAACTGCATGAGTTAGAGAAATTTAGGCTTCACGCCTATGAAAATGCCAAGTTATATAAGAGAAGACAAAATAGTGGCATGACAAGCATATAATACCATACACCTTTAGGCCGGGCCAATTCGTATTGTTGTTCAATTCAAGATTGAAGTTGTTCCCCGAAAAACTTTGATCGAAGTGGAATGGACCATTTGAGGTGGTGGGAATGACTTAGCATGGGGTTGTGGACCAAAAGAATAAGGACAAGAGTTCCACTTTTTTTGTGAATGGACAAAGAGTAAAGTATTACTTCGGGACTGATGTATATCGCGAACAAGAAATGCTCGAGTTGAATGACGAATGAGTCATGATCAGGGTCGTGTCGCGATGTTAAACAAAATGCTACACAAGTGGCAACCTATGACCACATGTAGTAGATAGGAATTTGTTTTTTCTTTTCGTATTTTCATTTGTAGGAATTAGTTCGTAGTTTTCCAGTATTTATTGTAATAGTTAGGATATAAAATTTTTTAAAAAATTGATATCTAATAGGAAAAAATGAGTCATGCACGATGAAAACTAAGGCATTGGATGAGAGGCAACCCATCAAGTTTATGTTTGATGGGTGTTGATATTAAATTTGCAGGAAAGAGGGTCGCATATTGAGGCCACGTCGCGGAACAAGGTCAATATTTTGCCTCACCGAGAATTAATTTTCCAGGGTGAGGCAGATCACTCTGTAATGAGCACGCATCGCAGAGGCATGTTATTATTTTTTATTTCGATAAGAATCAAAATTCTTGTCAAAAACAAGGGAGGCGCATTGAGGAGCCAGTTCAAAATTTTGATTTTGAAGGGAATTAATTTTCCTATGCGAAACAGAGGACTCCATATTGGATCCGCATCGCGATACTGGTAAAAAGAATTGATTTTCATTAAATAGACAGGTTTTACCTGTCTACCCTTTAAGATAACCGACCCATTCCTTATTTTAACCCCTAAATTAATCCCAAATTCCCCATTCTTTCACCCCCTCCCCCCCACATTCATGATTCCTCTCCCCAAATTCCCCTAATATTCACCCGATTTTTTCTCTCAATTTTATACTCAAGCAGTGTCCATTCCGTAATGCAGGTGATTCTGAAGTCTTGAATAGGAACACTTTGTAGGTCGAGATTGCCAGTGCAATGGGTGTTTTGAAGTTGTCTTGGGGTTATTTGGATTGTATGTTTGATCGAATGTGTATTGTGTGAAAGTGTATTTTTACTAGGTCTATGGGAGCTTACGTTTTCCTATTGTGATTTGCCTATGTAGGAAGTTCGTGGGTCTGGGATTTAGCATTGATTGCAAAAAATAGAGGCATATGTTTCGAATTCTTGAGTAGAAAGAGTTTGGGGAATAAGGTGTTAAGTATAAGTGTGGGTTGACAAATTGTTGTTGGAATGGTTTATCCATTGTTTGTTGTGTTCTTGGGGCATGCTTTGTTAATTCTTATGATGTTCTTAATGTGAAGTGAGTATGTAAGTGTGAAGTCTGAGTAGCACTTTGTGAGGAATTACGTGTGGGTACGGATTTTATAAGTCCAATTAATGAGTGTTTTCTTTCTGTTGTGTTTATATTGTGTATAAAGTTAGGGAAGTCTGAGTACCTACTAATTCAGTGTGGGTAGTGCACACGAGTACGTGCAGGGGTGGTGTATGTGCATCATCCATACCTTTTATATTGTATTATGGAGTATAGTGGACTCAATTAGGATGGTATGTATTGTAATTATAGGTGATCTTGTCAAATACTCACAGACCCAAGAAGGAGGTAGCAACTTCAAGTAAAAGGAAATAAGTTAGAAGTGGGGAAAATATCCCTCCTAAACTGGAAGTTCCATGGGGAAACACGTCAGTTTAGATTGAAGGTTGTGGCCAAGGAAGGCAAGGTATTGTGGAAAAAGCACACGGAAGTATGCTACTTCTCTAATGTGTGTATTGAGAAAGAAAGTCTAGCAAGAGACTTTCCTCGGATCATGAGGCGCATCTAGGAACTCCACATGGAGTTTATCTTTGCTCAGCCCGCTGAGTGCAACTTGCATGTGGTTAAGGAGTTTTATGCCAATTGGGCGATGGAGTTGAGGTCGCACTTTGTGAATGTGACCCTCACTCAAGCTCTATTGAATGACATATTGGGAAATATAGCTCACATTGACCCGTTGGTGCTGATGGGATTAAACATTCAACCTTCGTACCGAGCCATTCAACACACGCTCTGTGGACCTCAGTCAATGGTTCGGTGGACCAAACACAGCTCGAAGAGGTGTCACCAATCTCTTCCTTATGCACACATGACTAGAGAGGCTGAGGTTTGGTTAAAGATAGATATCAATTTTTTGATTCCCAGACTACACTATACAGACATTACAAATGATAGAGTGTACTTGGTGTGTGCTTTGATGACTAATGAAGTTTTCAATGAGGAAGGCCCGGGTACACCAAGGGCGCAGGTATGCATTTGGAGGCCTTATCACTCACTTATGAAGTTCTGCAGATGGACCATAGGAGAGCCTAAATTACATGGCACCTCTATTCCCGGCACCAATGGACGTGACCAAGACAAAAGGGCCTAACAATGAGTTCGGTCCACCACTCACCAGTGCAGAGCTCCATTACCGTGATTAATTGATTATTTCCAGTATGTATGGGCTGGAAATGCTGAGACACTAGAATGGATGTCGGCCTTCCGTTGAGGAGCAGTTGGGGCAAGTCGAGCAGCGGTACCCCTTGAATGCACACGCCAAGGCATTTCTAGGCATCGGGCCTAATTTCTATGAGCCTATGGATGATGATGTACCCATAGATGAGGATAGGTTGTGGACTGGTTCTTATGTTGACTCCGACTCTGACCTGAAGGAGGTGGACCCTCTACAGGTCGTAGAGGAGGTCGAAGGCAGATATGCCATGGAGGATTGATTAGGGAGTGATTCACTGTATTTGAATTTTTGATATTTTGCAGCACTAGGGACAGTGATTGTGTTTATAGTGTGGGGTGGGTGTAGATTCTCTCTATTGTATATATTAGTCTAAACAATGGTAGTTTTGATTTCTTTATTTTTATTTGGGTTCCTTGGAGTTTGTTTTCGGTTCTTTGGCAAATGATAGTCCCGTTGAATCGTACAAAATAAAAAAAAACTATTTTTAGGATTGAGTCAGTCGTCGTAGTTGAGTCGCATTGCCCTATGATAGATGGATGACGACCGTTTTAAGGGTAATTTTCATCATTGAGTCGTAGGTATGGTGTATGTGTCGAAGCTTAAAATCTTAAGGGAAATTGTATGAAATCATGTGGGTTAATATATGTGGATGCCTTTGAATTCTAGTATTTGATTCTAATTACTGCAACTTAAGTTGAAATGGAACTTTTGCATGAGCTGAATGTTTTGCCTGATGATTGATCCAACCATATTTAAATTTGTGCCATGTGTTGCGAGGCGTTGTGTTTTCTATGTGTTGCATCTTAGTCTAGAACTTGCCCGGCATGTTATTGAAGAGAAATCGAAGTCTGGCTTTGTTTAGAAAATAATAATAGGCCTCCTTGGATATATTCAAAAAGTGTAGCCTTTTCCATATACTATCACTCGTAGCCCCTTTGAGCCTGTAGCCTTTTGTTGTTAGCCACAATTTCAACACAATAATTTTATTGAATCCCTAATTGTTTGCACCTTTCTTGCCTAAGCACTGTAGCATAGACTCTTTGGAAGAAGTAAAATTGAAAGTGAGAAGGAAACCAAAGATAGCCACAAGGTGATGAAAAATCCGTCATTGAAAGAATGGTTCCCCTATTAAAAAAAATAAAGAAGAGAAAAATTGGTGTCCGAAATAAAGAATTAGGGGAAATTCAGGAAATGATGTGAGTTACTTGTGATAGCATTGTAAAGAGAGGGCAGAAAAATGAACAAAAAGGTGATGATGTCTAAAATGTGTATAGTGTTTAGGGGAGTATAAGTCACTACTATATAAATTTCCTATATGTCCCTTAAACACATTACAACCTGTGAAAGCCCTATTTGATTCTTTGCAAAGCGCGCTTAATTAGTGGAGATGTATATAATGGGAAAGCATATGGTTCTCTATGCATACATGTGGAGATTTTTGTGAGTGTGAGGTTTGAATTCTGATGTCGAAGTGCACATGCTATAATCAATCTTGTGAATGAAGTATAGACTACTTTCTTTGTGTGAGGGGCACTTGTTTTATGAAAGATAGGTGATATCTGATGGCTAGCATGAATTTTAATGTTTAGGTAGCAAAAAGTTGTCGAATCAATACTTGAGGTCATGTGGTGTCTGCAAGTGGCCAAGTCCAAGTGTGAATGAAAACATGCACATTTTGATTTGATTAAAGATCCCTAAAAGTAAGTTGTGGAAGCACAAATGCCGGTATTTGTGAGTCTAGGTCTAGGATTAGTATGGTGAATTATTCGAGGACGAACAAAGCTCTAAGTGTGTGATGGTGATCTTGGGCGTATTTGTATGCCTAAGAACTAAAGAACACCTATATTTTGGCAGAGTTTGGGAATATAGTTGCTTTTTTTTAATAAAATCAAGTCGTGTCAATTTATGTGGACCAACCAATATGATTAGTTGTGCAGGTGGTGATAAAAGAAGAAACGAGCACAAAAGTGAAAATTGGGAAGACATGTTGGATCAAAGCAAAAGAGCAAAAAGAAGTTAAAACCAAATGAAGAGAACTAGTCCTCTTTGTATCCTCTCGTGGAGAGGGAATTTATTATTTGCTCGCGAAAACTTTTGAGACATAAGACTCTATATCCTCTCCGCATCATGGAAAGGTTGTGTTTGACTGAAGGAAAAGATTTCAAGAATCTCCGCATCGCGGATCTGGGCGCCAATTTTATTTCGTTTTCCATAAATATAAATAGACTCGTATTTTATTTTATTAATTATTCTTTTTCTGGGTATTGAAAAACAACAACTTTGGGAGTTGTTTCATATGTTCTTAGGGTTTATTTGTAAACTTTACTCTATTCGATCTCTTTATGTTAATTAAATATTGCAAAATTGAGAATCGTGATATGAGTAGCTAATTTCCCTAGTTCTAGGGCAGTGGCTGCAGGGTGATTGTGTTTTATTGATTTTAATTATTGATGTTAATTATCATATGAATCTCTCTTTTGTTCTTATTTTAGAATTTTGTACCCGATCACCATAGAAATAAATGTCTTGTCCAAATTTAACTCGGTAGAGTAATAAGATGATAGAATATGGGGCCAAAAGGAGCATGATCTTCTCTAGATTTAGGGTTGATTTATATTTAGGATAGGGATATACCTAGAAACCTTGCTTAGTTAATAGACAGGACGAAATTGTAATGCTCAGTAATTCGTTCAGTCTATCCTCCCTCAACGATGTAGTTAGGTTGCCAATTGTCGTAGGCGAATAGAGGTCGGGAGAACATGATCAATTAACCCTATAATCAGTAATTCAATTTTGATTGACATCCATTGAATAAAATTATGTGCATGAATCCATAAGTAGGCTATAGCCCTAGAATTTCCCAAGTCATTATTTGAAACCCAATTGAAATTGAATCGTAGTAGTTAACTCCACTAATTAGATAACTAATCATTTGAAACCAAACTCACTATTCTTGATAACACTTGTTCTGAATTTTAATTGTTGGAAAGATTGAATACGTCTAATCTTAAGTCATTGTGGGTGTGATACACGGCTCTTAAAAAGAGCCACTTTAATACTTGCATGACCACGTACACTTGTGTGTGCATTTAGGTGCAATACATCTCCAGCAACTTCCTCTTCTAGAGGATCATTGTCATTGACAGATTTATGATGACATCGGACAATATCTTCCAACTCCTAATCAATCTTCATTTGTGGCAAGGCATCATGCTCATTCTGAATCGTAACATGATATGAGCAGCCTACACTTTCTTCATCTTCCTCATTCTCCGTGGTGTAAACCACAATGTGATATTTTGCCTTGAGTTCTTCATTACACAAAACCACAAGTTTCTCTCATTGCCACATCCTAGAAGGAGTCAAACTTTTGAAATCCCTTTGGAGACCTAGTGGAGGATTTGTTGTCACCCTTAGGTAAATTTTTTTATTATTGTTATTCTCTTCTTCAATTGACCTAACCTCTCAAATACAGAAGTTCTTGTAGTCCATTTTCCAAGTCGATCAAAGATGGAAGGCCTTTTGTTTGAAGAAGCAGACGTCTCTTCTATAGTGATGTAGTTATTGATGGCCCTTCTTCTATAGTGATGTATTCTTGATGGCCCTTCTTATGGAGATGCGAACTGGCAGTGGTTGGCCATAGCCTAAGCCTTCACGTGCTTGTCTAGTTATATCTTCTAATGGGAGTTTCCTTAACATTTATGGCTCATTAAGGTTGTATCAATCCTTCACAAATAACTTGTAAGTGTTGGGATTAAAGCCCTGTCATATGCGCATTGTAGGGAGAGTCACATCTTGCACTTGATTTTGAGTGATTGACTTTCTTTGAAACTTTGAAGACAAGTTTATTGCATCAACCCGTCTGATAGGAAGAGTTAGTACTCTTAATGCATTTTATTGAAGGTTAGATGATTGTCCTTCTTCTTGCTTCAACTTTGGAACGTAGCAAAGTAGAGAATTCAGCTTCTTCTACAGTGACATAATCGGACCCTTCATTCAGATTGGACAAGGTTCTTTAGTGTCAACTTTTACCATTCTGACAACCACATTGATTTTGCTTGCAATCTTATCACACTTGGTTGATTTGACGTCATCATATTTCCCCCTTGACAACGTAACTTTTCAAATAGAATTTTGCATCTTCAAAATGTGTTACAACTTCGGTGAAAGGATTATCATCCGCAACTATATTGCTTTCGATCATATCTTTAAGACACTTCAAACATTGATAGTAAGAAGATGAGATGATTTTATTCTCATGTACCCAAGGCCTACCAAGCAATATGTAGTATGAAGTCTTTATATCGATCACATGCATCCATGCGATTGATCGCAACTATCTTTCCTACGATCCCATCTTTAAGATACTTCAAACATTGATAGTAACAAGATGAGATGATTTTATTTGCATGTACCCAAAGCATACCAAGCAATATGTTGTATGAAGTCTTTGTATCGATCACATGCATCAATGCACTTGATTGCAAATTTCCCATGTGGATTTCTTATTTAATAGAGCTTATGGACCTCGGTCCCCCTTGACTAAATCCACGTATCAACACACAACTTTCTCTAAGTTCTTTAGTCGTGATGCTGAGTTACTTCAATATGTTGATAGGTAGAATATTGACTCCAGATCCTTCATATATTAAGATTATATTTATCTACTTCTCTAGCACGTGACCCATCATATATAAAGGACGATTGTGTATTGTTTCACCAAATAGAAGATCATTATTTGTAAATGTGTTTTTTGTATCACATGCGTTATGCTTCTTGGGAAGAAGGTTCAATAGGTTTTTTAGAAGACGAATGAGGCATCATTGATGAGATTTCCCTCATTGCTTCTTCTTCGTCAGTAGGAGAAACTTTTGGGGAGGATTCACTTGTTGTTCCTTCTTTGTTAGTATGAGACACATTCATTATTTATTATTTATCAGCATTGAAACATGATGCCTCGACACTGTCTTGAGTAGACTTTATGCAGAACCAACTTGGTAATAATTCTTCTTAAGTCACAGGACATTAGGGTTTCTGGTAGTGATGCACTTCAACCTTTGCCCTCTTTGGACGCTTGATTGATTTTTGCTTCTCTACTTTTCTCACCATCTTCATTCTAATCGGTTACTCGGATGATTCTTTTCGTAAGCTTGACTAGTTACGTCTTCGACTAGTCACAAGAATCCAGCCTTCATCACCATCTATATCAACTTGATGTTTATCTTGCTCCAATGACTCTTCTTCATATTTATCAGAGATACATATTTGGACTGGATCAAGCGAAACAAATGTGATAGAGATTTGGTTAGTACTAGTCTTCATCATCAAGGACAATCTTCTTTTCGTTAGCCAATCGCATCACTTTATCCTTGAAGACAACATTTTTCAAGAGGGTGGTTCAAAATTCTATGATACTTGCAATAATTTGGGTCATGTTTTTTCCAGCTTCATCGGGTCACTTCATCTTTGGCAACTCAATGAGCTTTAACTCGAGTAACTCATCAAAAATCTCAGAAACGTCTGAATACAAGAAGGGGTATTCTTTTTCTCGCATCTCCCTCAGTGTCGACTTTTAATTCGAATGATCTTGGAGAGTCATTCTCATACTTTTCTTCTTTCCTTTCTTCGTAGTGAACTTCACAGGTGACACATTAACATTCATGAATTCTTTGTTGTCATTCGTGGGCACAAATTTTCTCCATCTCTTGGGTTCCTGCTTATCCCTTCCTTTGCAAGGATCATAGACAAACGTCATATCTTTTCCAGCTGAGGACATGCTTAACTCCATATCATGAGCATGAGTAGCTAGATCTTTGAAGGATTTGGGCTTTATTCCTTTAAAGATGTAAAGAAGCATTTGTGGAGGACCTTGATCCCTTTTGAGTTGAAGTACCAAAAAACAGGAGTTGATGTGGACAACACTTGAAGTATTTGTTGTCCCGGTGTAGCGGTCTATTCCTCGTAAAAGCTTTGAAACTTCCAAAGATAACATATTCCTTCAACTTCAGTAGAGAATTTGGAATTAGTGGCCATAGAGGCAATTGATTTAGAGTTGACCTTCTTGGAAGTCATCTTGATATTCTTTGATGCTTAAAAAGTTGAGATGAAAGGTAGAGATTGTCCCACAGGGCGTGCCAATTTGTTTCCAATAAATTTTAAAGTGATAGAAAATAAATTGTAAAAATAATAAAATATGAAGAAACATGATTTTATTGAAAAATAGTGTAGTACAATTATGCTCCTCCCTTGACTCTTCTCTCATGATAAGATATCTCCATGATTCGAGGACCGTTAGTGACGTATCTCTCGAACTAGAATGATTTGAATTTGATCTCCTTAAGAATATTTCATAAATTTGCGGAATATTCTAAATGTCTCTTTAACTAATATAGTACCCTTTATATAGGTATGAACTAGGGTATAGGATTGAGTATCCTCCAAGAATCCTAACTAGAATCGAATACATCTTACAACTTGTAGAGTCCCATAAATGTTCAATGTCTACATATATATAACCACGAATTTTTTTTAATCAGTTGATCATGTTTTCTTTTTGTTGTTATCAATAAAAGATTATTTTTCAATAATTTTGTTGATGTTCTTTCTTTCTTTATTGATTTTCTCTCACATTTATTTATCTTATTACTTTGAAGCGTTGTTAAAATACACAGTTTTTCTTCTTGTTCAAAAATTCAAAATCTTGTTAATTGCTAAAAAAAATTAATCATCATCATGAAAGACAGTAGTTTTTTAGTTAGTGTATTAAGTATGTATAAATATTTTAATCTGATTGATTAAACTAAAAATGAAAATAAAATTTGTATTGTCACGATCAAAAAATACAAGTTGTGGGGACACTTATGTTCTCAACCGATAGGTAAGCCAACCCAATAAGTTAACCAATTCAAATTAAGCATGGAAAGGTAAGTAGCAAGCAAATATCTAAAATACTAAGTCTTTTAAAATAAAGTGCAGAAAAACTGAATTACCACCCCAAGATTTAGTGTCATATGTACAAGAGCTTTTACAATGATACAAGTCCAAAGCTAGAATGACAAGTCTAAACGTAAGAAATACTTTGTTTGACTACTAAGACAACGTAAAAAATTAAGAGATAAATGAAGGCGCGGGCTACAGAATAGACAAGTAGCTCACTACAACTTCAAGATGTTCCAAAATCATACTCAAAAGCTCCATGAGGTGCACTCGTACTAGGAATCTAATCTGCACCACAAAAGAGTGCAGCAAGTGTAGTATGAGTAGGAAACTACGTGTACCCATTATGTCTCATAGACCGACAACAAAGAAGTAGTGACAGAGTATATCAAAAAATCATCCTTTAGTTTTACCAGTCTACATTACATTTATCAGTCAAGTTTCATCAAATAAGTATAATCAAAGATCACGTAATGTCCAACCACCAATAAATCACATAATCAACAAGAATGATAGATGTAATGAGATGCAATGCAATGTGAAACCATGAAATGATGTGTATCAGATGCCAAGTACTCTCTCAACTGTATATACATGATACTCCTTGGAAATACATCAAGAGTTCATGACTCATGAGGGACCGAACGATCTCCACGTGTGTGTGCGAACGATCTCAATGTAATATCATAAAATCCCATCACAGACGATCTTTACGTGCCTAACTTATAATCATAACATCTCGCAATCCGCAACACAAAAGATCTCCATGTGCCCAACTTATATTTAATCTCATGTTAATGCATCTGCACAATATGATTTCAATAAAAGGGGATGATAATGCATCTCAATCAATCATATATCGGTATGATAATTAATCACCTCAACTATCACAAATATACGGATTCAATAAAGAAACACAATCACACAAAAGAAGTCAAGTCAATCATACATCAGCTAATGCCCATATGTTTTGGCATTCTCGGATTACAATCCATCATTCTATAGTAATAAATTTTCCCTTTATAACATCGGTACTTGTATCAATGCCCATCATACTATTGGTACGAGACCCCTACTTTTGCCCTTACCCATTGTCTATTCCATTTTTAATCTTTAATTAAAAAAATGTCCTTCAACGAAGTTTGAAAGTCTTAACATATCTGAAATGTTGAACACGTGTCACGAATCCTCAAGATATTGCATTTCCCTTTCGCAAAGCTTCAAAGTGTTCTTAATCTATCAAATATGCATTATTCATAACTAACCAAATTCGTAGACACCCATTACAATACTTCTGGTCTAGACCCATTCACAACATTATTCATACTTATAAGAGTATATGTATATTGTTGTGGTATCATTAAGGTTTCTTGTTTAGAAATTATTCATTAGTCAATGATACTATAAGAGTATATGTATATTGTTGTGGTATCATTAAGGTTTCTTGTTCAGAAATTACTCATTAGATCAATGATATTATAAGTGTATATGTATACTCTTATAGTATCATTGGCTAATGAGTAATTTCTGAACAAGAAACTTTAATGATATCAATACAGTATATATATACTAATTTAGTATCAATTAAGCAATTTATCAACTTTAATGATACCATTATAGTATATGATATTTAGTATCAATTAAGCGAAATTAGCTTCTTCTTTTTTTTGGGGGGGAGGGGGGGGGGGGTTACTTAGTGGGATATAAATGTAAATGGGTATATGTTTGTAATTATTTTATTTTTGTGGGGTATTTGCTTAGTTTTCCCAATCAATTATAGACTTGGACCGTTAATTACTAACTTAATTAATTATTTAAAAGTTTTCTTTAGTTAAATAACCGTAGTTAAACTAATAGTTCAAAATTCTCATTTAAAAATTACTCGAAGAGTCAAAGTAGTTCTAGTCCCCCAAAATGATCTAACGGGTCGTTACATCTATGTTCTAGTAAATACATGTAAATATATTAGTGTATGTAAACGATATACAAATTGTTTTTTTTAAAAAAAATAAATAAATAAACTAACTTATGCTAAAAGAGACGGATTTTATTCAGTTTCTATACATCGATAAAAAAAATTAATATTGAGGGCTCAATCCAAACATGTAGTGTTAGAATAAGTATAAAAACATATTTGAACAATTTAAAATTTAATTAAAAAAATTGACACCTATTTTAATACAGAATTTATACATGTGTTTGTATATAAATATCACTTAATGTATGTAATTTGTATTTGAATATATTTTAGTATATGTAATTTGTATATAAAGTGACTTTAAACGATTAGACTAAACTTAATTTTAAAAAACCAGATTTCATATACTTTTTATATATTGATAAAGTTTAACATTCAGGACTAAAACATATAGTGTATATTGTGTAGAGTGGGTATATAAACCAACTTTACCAAATCAAAATTCCACAAAAAAAAAAAAGAAGAAAGTTATACCTATTTTAATGTCTGGTTCATATATCAACAACCAAACATAAATAAATCTTAATATATGTAATGTGTGTATAAATTGATTTTAAAAGACTATATTAAATTAAAGCTAATGAAAACATAATTTAAACAGTTTGTATACATTACTAAAAAGGTTGAGTTTAAGCTAGTAGGTTTGTTGGTAAGGTTTTCTAGGCCTTAGGTTGAGTTTTGGGCGTTAGGGTGAGAAGTTGAGTTTTAAGCCTTAAGAGTGGTCCAGGAGGATAATTCCATAATTTGACCTCTTTTTTGAAAATTGAGTCTGGAATGCCAATTTTAGTGGGGCAGCCATTTTATTTTTATCAGACTCCAAATATTTTTTAAGGATCGGATTGGAGACTTGAATTTAGGCCTTTTCTTGATTTTTTCTATCTGGTGCAAAGGGGATCGTGATTGCGGCCCCCTAGCGCATTCGTAGAGAGAAGGGGGCGTGTGAGGCGTGAAAGTGGGTGATCCAACACGTTCTTGGAGAGTTGAAGGGCTATAGAAGCGCGATCACGGAGCAAGGTTGGTACGGTAGCCGCGTTCGCGAGAAGGCTCTGCGTTCGTGGAGCCAGAATTAATCTCCTGGCAGTGTATAATCGGGACTTCCCCTTTTTCTCTTTTCCACCATTTTCAACCGTTTTTGAGCTTATGAGGGGATATTTTTTAGGGGTTTCTTGAGGAGATTCATTTGGGTAAGTGTCTTTATCAATTTTTTTACCAATTTCTTCAATTTGTATCTTTCGAAGCCTCTTTAAATCATGATTTCAATGTGGATTTTGGGGTTTTTCCCTTTAAGTTTGAAAATTGATATTTTCATGATTTCATGATTTGGAGCTCGATTCTTACTTGTTTTTAAAGGTGTTTTCAACCACGAACTCCTCTTGGCTTGTAGAATTTGATTTTCAACTAAAAAATTGATTTTACCCTTTTGATTTTTGAAATTATTTTTGAATTGTTTTACCTCTGGATTCAAATCCTATCAATATGGGTATCATTGGATTCCTTTTGATGAATTTTTTCTATTCTTGATAGTTGAGGATCATTTTGGTGATTGTGTTGTTGAGGAAGTGCTCTGATAGAGTTGTTCGAGTGAAGTTTCGACCTTGAGGTTGGTTTGACTATTCCTCTTTTAGACTAATATGAGTAATTAAACTTTCTTAGGAAGTCAACTACGAAATTAGTAGTAGTATGAATCTTAGAAGTTGATAAGTGTTGACCTCCTTGTTTAGTTCGTATGATGCCTATTTGTGATGCTTAGCCTATGTGGAGGTTTGTGTGATTTTGTAATTATTGTTGAGGCCTGAGTGAGGGGTTGTGTGACTCATGTTTATTTTGACATTGAGATGCTCGAGTTAGGGGCTGGAGTTGATTTTTGAACATCTTGAAATGAAAGAAATGTTTTATAAGTGGTAAAGACGGATATCAAATGATTTTCTCCATTATCTCTATCATTTGAGGAAGTGTTTCATGACTTGTTGAATTTGGGAACTTGAAACTATTTGAAATCCTTGATGAATTGATTATTCCTTTGTGTTGTATGTGTTGTGATGCATTCATCGTCATGCATCATATCATTGATCATGAAAATATGAGAAAGTAGAGAAATATTATCTTTTTTAGAAAGAAAATGTGACACCTTGCTTATATCATTGATCACAAGCTAGGTGGCAAGTTGATGAGATATTGAGAATATGAGATTGGTATATGGGTTGTGAGTCCCTATGAGTCCTTGTCTTGAAGCTAAATGTTTGAGAAGGTGTATACGATAGGTATTGCGATGATCTTGACACCACCACATCATCTCATTGCATTGCATTGGCCAACTTTGTTGTATTGTGTAACTTGTTTATGTGTTGATTTAAATATTATTTGTACCCTTGTGTGTTTATTTTATTTGCGTCATTCTATATAAAATGGCGGCATCGATGTCGAAATAGGACTTTTCTACGTGCAGGTGAAAACATTTCATAGTTTATTTCTTAAGTTTGTTTAGTTGCTTATACTCAGTTGGTCTAACCTACTGAGTATATGTGGATTGTACTCACCCCCTACTTCTATTATCCTTTTGATGCAAATCATAGTCAGGGTGATCTCTCGTAGCGATTAATTGGATCCAACAGATTTCTCTCTTTTGGAGTTCTGGTGAGATCCTGCTTTCCGGAATGCCATTGATCTCTATCTATCATTTAAAGTCTGTAAGTTTCCTTTAGATGTATATCTGATTCTAGAAATGTATTAGATGCTCTTTACACTTACTCCACCAGGTTTTGAGAAATTATTCGTTGTTTTCTATCGTTTGTGGCCTGACTTTCCTTCGGGAGTCTCGTATGTGTTTCTCTTTCAACTTATAGACCATTTTGGGGTTCTAGGGATGTGTTGCATCATGACCTCTGCTTTTGGGTCGTGACACTATCCTAAATCCTAGCTAGTAATTTATTCTCTTAAAGAGGCGGCATCTAAAAAATTCCATAAATTCATAAAAATATTCAAAAAGATCATATTAAGAAGTGACCAAACTCTTCTTGACAATCAAATACTTTAAATCAATCCACAAAATCCTCCTTACATGGATATAAAAACAAATCCCAAAGAGGTCAAAATCATCTTATGTTTGAAAAATACAATACTAACATCCTTCAAATCACTAAGAAATTTTAGAGAGAAAATTCAAGGAAAAAACAGTTTTGTACCCACATTGTGTTATCAATAAAAATATATTTCTTCACATTTTATTTTTTATTACAATTTATTTTCTATCAATTAAAAATTTATTGCAAACAAATTGACACACACAGCGGGACCAAATATGTCCTTCATCTCTTTTCTCACAAATCATATTTGCAAATCTGAAGACACAAAATTGTAAAGATGGAAGCTCCGTCTTTAGAATACTTCAAGTCTCGTCTTTGAGTTTCATCAAGTCTACACATCAATAAATCTTGAAGTAGGGCGTATTTGTAGATATCAAAATTTTGTTGGACTCTCCAAGACGGGTTTAGTTTCAGTTAGGGTTCTTGGGGGCAACTCTATTCTAAACCCAAGCTCATGCCTATATGAAAAGGCATGAAATTTAGTATAAATATATTTTCTTAAAGAGACATCTCGAAAATTCCATAAATTCATGGAATATTCACAAAGATCAGATTGTGTGGATGAACTATTCTTAGCAACCAAATATTTCAAGAAAATCCACAAAATCCTCCTTAATTACTTGGAGATCAAATAAATTTCAAGGAGGTCAAAATCATCCTATGTTCGAGAAATATTCTACTAACCACCCTCGACTAATGAAAAAATTTGGAAAGTTGTCAAGGGAACAAACAGATTAATACTCACATTATTTTATCAATAAAAATATATTTCTTCATATATTTTTAAGAAAAATTATATAAAATAGCAGACTATTAATTCAAAATAAATGTTATAACCACAGTTTCATTTAGTTTTGATCCCTAGCAAATACTTTGTCATTCGTCTCTCTCTCCTGAATCTCGATCGTCACTCTCCCTATATCTCGTTCACCACTCTCTCTCGCCTCCCTCACTTTATGCTTACACAAATGTATAAATTGTGTTTGTGTTTGTATAAAGTGAGAGAGAACTGTATATACAAATACAATTACATATCTCTTCGTCATATACACTTATAATTATACAAATACAAATCTTCCTCTTGCCAGTTCTCTTTTGCCTTTCTCTCTTTCTCAATTTATACAAACACAAATTATACAAAATACAATGTATAATTTGTGTTTGTATAAAGCGAGAGAGATTTAATATACAAATACAATTTTTTTAACTCGATTAAATTGTATATGAATTTAAATTTTATGCAGATATACAAACACAAATAACATATACATATACAAATGCAATTTTCATAGACACAGACACCCGATTTATACAAATCACTGGAATTTATACAAATCAGATGCCTGTGATTTTATACAATCAAATGTTGTCTGCGATTTTATATAAATTTGATGCTCCATAGCAAACATATGTTTGCTATGGAGTGCAAATAGCCAAATTGTAGCTATTGAGCACTAATTAAATTTTTATGTTTGTTAAACCTAAAATTTACTCTATTTTTTATTGCAATTTATTTCTATCAATTTAAAATCTATGGCCAACAACTATATTTTAAAAAACATTCAATGTTAAAGCAATATTGTTTTAGATTCTCATTATCTACTAATCTCAAACTTTTATCATTTTTTTTTATTGAATACTCAACTTTTCAAAGAAAAAAATAATACATAGTAATAAACTTATTACTAGTAAAAACTGGAGCCTCAGAAAATTTTGAGGCCTAAAACCCTTAACTTCACCACCTTTATCCTTTTTTCCGACTTTGTTTTTTTTTTCCTTCTCCCTTTTCAGTCATTCAATAATTTGTTGTTGTTCTTCTTCTTCTTCTTCTTCTTCTTCTTCTTCTTCTTCTTCTTCTTCTTCTTCTT
>NC_064287.1:15552391-15620644 GCF_019186545.1 Solanum stenotomum
TATATATTACTCGCTTTATCCTGATTTATGTGATACAAATGAAATTTCAAAAGTCAATGAATTTTTTATAAGTTTTTTTTTATATTAACTTGTTAATTATTGTGATTTATAATATATTTACGTAAAACATACTCTACATAAAAATAATTAGCAACTTAAAATATGTAAAACATACTAAAAAATTGATCAACTTCAAATTTCATATGTACCACATAAATTAAAACAAAAATAGTAACATATATTGGGCCTCTTGCTGGCACGGGGTCCCATATCTAGTTATATATATAAATCATAGTTGTACATACTACATGCATCCTTTGTTTAATCAAGATTATAAATTATAATACATGTGAACTTGACAAAATAATTTTAGTAAACCTTTTTAAATATAATCATAATGTATAAAATATAACAAAATCTACCACATGTGTAAATATCCCCCAAAAAAGGAAAAAAAGTTCAATGGAGTAATACTTATGTATCTAAAGTCTATATCTCTTATACTTTTCATAAATCTTAATCTTAGACATATGTTACATTTTTTACATATTACATTATATTTTTGTAAAATAATAATTGTCAGAAAATGAGTACCTGATGTTGTGATTGAGAAGTGAAGAATACACTACTGCAAATTTAAATCTGAAATGTAGAGAAACAACTAAGAATTAGTTAGCGAAAAAAATTTAAAAAATTGGCAAATAATAATTGTCAGAAAATGAGTATTTGATGTTGTGATTGAGAAGTGAAGAATACACAACTGCAAATTAAAATCTGAAATCTAGAGAAAAAAATAAGAATTAGTTAGCAAAAACACCTCAAAAAATTGGTAAATAATAATTGTCAGAAAATGAGTACCTGATGTTGTGATTGAGAAGTGAAGAATAAACAATTGCAAATTTAAATCTGAAATGTAGAGAAACAAATAAGAATTAGTTAGCGAAAAGAATTAAAAAAATTGGTAAATAATAAATGTCAGAAATGTTGTGATTGAGAAGTGAAGAATACACAACTGCAAATTTAAATCTGAAATGTAGAAAAATAAATAAGAATTAGTTAGCGAAAAGAATTCAAAAAATTGGCTATATAGATGATTATGGTCTTTTATTATGGCTTTAACTCAATGTTAACTCTTCACATTCTTTATATTTTATTAGAAATGATTGACAGTTTTAATAGATGAATGCAATCGTTTATTATGTTTTTGATGAAAAACTAACTTTTCAAATTCTTCATTTTACTATTTCTTAAAAAAAAAAAGAAGACTTCTAGCATCTCATAATATTTAATATATAATAACTAATAATATATGATTATTAAAAAATGTATTTAGTATAGGAGTAAAAGGGTATTTCAACTTTACACTTTGGAGCTTTCCACTTTTAGTAATACTAGTCCTGGAAAGGTGCGTTGCACGTTTGTCCTCTAATTGACATTAGAAAAGTAAATTTATATAATTATAGTGGAGTGTACATAAATTCATCGCTAAATTCAAAACTAAGTCCTTTGTATGTAAGTTTGACATAAGAATATAACTCTTCACAAAATATAGCATGAAAATCTTGTGTCAGATGTTGGAGGTTTGATATTTTCAATGCTTCATGAATAATATACCTTTTATTATATCAGAAGAATTAATATATTTTAATTAATAAACGTAAGTTTTAATAATAAAAAAATAAATTGGCTATAAAAACAATACATATAAAGAAAAATATTACAAAATGTCTAGATTGTGTAACATCAAATTTATCGAAAAAATTACAAGTTCAAACGGAAAAGAAAGATAAGTAAATAAAGACATGACATCCCTAATAAAAGACATCACATTAAAATACTTAGACAAAAATATTGTCATATTGATTGAATTACACTTTGTTAGAAGTCGACTTGCTATAGACGAAATGTTTCATATGTATAAAAAACTAAAATCATAAAAAAACAAAAACAAAAAACAAAAAAGAAAGCATGAATATGTTAAAAATACAGATACACTATATTTCCTGAACTATATATTAAAGGATCTGCATATAAAAAATTAAATATGAATTCTAATACAATAAAATTCAATGTAACATTTAGTCATCTTTTTACTTTACATTATTTTTTATTTTATTTTTATTTTGCACTAATTTTTGTACCTCTCTGTAATAGTTGAGTACATGAAAAAGACATAACTATTAATGTTTATCAAAGACTTACTCTTTTACGGGTCTAGTTATGAAAATATTCTATGGGATTTAACATGCATACCCTCAAAACAATTAATTAGAAATATAAATTAGGATTAGTTTTATTATATTTATATCCTAAAGATAGAAAAAAGGAAGAATACAAAAATATAGTAATCAATTACGAAGCTATATTTAAAAACTCAAAAGGATGGAGATATGAAAAATAAAAGTTTACTTACAACTTCATATTGAAGAATATTCATCTTATAACAATGATAATTTACATATTTATCAACAAAAAGAAGATAAATATGCATGAAATTTTAAAGAATACTAATAAATAAATCAATAAAAATTCTTATAATTACAAATTGGTAATGAAAATCTTACAACTGATGTAGACAAACCTAATGTAGAATGCAAGATGATCACAAACTTGAATGAAAGAAGGGAATATAAATAATGTTGTGTGAGTATTTTGATAGACTATTCATTACCCCCACTTATCTTACATACTAAGATCGAAGGTTATTAGACTCTTCATTACCCACATTTAATTAGTACATGAATATATGTTTGCAGTATGATCTTGTTTGATGCATGAATTTAAATATAACTATTACTTAATATTTAATTAATTAAATAGTTATTACTATTTAATTTATTTAGGGAAAAGATAAGGGCAAAATGGTAATCCAATTTTGAGGTTAGGAGCTTCCCACTTATAATAATATAGTTCTGAGAACGTGCCTTGCACGTTTGACCTTTATTATTATATAAAATTTATATAGGCCTAACTTATGTATAGAAACATGTGTAATATCAACCCAATTAACTTTAAAATAAAATAAAAAATATACATGTCATCATATGCATACAAAATGAAAAAGGTTAAACAAAGCAATATATTAATCTGAATAAGAAAGAATAACCGATAAATTAAAAATTTCATAAGAAAGTCTAGTGAACTAACATTTTATGTCCAATTTATAAAGGAAGAAACTATTTATGCCGTGATAGAATTATTAGCAGCCCAATAATAATTCATAATCAAACGTAATAATAAGTTAATAGATGGTTAAGAGAGCCGATATATGAGAAATATCAATGGAACCCTTACCAGTCACATTGAAGATGAATTTAGAAGAAAAAGAAGAAGAGGGGGAGAACATCAATGGATCTAGTCTAGCATGATTCACTGATCTGGCTATTTATAAAATTCTGAAAGCTTACTGTTAGAAGTTGAAAAGAACTTTAAAACATTGAATTGGTATGGAAAAATGATAAGTCATTCTATAGTATTGAAATAAGTGACTGTACCAAGGAAATTAATCCATCCGTATGTATACTCAAATACATATTAATTATATTATTGTAAAACTTAATATGATATTCTTAATTAATGATAGAATATTTAATAAATTAGATATTTTATAACATTTTAATTTAAGGCGGAATACGTAAACAGGCCCATGAACTTGTTCGGTATTTCTTCTCAGGTACTTCAACTACGCAATCTTCCTATTGAACCCCTGAACCACCCATAATTTGTACCTTTTAAATACTATTGGCTGACATGGCACAAAATGTGTTCTCACGTCGCTTGAGCGTGTGAAGACATTTTAAAAAAGCTGATGTGGAATCCATAACTATCTTCTTCCCCTTTTCTTTTGTCTATTCAACCCTAATTTCCCCCTCTTTCTCTTATTTCTCTTCTTCCTTATTGCCATTTTTAAGTTGGAGCTTCTCAAGGTATCTCTCTTCTTTAGCGATTTTTTCTTCATTTCTTGCCATGAAAAGTATAATAAAATTGAAATTACTACCAGCACTTACAAATAAGCTTTGAAAGGTGTTCAACAGTTGGTGAATCTCCTTTGCAAACTTGGTTCAACTTCTTTACAAACTTTATCCTACCAAATGTCTTGTATTCATTAATATTAAACTGCAAATTCAAGCTAAATTTCTTGCTTGATCTTTTCTTTTTCATCTCATTTTGGTATCATTCCTAACAAATCATTTCCATTTGAACTGCTTTGCTCAATTTCTACACAATCATTTCGACTTTGTATTATTTCGAAATCTTAGGATTTTAGTTGTAAATAGCATAAATATGTCACTAGAATAATTGAAATCACACCAATTTCTTAATTTTTTCTCATCTATAAGAATATTTGGGTCATATCGAAGTGGTATTGTGGGAAAATGAAGTGCCTTTTAGTTTTTTGGGTTTTATTTGGGTTTTATTTTAGATTGCTGAAGTGTAAATTATTTAAATTAGTGGAGTGTTTTGATTGGTTGCACATTCTACGTGGGAAATGTGGATTTCACGCGCACAATTAAAAAAAAAATATTTGTTGAAGTTTTGTGCCATGTCAGCCAAGTGTGTTTAAAAGTTACAAATTATAGATGGTTCAAGAGTTCAATTGGAAGATGACTTAGTTGAGGTGCCTAAAAGGAAAAACACAACAAGTTTAGGGATCTATTTATGTATTCCGCCTTAATTTAATATAAGGAAAAAACAACAATTTAACTTTTTTCCTAAATTTCTTCCTACTTTTAATAATATATATGATATATATTTTTTTACTATTATTATTATTATTATTATTATTATTATTATTATTATTATTATTATTATTATTATTATTATTATTGTTATTGTTTTTGTTATTGTTATTGTTATTGTTATTGTTATTGTTATTGTTATTGTTATTGTTATTGTTATTGGTATTGTTATTGGTATTGGTATTGGTATTGGTATTGGTATTGTTATTGTTATTGGTATTGTTATTGTTATTGTTATTGTTATTGCTATTGCTATTGCTATTGTTATTGCTATTATTATTGTTATTGTTATTGCTATTGTTATTGCTATTGTTATTGTTATTCTTCTTATTGTTATTGTTATTGGTATTGGTATCGGTATTGTTATTGTTATTGTTTTTGTTGTTATTCTTCTTCTTCTTCTTCTTCTTTTTATTATATTATTATTATTATTTTATTTTTTTATTATTATTATTTTTATTTTTTATTATTATTATTTTTATTTTATTTTTTTAATTATTATTTTATTATTATTATTATTATTATTATTATTATTAAAAGCTTTATAGCAACTTTACGTGATGGTAGAAATCATAATTTGAATTGTCCCTATAAGACACTTCTTCCAATTAGGATTTCTACCATCACATAAAGTTGCTATAAAGCTTTCTGGTAACCCTCGTAAAGTAAGAGGCTTAAAAGCAACCTGCACTAAACCTATATGCATGAATCTATAAACATCCCTATAAGGGGCTAGATCATTATTAGATAATAATCTAAAAGTCTGATTATCACTATCAATGGTGATAGTTTCTTCCGTGGTTTTGACCACCTGTTTGAGACCTAGTTTCTCAAAAGTATCCATTTGATATAGGCGATATTTTTGAAATAGTCCACTTATTAATTAGATCAAGATGTTGAGGCATATCATTTTCTTCTTTTCTACTTTTTTAACAGTAGACCTTTTCTTTATGATATTCATTAAAGAAACTGTGTTGAACTATAACACCTATCATTATTATAAGTCCATGGCTCTGATACCAAAACAAACGCGGATCGCACATTCAGACTATTAGGAACCTTTACTAACCATAGATTTAGCCTGGCTATAATATATGAAAATCCTTACTATTCGGGTCCGCCCGGGTCCGCCCTCCACTTGGGGTAATCCAACGGGTAATCCATCGAATTAATTCAGCGATTGTTCATAATTATGCCTGGATAATCTATGGATGACCTTAATTTGAATGCTCAAACCATATTCATGATTGCAACTTACACTATTTATCATAGTAACTTAGTATGCTACAGCTCAACACAAACAGTTTAGCCCATCATTGGGCTTATGAACATAAAGAAATATGAATAATAGTAAGAAAGTAAGAAATAGTACCTTTGATCTTCCAAACCAAATTGCAAACTTATATTGAAAATTTCTTAGAAAATATTACAAGGGAGAGAGAAAATTCTTAAAAGAGAGGGGGTTCTGAAAACCTGCCCTTTACTAATACAAACTTCCTCTTTATATAGAGGTCTCAAACCAAAAACGAATAAAAGGAGTGGCCCGCAATCTTTACATTGGCCAATAAGCAAACGATAAGACCGACAAACCCCTATGGTCTTCACATGGTCTTCTTTTATTTTTTGTAAGCCAACAATGCTTTCGGCTATCTTTATAAAAGTAACTTTAATTATTTTGGTTTCTTATGACATGACCAAATAATAGCTACTGCATTATTATGCTTTTTTCTTTTCCTTTGCCAGTTGTGCTTGCACTAGAAGATTCTTCTATTTGTCATTGATATCTTTTGAGAATAGTCATCTTCATCAACATCTTGTCCTTCCCTAGTAATGCATGTATCTTCTTTATCATCTTCTTCATTTGTATGACTTGTTGATGCCATAGAGATATCATTTTTTATATCTATGTCAAGATTTCTCATCAAATCTTTTTTTACTTCCTCCATATATAATGCTATGGCTTCTGATTTGGAGATAAGTCCTTTCTTCATTTGAAGTTTTCTTGTGATTTATTTGAATGGACTCAAATCCTCTGTTACTTGTGGTTCTGAGGTGGCCGTATCATAATACTTGTTGATTTTAACATTGATTAAATCAATAATCTCTTGGCCATGTATTTGGTCTTCAGAGTTCTTCTGAAGTAATTTACTCCAGAACTTTGTATAAAAGGTCCTCTGCAAACAAGGAAATCCTTCTGAAGTATTATTAACTTCTATTGACCATTTCATGATCCAAGGAATTGAAAATTCAATGAAAATATACATTAAGGATATTCCCTCTAAGAATATATTTTCTTCCTGCAAATTTATTAATTTTGGGGATATGTCTACCCATTCTAAATATAATTTCTTGTATGATTTTTGTAAGATTTTTACCGAAGGACCATATAATGTCCACCATTTGCAAAACCAATTAGGAATATGCCTGTCAAATATATTAGAACATATTTTAATAAACCATGAATGCTTTCTATTAGCATTCTCATATAAAAGGACTTTATTAAATCTATCAATATAATCCCAGTAATTGTATTTTACTGCGATCTTCTGTTCTGGGTGGATATAATCCAATTCTTTTAATGTACTCATACCCCATTCTTTAGGTGCTATAATCTTTTTTATGATTATTTTGGAAAAGTTATAAACTTTCTTGGTATTGGCAGGGTAAAAGTGCTGAAATTCGCACCCTGTAAATGAGAGTATTATCTCATAATGCATTATGTATTTGTAAACAGTAGTAGTATAAGATATTGTATCCAAATACCTAGCCATTATCTGGCATGGCTCATTCCTCCATTTGAGATCATTTTCTTCTAAAAGAAGTATAACTTTTTTTTTGTCATTCATATCAAAGACTTCTATGTTCTCATCGTCCATTAGAATTGAAGAGTATGATAGTGGATTATTATCCAACTCTTTTTTGGATTTCATAAAATCCATGAACTCCTTATACATCGGGTAGTTTATATTAATACCACTATTTCCACTTGATGAGGCAGCTGAATCATTAATATTAAATGATGTTAATGTTCTGTTGCCTTGTTGAGCGAGGATATGACCTCCTCTTCCTGGATTTGTTCTTCCTCTTCTTCTCCTGGAGGGAGGGGCCCATGTTGGTCTCATTCTAAAAAGGAATATAATTATTAGTTCAAATATTCTCTAGTAAGAAAATCAGGAAGACTATTATCTTCACCCTTTTATACTGCATTTCAAAATCGAAAGGTGCTAAAAGGGCTTGCCATCTAGCAAACATTTGCTTAGAAACATCATGTTTACAGTCTTTATTAAACATAAATCTTGTTGCTTGGCAATCAGTTTTTATTAAAAACTTTTGATTATAAAGATCACCTTGGAACTTAAGAACACATTTAACTATAGCCAAGATTTCTTTAGATATAGTAGCATAATTTTTCTGGGAATCATTCCATTTGCCAGAATAAAATTGAACAATATAATGACGCTTATTGTTAGGACAATACTGGGTTAATACTCCCCCATATCCTATATCTGAAGCATCAGTTTCAACCGTTTTTGCCCAATTAGGATTTGCCAAAGTTAAACATGGAAGGTTTTTAACTTTTTCCTTAATCCTTTTGACAGCTTTAGTATGATCATCTGACCAAGCCTTAGGATTATTTTTTAATCTGTCATATAATGCAGCAATATCTTTTGCTAAATCTTTAATAAAAGGAGCAACATAATTAAGACTCCCAAGAAATCGTTTTAACTAAGTCTTATTAGTAATAATATCAGGAAATTTTGAAGCAAATTCAATACTTATATTAATAGGACTAATATTACCTCTTTCAATTATATGACCAAGGAATCTGATATTTGTTTTAAACAAAGCCATCTTAGGTTGTGATAAAACCAATCCATTTTGCATAATAATTTTCTTGAATAATTGAAGGTGTTTAAAATGAGTTTTCACATTTTTTGAAAACATTAGAATATCATCTATATAAACTATTATAAAATTGCTATAAGGTATAAATATATCATTCATAATCTTCTGAAATTCAGAAGGGGCATTTTTTAGACCAAAAGGCATAACATTCCATTCAAACTGCCCCATTGGCACATTGAAAGTTGTCTTAAACCTATCCGACTCAGCTATCTGAATCTGCCAATAATCAGATTTTAGATCAAACTTAGAAAATATTATAGCATCATAAACTCTATCTAATAAATCCTTCTTATTAGGAATGGGATACCTAATCCATCTTAATGCTTTATTAAGAGGTTTATAATAGATTACCAGTCGTGGAGCTCCTCTTTCTTGCTCAGCATGTTTATTAACATAGAATGTCGTACAAGACCAAGGTGACTTGGATTGTCTTATAAGACCTTTCTGAAGTAAAGAACTTATTTCCTTTTTTCATAACTCTAAATATTCAGAGTTCATCTGGCAAGGTCTAGCCTTGGTGGGAATATTATTTTCATCAAAGTCATCCTCATAAGGAAAACTAACTACATGCTTTTTCCTATTCCAGAAAGCATTAGGGTGATCTCTGCAAATATCAAGAGAGAATTGGTTAGATAGAAGAGAAATTTTTTCTTGTAATTTAGGCTTTCGTAAAATATGATCAACTTCTATACTATTGATCTCTTGTTTTATAAAACTAACTTGATTATTTTTTGAAATCAATAATTTTGCAGTTAAATCATTTATCATTCTAGTAAATGGTTTGGTGACAAACTCTAATATAAACGGTTTGTTATTCCAAGTTTCAATAATTTTATTATTATCCCAATAAGTAAGAGGAAAAATATCATTTATGAGAGGTACACCCAAAATAATTTGATTGGTGATATTTTTTACTAAAACAAAGCTTTGAGGAACACAACTTTTCTCTTTACAAATAAAAGCTTTTGGTAATTTAAATTCAATATTCATCTTGCTACCATTAGCCGAATGAAGACTATGAGTAGTTTTGTGAAAATATCTTGAAGGTATAAGACCTTCTTGAATACAATTTAAATCAGTTGCACTATCAATAAGGGTAATAAATTCCTTTTTATAATTATGGTCTATTAACAAAGTAATTTTAGTATAGAATTTTTGGGAAGTAAAAGCCTTAAGACTATATAGAAAGTCTTTTTTATCATTTTGTAAATAAAGATTTTTCATAAAATCGAGTCTATTGTTTTCTCCTTCAAGAGAAGAAGAAGAATCAAAGGCATTCTCTAAATTTTGGAGAGTTTGAATAGCATCAAGCCTTACCTCAATAACAACATTCTTTTCTTTAAGACGAGTAATGTCTTCTTTGAGATTATTAATCTCTTCTTTCAAATCATTGATTGTAGTAGGAGAACTTATCATCTTTCTCCTTTCTAATAAAAGATTTTTAACCTCTGCCATGGTATATGAACCTTCTTTGGTAGGAATCTCCTTAGGAATATGGTCTTTTTCTTTGGAATCACTAATTTTATCAATGATCTGAGCCCTAATTTCAGGATCTTTAATGTTTTGTAAGAGTTCTATAATTTTGTCATTATCAATGACATTGAGACTCATTTCTTTAAATTGATCATAGATCTTATAAAGATCATCTTCTTCATTATATTTTTCACATGTCATTCCTTGTTGGCATAGTGAGCATTCTTCTTCAGAAGTCATATAATCTTCTTGTTGAAGGGCTTTAAGATCTTCACTTGTTGAAGATTCTTCACTACTGCTATATTTTGTTCCTGAGTCAGAATTAAGCATAATCTTATAAAGAGAGTCTTTAAGATTATCTTCTATGTCAAGGTTTTTAATTTTTTCCTTGACTCTGCAATCCTTGGCGTAATGACCAAATCTTCCACATTTATGACAAGTATCTGATTTATTATAATTCTGGCGATACTTTTTCTTTCTTTTAGAAGAGCCTCATTTACCTTCCTCAGCTCTTCTTAGCTTCTTCTCGATCCTCTTCTTTTTCCATTTTTCATAATCTTTTTTTGACGATTTCTTCTTTTTATGAGAAGTATCCATATCTTTTGATTTTTGTTTAGGAATATCAAATGCGAATTGTTCGCAAAATTCTCCTAATTGTTTCCTTTCATTTAAGCGATGTCGCTTAATCTGCTGATTAAACTTGATTTCATTACATAAGGATAAACCTTCCTGTACACAGGCACTTATAAGTTTCCCATAGGTATAACCATCATAATTAATGCTATTATTATCCCCTCTAATGGCCTTCCTGACTCTTTCTACAAATAAAGTCGGTAATCCATCTATAAATTTGGATTTCCAATGAGTGCTATTACATTCTGGTAATTCCATTACTCTACAAAGGAAAGCATCCTTATAGTACCTGAACGATGTAAGGGTCTTACATCTCAAGTTTTGTAGAAGAGTTCTAATGGTCTCACTATTATCGGACCATCTTCCTGAGAAATGTTCAATAATATTCAGAACTAGTGTATGAATTGCGTTCTGAGTGAATTATTCTCCTTCTTGTTTTACCGCCAAAAGAACTTTATCTCTTTGATCTTGGCTGAGATAATTATCCCACCATCCTTTCAATTGGCCAATAAAACTTGTTGTTATCATATCAGCAATAGTCTTATTACTATTTTTGTTGGTTTTACAGATAGTACTGTACATTAGCATTCTATGGACAATTGTATAAATTTGTCTATCGGTATAACCATCTATATTCCATTCATAGATTTCTTTACCATTATAACTATTAGTTATAATATGTTCATATTCTTCTAATAAAACATCTTGTAGAGTAGGTCTGGGATAGTAGTACATCCTTTGGACTGGTTTCCTAGCATACTTTTCTAATATCTTATTAAGACTATCATAAAATTCTTTCTTACTACTAGGATCTCCTTCTTCAAAGCTTTCAGCATTTAGAGGCTGAACTCCACCACCTTTAAATTTCTTTTCCAAGAAATGCTCAAGATCTGAATAATCTTTAATCTTGAAGTCTTCAATCTCTGGCGGTGGTTGTAAACTGCTATGAGCAATTTTCTCTTTTCCTTTTGACTTAGTAGGTAAAAGGGAAATAATCTTATCGACTTTGTCATGTAAAGAGACAATATGATCACCCAGAATGCTCATATAAATATTAGCATAATTATTCTACTTAATCATGACATTAACATGTTGAGCAGTCACTAAAGCAGCGTCATTTTCAAATAATTTAGAAAAAACATTAAAATTCACAATCTTATCATTTTTATTAATTTGAAAAGACTGTTGTGGAGGAAAGACTGATTTAGTAATTTCTCCATTACTTAAGGTGAAATCTCTTTCAAGCATAGAAACATAGTTATGAACATGTTTGCACATAAACCATGGAACAAATGCAACTAGACGATTTATTCCTGAATCAATAAGATCTTTATAAAATTCTTCTTTAAAATCATGTTGTTCAGTTTAGTAAAGTTTTTGAAAAACCATTTTCTAAAAAGTGTCCATTTCTTTCGCTCAAAATCTTTAGCGATACGAGACCTTGCCAGAGACCCCGGACTAAAATCAACAATTTTGTCAGTCATAAAAACCCATTTTTAACCTGTTATTCCATCTGGAAAATTCATTTCTGATTCATTTATATCTAAATTAGAACTAGCTCTATGGATAGGTCTAGCTATATTATCTTTATCAATTTTTATATTATCACATCTATATGTTTCTCTAATTTGAGAAGTAGAAGCAAGAAAAGGAACCTGTGCCAGGTAATCAACAGGGGATATATAAAAAGAGTTAGATCTAGTTATTCTAGAAGACATGCTACTACGATTATCAATAAGCATGTTATTTGGCTCAGAAAATCTGATTTTAACAGTTCCATCATTCAGCTGTTCAATTTCAGAAACCTCAGTATTAATATTATTTTGAGGCTGAGTAGCATTCTCAATAACCCATTCATGTGAAAAATCAACTTCTTCCCACTTGATAGGTCTTCTAGTAACTACTTTAGATTTATCAAAGTTAGTTTCTATTAAAATAGTTTCATTTTTGAAATCAATTACTTTACACATAGGATTTAATGTATGCAATAATTTATAGTGAATTCTATAACATATACAAACAACTTCAGTGCCAGGCATATAATCATAACCATAAAGTTTAACATTTAACATAAGAAAACTTAATGAGTTCTCATCCTGCAAAGAAATTTGCAAATTAGGATAGGCATTAAAATAAACTGGTCCATAGGCTAGACTAGTTTGAATTGTCCCTATAAGAGACTTCTTCCAATTATGATTTCTACCCCAGCAATGTATGCATCTTCTTTATCATCTTCTTTATTTGTATGACTTGCTGATGCCATAGAGATATCATCTTTTATATCTATGTCAAGATTTCTCATCAAATCTTTTTTTACTTCCTCCATATATAATGATATGGCTTCTGATTTGGAGATTTATTATTATTATTATTATTATTATTATTATTATTATTATACAGGATCACTGACCTAGCGGTGGTCCGCCCAGTCATAGATCAAGCAAGTCAATATCCTTAGAGGTAGTCCAACAACATAAGAATCGAAATACACAAGAATTTTAACATAGTTTCTCAGACTGCATGGTTTAATTATTTTACCCAAGCAAATGGCCTGTCAAGAAGTTAATACATACTTTTATTGAGCCCATGTGTCTGATAGTTCTAATCGGGTATCAGGCGCCCTACTTATCAAACTCCATTTCGGGCTAACAACCACGGCTCATCAGACGGAGTCACAAAGACAAAGCCAATAAAAGTAGTACTAGATCCGACTGTAGCTCAATATCAGAACCAAGTCGAGAAGCCATACTAAAATTCTTCTATGTTTAAATAAAGCTTAGATCCGTTCATGGTTTATATAAAATAGAAGTTAGTTATCCGGCATAGATATAAGTTTTTAGCCGGAAATAGTCACGGCTTAACTCAGAGATAAAAAGATAAAGCTGAAAATAAAAGGAAGTACCTTATAGTAAACACCAATCTTTATTGCTCCGGCCAAAGTCCGGAAAGCTTACAATACTTAGAAGATTTTACAAGAGAGAGGGAAAAACGTAAACAAGAAGAGGTGGTTTCTAAAACTTGCCCTAATTAAAGAAAAACAAACCTATTATGAACTTCAGACAAGGAGTACGGAGCAGATTAATTAAATTCATTTTTAACCTTTTTATCACTAGGAATACTAGTTGAAGAACTAGTTTTACTAGCAGCCAATTGAATGATCTTTTCACGAAGAGTATTATCGGTAACTTCCTTTAGAAGTTCTATCACATTGTCTGCAGTCATAGTGAACATATTCATATCTTCGAACTGAGATTGCAGCTTGTAGAAATCATCATGTACGCAGTGACAAACATCACCATGCCATTTCCAAGCATCATTTGAATCTTGATGAACCTTAGAAGACTCAGGTTGCTCATCCTATGTTGCATAACTTGCTTCAGAATCATCATAATATGATTCTGAACCAGAAGTATATAGAAAACTATAAATCTTCTCTTAAATATCATCATCAAGTTCTAGAGTCTTAAGCTTTTCTAGCTTGCAATTTGGAGCTATATGCCCAAATTTTTCACATTTATAACACTTAATCTTATCAAGATCTCACCATGATCTATTCTTGGTAAATCTATGAGATTTACGATGAGCCCTACGCTCATCTCTTTCTTCTCTAGTCCTTCTCCTAGATCTTCTTTTATTATGATGAGATCTATGAGATTCTGATTTAGAAGTTTCTCGATTGGTACCTTTAGAAGCATCTGGTAAACCGAACTGAGTAAAAAAATCTCCCAATTGAGACTTTTCTCTAAGCTTATCCATCGTTAGCTGCCTTGAGAGTTTTAACTCATTGCACAAATTTATGCCTTCTTGCGTACAAGTCCCATTAAGATTTCAATAGGTAAAATTATTATAGGGAACAATTCCTTGCGGATCTCTAAGAGTCTTTTTCACTCTTTCTCTAAATAAAGAAGGTAAACCATCAATAAATTTGGCTTTCCAGAATTCTAAGCCATTTTCGGGAAGTTCCATTACCCAACATAAATAAGTGTCTTTATACCATCTAAACTCACCTAAATGTCTACATCTAAGACCATTTAGTAAAGAACTAATGGTTTCATATTGATTGGTAAATCTACCACTAAAATGTTCTAGGATGGTCAAGACTAAAGTATAAACAGCGTCTTCTCTATTTTTAACTAAAGCAAATCCTAGGTTATCAACTCCTTCGGCCGGAGCCTTAGCATTTATGACTGCTGCCTTTGCATCAAGGGTCATATAACTATCCCACCAACCTCTTAATTGACCCGTAAAACTTGCAATAATCATTTTGCAAATAGTCCTGTTAGAGTTATTAACGCTCTTGCAGATGGTACCATATATAAGCATCCTATGAACTAAAATAGTTAACTGTCTATCAGTCAAACCATCGAGATTCCATTCATAAATCTCACTTCCACAATAAGAG
The DNA here is from genome assembly GCF_019186545.1 of Solanum stenotomum. Classification (NCBI taxonomy): domain Eukaryota; kingdom Viridiplantae; phylum Streptophyta; class Magnoliopsida; order Solanales; family Solanaceae; genus Solanum; species Solanum stenotomum. The sequence continues at coordinate 15,567,545 of NC_064287.1, forward strand.
GTGTTAATTTGATTCCAATCTCTTTCCTCTATTAAAACATCTTGAGGAGTTGGTCTGGGATAATAGTAAGTTTGCATACTAGGTTTTCTAGCATACGTATTACCACTATTCTTCTTTGGATATCCATGAAGTTTATTAACTTCCATTTCCACTTATGTCTTGAAATTGAAAGTGGCTTCCATTTCATCTGCAAAATCATCAATGAGGCTTATCGATTTCATATTTGCATCAAATTCTGAACACTTTTTATCTAAAAGGCTTTCAAGATCATGAAGAGGTCTAAGAATAAAATCCTGAATCTCAGGAGGTCTTTGAATAGGGACATCAGGCTGTTTGGACGTAGAAGCCTGTTCAGAGACTTGTTTCGCTGATTTAAACTTGTCATCAATTTCAATAATCAGATTAGTTAGATTATCCAACTTCTTTTCTAGAGAAAAAACATGTTTACCAATGACTTTAACATACAAACCCACATAATTATTTTGAGAAATAAGTCGATTAATCTCGTTAATACTTACTGCGGCCACCTCATTATCAATAAATTTATGAAAAGTAGTAAAAGTAATACCAGTGTTATTTGGTAAAATAAACGGAGCTTGAGGAGGATAAATGGATTGAATAGTTTTACCTGATTCATCTTTGTAAGATCGTTCAAGAACGTTGATGAATATAGGTAAATAAGTGGTTATAAACCAAGGCACAAAGAACATAATATGATTATGTAATGCACAAGTTTCATAAAATTCTTGAGAAATATTATTTAAATCTTCTCTACTGTAAATGTCAAAAAACCAAGTTTTAAACTGGTTCCATTTTTCATTTAAAAATTCGTTTTGAATATATTTTCTTGCCAGTGAACCTGGACTAAAATCAATTTGATGTTCTCTCATCATTAAGTATCATTTAAATTAAAATCCATATCGAATATAGAAGGAATATCCTTATCAGAAACATTAGATGATTTATCATTTGTTTGAACAATGTATAACCGAGGATCAATTTTAATTTTTTGTTTTTCTGCAGATATAACTGTTGATAAAGTATGCAATGAAGCAGCTCGATTTCTAGTTAGACCATAACAAGGTTCTATCGGAGAAATATGTTGAATAGCCAATCTTCTATCAGAAGCAAAAGAATGTCTACTATAAGGAATACTTTTTTCATCAAACTGCATACAAATTTTTCCGTCGAAATTTTAACTAATATGAGAATTTTCAGAATTGGTGACAGCATCTGTCAGTTGTTCTAGAATCCAAGTAGTAGGAAAATTAATTTCTTCCCATTTTATTGGTCTTCTAATAGTGACCTTAGATCTGGCGAAATTAGTTTCTACCAAAATAGTTTGATCAAATGTATCATATAACTTACATCTAGGATTCAAAGTAACAAGTAATTTATAATAAATTCTATATGACAAGCAGATTAATTTAGAACCAGCTGCATAGTTATAGCCATGCGTCTTAACATTCAAAGTTAAAGCATCTAAGATATTAGAATCAGTCAAAGATAACTGGAAATTTGGATGAGTATTAAAATAAACTGGCCCATATGCCACTGTAGATTCTATCGAACCCATCAAAGACTGTCGAAAATTAAGATTTCTCGCTTCACGAAGAGCAGCTAAGAAAGTCTCTGGTAACCCTTTAAGAGTCAAAGGTTTGAAAGCAATTTGAACTATGCCAATATGAAAGAATTTATATTGAGATTTATAAAATTCAATATCACGCTTATTTAATAAATGAATAATTTGTTCTGACGAGTTTAACGCCAAAGATTGCTCAGTTGTTTTAATCAACTGTTTATTTGAGATTTTATCAAACCAACCATAATCATAAATAGTTTTTATATTAACTTTTGGAATAGTCTTGTTGTTTAACAAATCAAGGTTTTGAGCTATATCTACCTCTTCTAACCGAGTACTTTTAATATCTTATTGATCCATAAAAGAGAGAATACATCTATGCCGAAATTCTTCACATCAATTATATATATATCATGAAAGTTCCTAGGCATGGTACCGACGCGGATAAGCTTTACACTTCTTTTTACATACCAATGATACAGGATCACTGACCCGACGGTGGTCCGCCTAGTCATAGATCAAGAAAGTCAATATCCTTAGAGGTAGTCCAACTACATAAGAATCGAAATACACAAGAATTTTAACATAGTTTCTCAGACTGCATGGTTTAATTATTTTACCCAAGCAAAGGGCCTGTCAAGAAGCTAATACATACTTTTATTGAGCCCGTGTGTCTGATAGTTCTAACCGGGTATCAGGCACCCTACTTATCAAACTCCCTTTCTGGCTAACAACCACGGCTCATCAGACGGAGTCACAAAGACAAAGCCAATAAAAGTAGTACTATATCCGACTGTAGCTCAATCTCAGAACCAAGTCGAGAAGTCATACTAAAATTCTTCTATATTTAAATAAAGCTTAGATCCGTTCATGGTTTATATATAAGAGAAGTTAGTTATCCGGCATACATATAATTTTTTAGTCGGACATAGTCACGGCTTAACTCAAAGATAAAAAGATAAAGCTGAAAATAAAAGGAAGTACCTTATAGTAAACACCACTCTTTATTGCTCCGACAAAGTCCGGCAAGCTTACAATACTTAGAAGATTTTACAATAGAGAGAAAAAAACGTAAACAAGAAGAGGTGGTTTCTAAACCCTGCACTAATTAACGAAAAACAAACCTGTTTATAGAAAAAATAAATCATCTTTGTACAGGATATTGGGCCCCTATATGGGTCCTGGTAATAGTGTATCTACAGTACGTGAACAGTGTATCTACTATAGGTGAACAGCGTATCTACTATAGATGAACAGTGTTGCTACAGTAGTGCGGGCCTGCTTCCGACGCGGATAAGCTTTACACTTCTTTTTACATCTTGTCCTTTAATTTTGCCAAAAAATCTTCGGTTTTCTTCAGTGCATCCACTGGTGCTTCTTCTTCATATGGTTGTGCTTCGTGCATATCTTCACTTGTTTCACTATGCATTGATGAATCTGATTTTGCGTAATGACTTTATATTTAGAAGAATCTTTTTCTTTACTTCTTCTAGATAATTCATAATCATTTCATTTTGTTCTCCTTCATCATGATTAGAAATTTTTCTAGCCATATGTTTTACGGAGGTTGAGTCATCAATCATAATTCCTTTATTAGGAATTGATTTATAATCGTGTATGGTTTTCGTTATTAGATCCAACAGTTCTTATCCGTATAAAGATTTTGTTTGAGGATCTTTCTTCATCAACTTGTCCCAGAAATTATTATAATAAGTTCTGTATAGGCAAGGGATTTGTTCCTCAGTGAAATCTACTTCTGGAACCCATTTATGAATCCATGGAACAGAGAATTCTTTAAAAAAGTATATATGTTCAATTTGTTGGAAATAACAAATATGTTCTTGATGATATAACTTGTTAAGATCTGGGGAAATCTTGACCCATTCTTTGTATAACTTGAGAAATGGTTCTGGCAATATTTTTATGGTTGGCCCGTGGTATGACCACCAGTTTAAAAACCAATTTGGTATAGGGTTAGCAAATATCTTGGCACATACTTTTATAAACCAAGTATGTTTATGCCTTTCATTGTTATAATAGAGGATTTTATTAAATGTCTGAACATAATCCCAATAGGTAAAGCTTACCATGACTTTGTTCAGATTGAATTGTGTTTCAGTCATTGAGGAAATACCCCAATCTTCAATATGAATGACGTGTTTTATAATCATTTTAGATAAGTTATAAACATTCTCACTTGTATTAAATCCTGAAAAATGTTGAAATTCAACACCTGTGCTTAACAGCAGAGTCTCATAATATTTCCAAGTTTTGTATGACTCACCCGGGAAATAAAGCCCATTAACTAAATACCTCTGGAATATCTTCCAAGGTTCTTCTTTTCTCTGTATGTCAGAGTTTTCTAAGAGAAATATCATTTCTCTTTTTTTTACCTTTTCATATGTTTTGATATCATCAACTTCTTCTTTGGCGATTGAAGTAAAAGAATCACCTTGCTTTTGAGTTAGAAACTCCTGTAGTTTAGCATATAATGGATCACTTTCTGGAATATCTTCCAGATGTATTGATGATGAAGCTTTTTCTTGTTCTCTAGAGTTTAAGTTATATAAACTCATTCCTCCCTTTTGTATAATTGGAGTACTAAATGATGAAGATCCGTATGATGACCTGTTGAACTTGGGGATGATCTTTCCCTTCCGCGAGTATAACTGTCTTTTCCTCTAGCCTTGGTTATCTAAGGAGGATCCATCCTGCAAACATAGCATTTAGTTTTAATCATTCAAGAGGTTATATTTTTAATCATTCAAGAGGTTATAAACTTCATTACAATAAAATCTTTCATAAAGCTCTTGTTCAAGCATGTAATTATTGACGATATCTATCATCATTCCGTCTATAATTTTCCATAATATAAGTTCCTTTAAATCTCTATTAAGAGGAACTACTTTCAAAATCGTAACCAAATTTTTATCAGGAAAAAAGTCAAGAAAACCCATCAGAAGAAAGATATTCTCTTGATAAGAAGTCTGTGAGGGGATTATCACTTCCCTTTTTATAATGAATTTCGAAATCAAAAGGGGCTAATTGTGCCTGCCACCTAGCAAAAATTAACTTAGACGCATCATGTTTAAAATCTTTATCAAACATATACTTGACTGACTGAGCATCAGTTTTTATCAAGAATTTTTTATTATATAAATCATCTTGAAATTTTAAAACGCACTTAACGATAGTTAACATTTCATGAGCTACCATCGCATATTTTTTCTGAGCATCGCTCCATTTTCCTAAATGAAATCGAATAATATATTCATTTTTATCATGCGGATTAATTTGTTTCAATATACCTCCACACCCAATAATAGGCGCATCCGTCTCTACAATCTTTGGCCAAGCAGGATTAGCAAGGGTTAAAGAAGGTAAAGATTTAACTCTTTCTTTAATAGTCTTTACAAGATCTGTGAGACTATTAGTACAAGGCTTCTTATGATCCTTTTTTAGCCTGTCATATAACGGAGCTAAATCTCGAGACAAATTCTTGTAGAATGGGGAAATGTAGTTTAAACTTCCCAGAAACCACTGCAATTGTGTCTTATATATAATAATATCAGGGAATTTCGATGCGAATTCAATATATCGCTGAATAGGAGTCATTTTACCTTGACAAATCAAATGACCCAAAAATCTAACTTCTGTTTGAAAAAGACTCATTTTAGGTTTAGATATGACCAAACCATTTTGAATAACTATTTTCTTAAAAATGTCTAAATGCTTAATATGCATTTCAAGAGTCTTTGAGTATACCAAAATATCATCAATATAAACTATGATGAAGTCCAAATAGGGATTAAAAATATCATTCATTATCTTTTGAAATTCTGAGGGAGCATTTTTTAACCCAAAAAGCATTACATTCCATTCGTACTGTCCAAACGGAACATTAAATGTCGTTCTATATGAATGGTCTCTAAATATTTGGATTTGCCAATATCCAGACTTTAAATCAAATTATGAAAAGATATTAGCATCATATAATCTGGTTAATAAATCTCTTTTATTTGGAATAGGATATCTAATCCATTTTAAAATTTTATTTAAAGGTTTATAATTTATAACTAACCTGGGAACACCTCGTTCTTTTTCTGCTGTGTTATTAACATAAAAAGCAATACACGACCATGGTGATTTGGAAGGCTTTATCAAACCCTTTTGTAATAAATTATCAATTTCTTTTTTGCAGAATTCAACCAATTCGGTATTCATCTGACAAGGACATAATTTGGTAGGGATATTTTTCTCAGAGAAATCATCTTCATATGGAAGAGTACAATATGCTTTTTTCAATTCCAAAAGGCACTAGGATGATCAGCACAGATATCAATAGCCATTTTTTCAAAAATGAGTTTAATCTTTTCCTGTACTTTAGCAGATTTTAAAGTATCGCATATATTCATACTAAATATCTCAAGCTGTAAATAATCAACATGCTTTTGTTTCATTTCAATTCGAGCATTAATATCTCTAGAAATAGGCTCGGTGATAAAAGTATAATTAATATCTTGATTTTTATAAGTAGCAGAAAATCCTTTAGCATTTATATTGGTAAAAGGATAAATTGCATTTATAAAAGGAGTTGCTCGAATAATAGGAGGGTATAACTGATTTTTTACTAAGAAAAAGAAGTGAGGAATACAAACTCTATTATGGCAAATATGAGTATTAGATAATTTATACTTTATATCCAAAGCATGACCAAATGCAGATTTAACCATATGAGTTGTTTTTTCAAAATATTTAGTAGGTACAAGACCTTCTTGAATGCAACTCACATCAGCGCCACTATCAATCATAGCAATGTTAGTTATAGAAAAAGTATTATCAATTAATATAGTACATTTAACATATCATTTATGAGCTGTAATAATTTGCATCATTCCTAAAAACATATTTTGTTTCAGATCAATAATCAAAGTGTTGGCAAGAGTATTTTCTTCAGCAGTAGATTTATCAGCCTTATTTTTTCCTTTGCTATTAGCAGACTCGATCTGCGTAAGACGGTGATCATAAATAATATGATTTTGTTTAAGAAATTTAATTTCTTATTTCAAAGGTTCAATTTCTTCTTTTAAATCATCAAAAGAGGTATCACGAATAACCATGGTTTGTTTAGAAGAGAGTCTATTATGAATTTCAGACAAGGAGTAAGAAGCAGAATAATTAAATTCATCTTTAACCTTTTTATCACTAGGAATACTAGTTGAAGAGCTATTTTTACTAGCAGTCAATTGAATGATCTTTTCACGAAGAGTATTATCGGTAACTTCCTTTAGAAGTTCTATTACATTGTCTGCAGTGATAGTGAACATATTCATATCTTCGAACTGAGATTGCAGCTTGTAGAAATCATGATGTTCGCAGGGACAAACATCACCATGACATTTGCAAGCATCATTCGAATCTTGATGAACCTTAGAAGACTCAGGTTGCTCATCCTCTATTGCATAACTTGCTTCAGAATCATCATAATCTGATTCTGAACCAAAAGTATATAGAAAACTATAAATCTTCTCTTGAATATCATCATCAAGTTCTAGAGTCTTAAGCTTTTCTAGCTTGCAATTTGGAGCTATATGCCCAAATTTTCCACATTTATAACACTTAATCTTATCAAGATCTCACCTTGATCTATTCTTGGTAAATCTATGAGATTTACGATGAGACCTAGGCTCATCTCTTACTTCTCTAGTCCTTCTCCTAGATCTTCTTTTCTTATGATGAGATCTATGAGATTCTGATTTAGAATTTTCTCGATTGGTACCTTCAGAAGCATCTGGTAAACCGAACTGAGTACAAAAATCTCCTAATTGAGACTTTTCTCTAAGTTTATCCATCTTTAGCTGTCTTGAGAATTTTAACTCATTGCACAAATTTATGCCTCTTGCGTACAAGACCTAATAAGCTTTCCATAGGTAAAATTATTATACGGAACAATTCCTTGCAGATCTCTAAGAGTCTTTTTCACTCTTTCTCTAAATAAAGAAGGTAAACCATCAATAAATTTGGCTTTCCAGAATTCTAAGCCATTTTTGGGAAGTTCTATTACCCGACTTAAATAAGTGTCTTTATACTATCTAAACTCACCTAAATGTCTACATCTAAGACCATTTAGTAAAGATCTAATGGTTTCATAATGATTGGTAAATGTACCACAAAAATGTTCTAGGATGGTCAAGACTAAAGTATAAACAGCGTCATCTCTATTTTTAACTAAAGCAAATCCTAGGTTATAAACTCCATCGGCCATAGCCTTAGTGTTTATGACTGCTGCCTTTGCATCAAGGGTCATATAATTATCCCACCAACCTCTTAATTGACCCGTAAAACCTGCAATAATCATTTTTCAAATAGTCCTGTCAATGTTATTAACGCTCTTGCAGATGGTAGCATACATAAGCATCTTTGAACTAAAATAGTTAACTGTCTATCAGTCAAACCATCAAGATTCCATTCATAAATCTCGCTTTCACTATAAGAGGTGTTAGTTTGATTCCAATCTCTTTCCTCTATTAAAACATCTTGAGGAGTTGGTCCGGGATAATAGTAAGTTTGCATACTAGGTTTTCTAGCATACGTATTACCACTATTCTTCTATGGATATCCATGAAGTTTATTAACTTCCATTTCCACTAGTGTCTTGAAATTGAAAGTGACTTCCATTTCATCTGCAAAATCTTCAGCAAGGCTTATCGGTTTCGCACTGGCACCAAATTCTGAAAACTTTTTGTCTAAAAGGCTTTCAAGATCATGAAGAGGTTTAAGAATAAAATTCTGAATCTCAGGAGGCCTTTGAATAGGGACATCAAGTTGTTTGGACGTAGAAGCCTGTTCAGAGACTTCATTCGCTGATTTTAACTTGTCATCAATTTGAATAATCAGATTACTTAGATCATCTAACTTCTTTTCTAGAGAACAAATATGTTCACCAATGACTTTAACATACAAACCCAAATAAATATTTTGAGAAATAAGTCGATTAATCTCATTAATACTTACTGCGGCCACCTCATTATCAATAAATTTATAAAAAGTAGTAAAAGTAATACCAGTACTATTTGGTAAAATAAACGGAGCTTGAGGAGGATAAATGGATTGAATAATTTTACCTGATTCATCTTTGTAAGATCGTTCAAGAACGTTGATGAATAAAGGTAAATAAGTGGTTATAAACCAAGGCACAAAGAACATAATATGATTATGTAATGCACAAGATTCATAAAATTATTGAGAAATATTATTTAAATCTTCTCTACTGTAAGTGTCAAAAAACCATGTTTTAAACCGGTTCTATTTTTCATTTAAAAATTTATTTTTTAATATATTTTCTTGCCAATGAACCTGGACTAAAATCAATTTGATGTTCTCTCATCAAGATTAAAATTCATCTCGGATACAGAAGGAATATCCTTATCAGAAATATCAGATTATTTATCATTTGTTTGAACAATGTTTAACCAAGGATCAATTTTATTTTTTTTATTTTTCTGCAGATATAACTGTTGATAAAGTATGCAATGAAGCAGCTCGATTTCTAGCTGGACCATAACAAGGTTCTATCGGAGAAATATGTTGAATAGCCAGTCTTCTATCAGAAGCAAAAGAATGTCTACTATAAGGAATACTTTTTTCATCAAACTGCATACAAATTTTTCCATCGGAATATTGACTAATATGAGAATATTCAGAATTGGTGACAACATCTGTCAGTTGTTCAGGGGGTATAACAGAATCTAGAATCCCATGTAGTAGGGAAATTAATTTCTTCCCATTTTATAGGTCTTCTAGTAGTGACCTTAGATTTGGCAAAATTAGTTTCTACCAAAATAGTTTGATCAGATGTATCATATAACTTACATCTAGGATTCAAAGTAGCAAGTAATTTATAATAGATTCTATATGACAAGCAGATTAATTCAGAACCAGTTGCATAGTTATAGCCATGCGTCTTAACATTCAAAGTTAAAGCATCTAAGATATTAGAATCAGTCAAAGATAACTGCAAGTTTGGCTGAGCATTAAAATAAACTGGCCCATAGGCCACTGTAGATTCTATCGAACCCATCAAAGACTGTCGAAAATTAAGATTTCTCGCGTCACGAAGAGCAGCTAAGAAAGTCTTTGGTAACCCTTTAAGAGTCAAAGTCTTGAAAGCAATTTGAATCATGCCAATATGCAAGAATTTATATGGAGATTTATAAAATTCAATATCACGCTTATTTAATAAACGAATAGTTTGTTCTGACGAGTTTAACGCCAAAGATTGCTCAGTTGTTTTAATCAACTGTTTATTTGAGATTTTATCAAACCAACCATAATCATAAATAGTTTTTATATTCACTTTCGAAATAGTCCATTTGTTTAACAAATCAAGGTTTTGAGGTATATCTACCTCTTCTAACCGAGTACTTTTAATATCTTCTTGATCCATAAAGAGAGAATATATCTATGCCGAAATTCTTCACATCAATTATATATATATACCATGAAAGTTCCTAGGCTCTGATACCAACGATACAGGATCACTGACCTGGCGGTGGTCCGCCCAGTCATAGATCAAGCAAGTCAATATCCTTAGAGGTAGTCCAACTACATAAGAATTGAAATACACAAGAATTTTAACATAGTTTCTCATAATGCATGGTTTAATTTTATTATTATTATTATTATGTATTTCAACATGATTATCATTTACATGCTTTGAGCATGATAGAGACATACCAATTTATATGGTTTGTAAACTGTGGTAATAACTAAAAAGGATATCTTGGCCAAAGGGAATTGCATAGAGTGATAATTATCTCTCACCTTTAATAGTAAGTTTATGAATTTGAGCAATTAAAAAGTTAAAAAAAAGATGAACATTTCTAAAAAATGGTAAGAATAAAAATATAAAAAGATATGTTGCAAACATAAAGCCTAGACACATATAATGATTACATCGTGAATAGTTGAGAATTCAACAATCATAATTGAGAAAAATAATGAATATGAAGTACTATCCCTTTTCTCTCTATTTCCTTACCACTTCCTTCATAAGATAAACTTATAAAATGTAAGGTTAATCATAATAGCATGTGACATAGAAGGTTACATAAAGAAGGTTTGATGGCTTGTTATAGAGCACATAAAGATAGATCAATATTGAAAAGCAAAAGGCTCAAATGGCCAAACAAAAGAAGAAGAAGAAGAAAAGCTTACAGAAATCCGGGCAAATTATATTTTATGTAACAACCTATATTATGCGTATGCTACTTCTATTCACGTGATACTTGACATAGCCTTATAGTATAGGTGAGGGACCGTGCTTCTTATATGATTAGTGTTGGTTTAAACTAGCTAGCTCGCAAGGTGATGTAACACCTTGCACGTTGAAGCATGTGTACTACAAGTTAGCTCCAACGGAAGTATTTAAACTAGAGGTAGTAAAGTGGTAATTGGGCCAAATGCACTACCACTTACTTGCATTAATTTGGCCCAAGTTAAGTAGAAGGATAAGGGAAAAATGGACAGCCAAGGCCCAATAGTCTTAAGTCCAATAAGGCCCAAGTGAAAAGTCCAAATAGGTGGACCACCTACTTGCATTAATTATGGCCCAAATTGACATGAATAGAGGGATAATTAGGAGTAGGGCCCAACAAGTATTGAAGTTCCCAAAAGCCCAAGTTAAAAGGCCAAGTAGGTGGGTCACCTACTTGACAATATATGGCCAAAATTAGTCAAGAAATTCGGGCATTACACCTCCTTTTTAAAGGGATAAAGATCAGATCTTTTGCTTCATTTTTAACTTGCAAAATTTTCAGATTTCTTAAGTTTCTCTCTTGGTCTCTCTTGGCTTCAATCAGCAGCCCTAGAAAACCTTGGTTCCTTGAGTATTGCCCCATTTTCAAGTAAAAGTTTGAAGGAGAGTTTCAGTTCTTGGAGTACAACTTTAGAGGATAAATTCCTAGAAACTAAGGTAAGACTACTGCCCATTTTTTTCCTCTCTTTAAATACAGATTTGGGGTGGAGAATTTTGTATATATTTATCAAGAACTAATGGATGGTGATAAATCTTTGAGTTAATATGCTCCTATTATGCTGAAAGATTTTTAGGGATTGATAGTGGCTGCCTTATGTATATTGTTGTTGGGGGCTGTTTGGGTATCTTGGAAAAGGATGTATGAAGTTGTATTAATGTATAGAAGAAGGGTGTGGTGGTTCACCATTGGTGCAAGGGTTGTATGGGCCTACTTTCCGTCAAGTGTTAGCTACTGTTTTTAGGGCCTTGATTAGTTGCTAACATTAGCTTAATTGTGACTTATATTGTAGATTAGCATTCAAGAAGGGAGGTTGAATTGTGACAGTGGTATTGGTCAAAAAAAAAAGGTATGTAGGGCGATTCGATTCCATATTTCTTGGCATGAAATCTGATACTTGCGATTAATGTCAATAAGTGAATTTCCTAAGTTCTATTCCTAGTAAAGGAAACATAGTGGCAACGTACGATATCCAAATAGCTAACAATATTCCCCCCCTCCTAAGTGTACATAATTACTTAGTTACACGTTCAGTACTCTATAGTCAATTGAAGTCATTTGTGTCATTCAAACTCTCAAGTAATGCATTAATGTTACGTAGCTCCTTATATTGTAGCTACTGTCCTAAAGTATTATTTTCATGTCTCCTACTACTGTTCCGTATTTCCAAATCTCAAAAATAATCGTGACCACCAAAACAACAATCTCAAAGATTAAAGAATCTAAGTGAAGCAATTTATATAACTATTGGTGGCAGCTCAGGGGCGAAAGCCTAGCATGGGCCGATCCCAATGGGTATAGAAGGGTGGCAGCTCAGGGGCGAAAGCCTAGCATGAGCCGATCCCGATTTGTGCAATGTTGAGGACCGCATCCCAGGGGTTAAAATGCCTAGCATGGGTCATCCTCTTCTACCACTGATCAGCTGGTCACTTATATCACATGCGTTATAAAGATCATAACACACATAAAGGTAAAGACAAGAATGTAACATACATGACCCCACCAAAGTTAACAGAGGCAGCCTCCTATTCTGATTTATGCACTTATACGTTGATACCTGGTTTCGTTTGAACTCTTATTTTTATATATGTGGTTGCCTTACATATTCAGTACACTTTTCGTACTGACGTCCCTGGCGGGGACGCTGCATTTCATGCTGCAGGCACAGGTACTCTCGCTAGTAGACCTCTTCAGTAGGAGCATACGACACTCAACTACTTTTGGTGAGCTCCAGGTTGCTTCGGAGCTTTACTGAGCCCTTGGTAGACTCATTTTGGTATTGTATCGTAGTTAGGGGTAAGGCGGGGTCTGTCCCGACCTACTCTAAGGGTTTCTATCTTTTAGAGGCTTTGTATACTTGTGTATATGGTTTAGTTGCATCTTAACAAGTTGTGGCCTCAATGGCCAAGTCTTGTATATAAGTTTTGGGTCTACTTATGTCGGTCCATATCGTTGTGTCCCTGGCGAACTTGTCACAAAACATTCATAGTTACATGCATAGTAAGCACAGGTCACATGTTGGTTCTCTCAGGCCGCTAGGGCATCGAGTGCCTGTCCGTCTAAATGGGATTTGAGGCGTGACATTTTATTTCGAAAGTTTCTCCAATTATAAAAATTTCAAAATTTTCTTTGCTCTCGAATACATTCCTTGGTTGTTCGATACATTGCAAATGATACACAAGTTAATGGGAGAGATGTATCTGAGAGAGGAGAGATGTATTCGAGAGCAGATAGATGTATCCGAGAGGGGAGAGATGTATCTGAGAGGGAATAAGGATGTAACCGAGAGGGGATTTTTATGATTTTTTTATATGATAGGAAATTTTAGAGATTATGGTATCTTAAGTCGTGTATTGATGTAATCTTTCAAAAAAAAGAAGAAGGTGTTTTTAGGCTCTCCTATTTCGAGAATTGCTTATATTATACATTTGCCTAGCATTTTATATATGACGAAAAAGATTAATTCAATAAAATATATCGAACTTGTATTAGGAACTAAGAAAAGAAATAATGAACTTTCTACTAAAATAACTCTTCAAAAAATTACTTTGTGTACTACAAAAGTACATAGACATTACACGTTATAGTTGTCGATACATTTGAAAAAATACTAAAATATTATTTTATACATCGTGATCTCAGTTGTTATTAATTTTAAACAAATCAAAGTGTCTCACAGATTATAACAGAGGGGGATAAAATGAAGGTAGGCATAGCAATTTGAGCAATGGTATGAGCACTAGGGGGGGCCATGATTTAACTAATAAAGTTTAAAATCGCATAATTTTAACCATGTATAATCAGGATAATTTATCGCCAAAAGAGGTAGTGTTGAGTGTGTGAGTGTATAACATATGGGGCTAAATACGAAATATACAAACTAAAGTATTGGTAGTGTAAATATATATATTAATAAGTAGAGGAGTGAGTGTGACAAATACTCTTCTCCACTTCCAGTCGTATCGTATAATTTTATAATTTTTTGAAACTTCGAATGAAACATCGTCACACCAAAACAGAGAGAGAAAGAGAAAGACAGAGAGAGAAGAAGGAGTCCTCCAGACAATCACTCTTCTTGAGCATCGCTTACTCCTCTGGTAAGAACTTCCTCAATTATTTTGATCAAGTTTTTTCTTCGCAATTTAAACATGGAAGATGAATCTGTGCTTCAAGGTTTTGATTCAGACGCAATTGAACTAATCTGATCTGGGTCGGTGAAAGACTTTGTTCTAATCTTGCTTAGGCATGGAGCTATTGTTTAAGTTTCTAATTTGTTAAATTTTATTGATTTTTTTTTAATTGTATTTTCAAGATTTCATTTTGGATTGTGGGTAATTTTTAAATTGTGTTAATTTTGTAGTTTTTGTGGAGAAGAATGTTATCAAGAATGGATTCTAGGAAAAAAATTGGTGAGAAGCCTGGAAATGGGAAGTTGTTGAATGATATTGAAACTATAAGTAAAGCCCTATATTTGGATAAAACCCAACCTCGGCTTTTGATGTCTACGGCCAGTAGTCGTTCTAAGTCTGTTGGGAGAGCACGTTTACCGGAGCCCAAGTCAAAGAATAAAGACAGTGCTAGAGATTTATTAGAGAAGGATAGTAATAAGAAGTCCACATGGAGTTGGAAGAGCTTAAAGTCATTAACTCATGTTAAAACCCAAAGGTTCAATTGCTGTTTTTCGCTTCAAGTCCATTGCATTGAAGGGATACCAGCATTTTTTAATGACCTTAGTCTTGTCGTGCATTGGAGGAGGCGAGATGGTGAGTTGATGACATGTCCTGTGTTGGTTTGTGAAGGTGTAGCTGAGTTTGAGGAAGAGTTGAGTTATACATGTTCTATATATGGCAGTAGGAATGGTCCTCATCATTCAGCAAAGTATGAGGCAAAACATTGCTTGTTGTATGCTTCAGTTTACGCTACTCCTGAACTTGACTTGGGGAAGCATCGGGTTGACCTTACCAGGTTGCTTCCTCTTACACTGGAAGAATTGGAGGATGAGAGAAGCTCAGGTAAGTGGACAACTAGTTTCAAATTGTCAGGTAAGGCTAAAGGGGCAAGTATGAATGTTAGTTTTGGGTATCATATAGTGGGAAATGGGAACACATCTGGCACGCTTCCTAGCAATAGGGATGTTCTTGAGGGGCGGAACTTGAGGCAGAACAGTGGTGCTGCAAAGCTTCTTGCACAATCTGAGGAAAGTGATGAGCTGAGCATAATAAGGCGATCTGGAAGCCTTCCTGCTTGGTCTTCTTATTCACAGCAGTCTGCAGAAGATGTAAAAGATCTTCATGAGATTTTACCGGTGCCGAATTCTGACTTCTACAAATCTGTAGAAGTGCTGTATCAGAAGTTTGAGGAAGAGAAGTTAGAAGCTTCATTTGAGTTCAAACCAGAGATTGATGTGTTCTCTAATACTGTTGATAACCTCAAACCAGAATTGGCCTTGTTATCAGATCCTGTGAAGGGAAATGTTGAAAACGAGTGTGAAATTGGTGATTTTTCTGTTATAGAGCAAGGCATAGAACATCCTTTGAAGGAACTGGAGGGAAAAGAAGAGGATTCTGTGAAATCTGTTGATGATGCTGTGACAGAGAGACTTGTACCTGATAGTACCTTGAAGATGGCCATTGAAGAGGAGGCCCAGCCTGTACTATTGGCCAAGGGTCTTGACAGTGAGAATGAAGACTTTGCAGTGAGTGCCAACAATTTTGAGACAGATGAGTCAGCAAAAGAATTAATTATGAGAGAATTGGAATCTGCATTAAACAGTTTCTCTGACTTGGAAAACGAGGGATTATACTCTCAGGAACATGAGAATGAAGTTATAAATAATGATGGTTACTTGGACGCTAAAGAGAACTATAAAGAGCTTAGGAAAGGAAAATCCCTCAGCGTGGATTACATTACTGAATCCGTGGCTAGTGATTTCCTGGATATGCTAGGGATTGAGCATAGTCCATTTGGCCCAAGTTCTGAGAGCGAGCCTGATTCCCCACGAGAACGATTATTGAGGCAATTTGAGAAGGACACTCTGGCTGGTGGGTGTTCTTTGTTTAACCTTGATAAGGACATTGAAGAATTTTCTTCTGATGCTCCAAGTGTATCTCAGTGGAGGAGCATCTCTGAGAATTTCGGTTACTCATCTTCTGCACAATCTTATGAGGAGATACCCAAGATAGCAATTGAGGAAACAAGTAACAAAACAAGAGCTTACATGTTGGAGGACTTGGAGACCGAGGCTTTGATGCGTGAATGGGGCTTGAATGAGAAGTCATTTGAATGTTCTCCACCAAAAAGCTCTTGTGGTTTTGGCAGCCCAATCGATATGCCTCCTGAAGACCCTTACCAATTGCCTCCTCTTGGAGAAGGCCTAGGAAACTTGCTACAAACTAAAAATGGAGGATTCTTAAGGTCAATGAATCCTGCAATTTTCAATGATGCTAAGAGTGGAGGGAGTTTAATAATGCAGGTATCCAGTCCGTTGGTGGTGCCTGCAGAAATGGGGTCTGGTATAATGGACATACTGCAGCACTTGGCCTCCATTGGAATAGAAAAGCTCTCGATGCAGGCAAGTAAATTGATGCCTTTGGAAGATATAACTGGGAAGACAGTGGAACAAATTGCCTGGGAAAATGCACCGAGCTTAGGACCTGAAAGGTTTGTTGTTCTGTTTACATGTTGCATTTTAGAGTTGGGTTGCTGTTTCCTTACTGCAAATATACATATACTTGCACCTACTTATTTCTTTTATGAAATTGTTTTGCAGACAAGATTTATTCCAACATGAGTTTGCATTTGGGCAAAATATGGAAAGCATTCAAAGTAAAAAGGCAAAATCGCATGGACCAATGTCTAGTAAGTTGGAAACAAGTTCTACCACTCACATGGACGCCGAATATGTATCCTTGGAAGATCTTGCTCCTTTGGCAATGGATAAAATTGAAGCCCTTTCAATTGAGGGTTTGAGAATACAGACAGGCATGTCAGATGAGGATGCGCCTTCAAACATCAGCGCTCAATCTATTGGCAAGTTTTCAGCCTTTGAGGGACAGAAGGTCAATTTGGGTGGAGCAGTAGGTCTGGAAGGGGCAGGTGGATTGAAGCTTCTGGACATTAGAGACAATGGTGATGACGTTGATGGGCTTATGGGCTTATCTCTGACACTTGATGAATGGATGAGGTTGGACTCGGGAGAGATTGACGATGAAGATGAGATTAGCGAGCGAACCTCCAAACTGCTGGCAGCTCATCATGCTATCAGCACAGACTTGTTTCAGGGCAGGTCAAAGGGAGAGAAGAGACGCGGAAAGAGTAGGAAATGTGGTTTGCTGGGAAACAACTTTACAGTGGCACTAATGGTGCAGCTCCGTGATCCCTTGCGGAATTATGAGCCAGTTGGTACACCTATGCTTGCTCTTGTCCAGGTAGAGAGAGTGTTTGTACCACCTAAACCTAAGATATACAGCACAGTTTCTGAGGTTAGAAACAACAATGAAGATGATGACGATGAATCTGCACCTCCGAAAAATGACTCAAATGTGGACATCAAAGAAGAGAAAATCCCCGAGGTTGAGCCAATCGCACAGTACAAAATAACTGAAGTGCATGTTGCAGGTCTGAAGAGTGAGCAAGGTAAAAAGAAATTATGGGGTTCCACAACTCAAGAACAGTCTGGCTCTCGTTGGTTGGTTGCTAATGGAATGGGAAAGAAAAATAAACATCCATTTATGAAGTCAAAGGCTGCTAACAAATCTTCAAAGGAAGCTGCTTCATCAGCAACAACCACTGTGCAGCCTGGTGATACACTATGGAGCATATCTTCTAGGGTTCATGGTACAGGCACTAAATGGAAGGATATAGCAGCACTAAATCCACATATCCGGAATCCAAATGTGATACTACCTAATGAAACAATCAGACTGAGGTAGTGGTGGAAACTTTGTTATTCATTGGGACGAAGTGACCACCCAAATGCAGCTGCAAGTTTATATTGAACATGAAAGAGCTTGTGAGTTGCGCAGGAGACAAAGGATCGTGCTCTGCCTAAATGTCTCTGTACGTCCATTGCGATTGTGCTGAACCAGTGTATGTTTGTGCAGTTGTCAAGGAATATATTGTTAAGTTTTTGTTCTCTTTTGTAAATGTGCTTGATTTTGTACATATGTTAGCTGTTGTCATGTACTGAGAATCGTGTGATTCCTGGTAATAATAGAAGATTTGTTCCTGATGTTTTGATTTTCCTTTGAATCATATTTCTATTAGCATAAGTCATAACCTATTTCAGCATATGTTTTAAGTTATTTGTGTTCAGGAGCTACTACTCATTTGGTTTGAATACTAGAGACGAGTTATTTTTTATTCACTCTTTTGCTTTATTCTATTCAAACAATAATAATAATATTTAGCTTAAATATTTTGTATGTGCATTCTCGTGATTGTACTGTGTTTGTTTAAAAACAAAACTTACATCTTAAATTGTTAAAGTAAAAGATGATTTATTATTTGTATCATTTCATTTAAGCACGTGACACTCTTAAATTGTAAGATATGTAATTCAGTATGTAAACAAACATAAGAAATAGTCAAATAAATTCATAAATGAAGATTATATTTATATAGTGTAATTTTTTAGTAGAAAAATATGAAGAATTTTCATAAAAATAACAAGTAGCGAAAGTTGTGGATATTATATACATAGTACTAAAAATAATGTGAATATACATGGAAATGAAAAATGATGTATAAAAAGAATTTAAAGAAATACTTTTGTCATATTTACAATTCCATCCAAAAGTAGAGATAAATTATCCCAGTACTAATAATTAATCGTGGAGAAAAGACATAAAGTCACCACTGAAGTTGTCTCGAATTTTCAAACAGACACCTTAACTTTGCAATCATCTTATTACCCCACTAAACAATTTTGAACAGATATTATATCATTTTTTCGTCCACCTGACATAGAGAGTGAACAACCTAAAATAAGTAATATAATTTTATTTTTATAAGTATTTTCTTATTATTTTAACTTTTTTCCTTTTTATTTTTTCTCTTCCTTTCTTCCTTCTTCAAAAATTCATTGTCATTTCCATTGAAGCTTCTAACTTTTAATGTCGCCATTTTTATCACAACTTCACCTTCCTTTTTTACTATATTAGTTTTACTCTCTTTAATTTTAAAACTTTATCAAAATATTTTCTTACATTTCGAACAATTTGATAAACCCATTAGATTTCAAGAAGATTAGGAAGTATCATATAGTTTTTTTATCCAATTTCAATTAAGTTCTTTCAATTTTCGAGAAATTCATTGATTATTTTAAAATTATCATTTCTAATTTTGAAGTTATATGAAAAGGAATAGTTGATGATACCTTCATAATTTTAAATTCTTAGAAAAATAATTAATTTTGTTATCAATAATTCAATAAAGTCTAAAAAATAGTATGAATTTTATAATGAATTTGACCAGAGAAGAAGAAGAAAAAGAAAAGAAAAGAAAATGGGAGTGGAGTTCAACTTGACATGGGGGTTGGGGTGAGGGTGGGAGGTGAAGAAAAAGAAAGAAAATAGAGGGATGAAGTGAGAGGGGGAAGATGAAGTGAAATTTAAGATGAAATCAAAATTAAAATAAGTCAAAAAATAAGAAAGAGAGAGAAATAAAGAAAAACCTAAAAATGCAAAAAAATTAAATTAAATTAACACGTGTCATGCAATGATTGGTCTGTGAACACACTTGTTTCTTAAAATCTTGTGTTGATCGAAAAATGATATAATAATATCTGTTCAAAATTGTTTAGTGGGGTAATAGGACGATTGCAAAGTTAAGGTGTCTTTTTGAAAATTCGAGACAACTTCAGTTGTGACTTTATGTCTTTTTCGTGAGATAAGTTATCACATACTTTATAATCAAACAAGGGACTAACGGATACTGAAAATTTATCTCGGAATTAACTCCCTTTATTCATTACCCCGAAGAAAATCTGGGCAGTGGACTATTGGTATATTTGTTTTGGAGAGACAGAAATGTGATCAGTAGATTTCAAAGAGGGACTTCTTTAGCAGACAGATTGTGCAAGGAAATTGTTACACAGGTGACAGGACTATCTCCAGCTGACAGAGACCTCTCTTTTTGCTTTATATTCATTCTTATCCATAGCTCCTGTTTAGGTATGTAAATGACTCTATACCAACAAGAGAGGTTCTTCTGGACAAATCAAAGTGAGTGAACACAGCTAGATTATTATATTACACAATCTTAAATGGACAATACATAATCTAATTAAGTAGTTGATAACCCACAAGAGTAGCATAGCAGATAGAGTTAATAACAGAAATAGATATATGATGCATCTAAGGAACCAACACTAGCACCTTTCGCATCTCACGCTCAAACTCATTCTCCTCCTATAATTCATTATTACTTCCATCTTTATTTTACGTTACCTATTCTATGCCTAGTCAACTAGATCACAAGCTGCAACCACAAAAACTCATAGAAACATTCAAAATCGATTCATACCAGCAAGATTAACACAATTTTCAAAATCAAACATCAGGGTCCAAATGGTTCAACAGCTAAATTTTACACAAGTTAGCATTAATCACGGCAAGATTCTTTCCTACAAGAAGATCCCTATGTCCTCCAATTTAGAGTCAAATGGAAGAGTACCGTAGCAATTTTACCTATCAGATTATCCAAAAAAACAAAGAGCAACGACCAGATTTGGATGAACATGCCACATGTTAATGTACGTAATATGGCATTGTGCTGAGTCCTACATGAGACAAATATAACGGTGGAACTCAGAAAACTCAACAGGATGTCAAGGGCGTGGCCTCTTGTTGCTGCATGATGGACATTTGTACTGCTTTATATGCTCAGCCTTCGCAGGTGTGATCTTCACACACTTCCCATGGAACCACCTCTCGCATAAGTCGCAACAAATCCAGAATTCATCTGAAGCATAATTCTCACCACATGCCCCACAGAGGGTATCACCATGCTCTTCCTCCTCTTCATCTAATCCATCTTCCTCATCTTTTACTTCAACCTTTGCATATTTACCCTGGATTTCAATGCGAAACTATGTCAATACACCTAGGTATAAGTTCAATGCATGCATAAAGAACTGTACTCAAGCCATGAAACTGCCTTTAAAGGTTTATCTATAATAATCAGGCAAATGTATGGCAGGAGACAGAGTCTAGTATCAAATAAAATGAACAAAACCTGGTGCATGGGGTGAAGAAAACATAGATAAAGTGATGGGAACACAACATGAGGACCAAAGCTAAGGAAATAGTAAAACTTACAGAATAAAAAGCAAACTCGAAATAAATACAACTTCAATTTACAAGGCACTTTGACCCGAAAATTAATGAAAGACCAAATTCAGTAAAATCAAAATCATATTTTAATTAAAAAAGAATACCACGAAGTATAATTGTGAAAACACAACATTCAAAACAACTGAACTATATGTCAGTATTAAAATATAGCTTAAATATTGAAAACTTCCGTCTTGCCTCTAAACACGTGCACCCTCTTCATCATTTACTTATTGCCTACTACATCACCAAAACCAGAAGCCCAACTCACTCCCACAAGTCGCAACTTACACAGCAACATAGAAGCCTAAGCCTAACTTACTCCCACAAGAACCCCTTGTCATCTTCCTCCGTCCATCTTACCACCAGCGAGTACCAGCCGGTTTAGGGTTCCAACCATCCTCCTCCACCGGCGTCCAGATTTAGCCATAAAGGAACAGATCTGCCGGTACAGATCACCGACAACCTTCAGATAACACCAGCAGCAAACTCTGGCGATTACCAAAACCAGGTTTCCTGTGTCCTTCAAGCGCAAAACAGGTTCTGTCTCGACTCGCAACTATATTTACATTTAACACAATTGTCATTGCTTACTGCCTCATTTATTGAATAGCTACGTGTTTATGAACCACCTTAGTTGCTTTATTTTGTTATATTATTTGATTTCATTTCCTGCTGTATTGTTGATCTTGCCCTTAGTTTCAGTTCTTTGCTTCTTTAAAGTTCTTGTTCTCCTGGAACAACTCTGTTTTACTGTGTGCTTACCTACATTGCAGTATATTACTTTGATTTAGGTTTTTTTTTTTTTTGAAACTGGTAAGGTTGTATTCTTCAGCATTAAGGGCATGCTGGCCACCACCACAGAGGGTCAATTACAAACTTCCTAACAAATCTACAATCTGATCTGTATCTACTATACACAACTGTTTACACCAAAAAAGTAGAGATACTATACAATTCCATTTGACCTTGTGTACGGAATTGGATCTATTTTTGAAGCATCTACTATTTCTTTCCTTCCAAACTGACCACCATATACATGATGGTATTAACCTCCACCATCTCTTCTGACTCTTGGTGCCTCCTCTCCTTACCCAGCTCTTCAACACGTTTGATGTACGTTCTGGCATTGTCCAATTCAGATTTGAAATACCAAGGAACAAATTTCAGATTTGAGCAGTGTAATTACAATGCAAGAAAAGGTTGCTGTTAGTTTCACTTGTCAATTTGCATAAAAAACACCTAGGGACCAGCTGTCTACCCTTCTTCTGAAGTACTTCCTGCGTTAGACAAGCTCCCTTTATCACTAGCCAAGTGAAGCATTTCACTTTTGTAGGAATATCCCCCCTTCCAAAAATAGTTCCAGAGGTGTTTTGGTCTCCCTGCCATCATCTGGAGACCTCCTGTAAGCACTGTTGACTGAGGAAAGGCCATCTTTGTTGTGCTTCCACAACATCCTGTCTGTGGCATTTGCATTTATGTTCACTCCACCTAGCCATCCCTAATATCTCTGCCACCCTTTCCACCTCCCAATCATTGAGAAGTCTTCTAAAAACTAGATCCCAACCCTGTTCAGTCCAGCATTCGCCAACATTAGCATCAGGATTTCCACAGATTTGAAAAAGATCTGGAAAGAGATCCCTAAGAGGGGATTGGTCTATCCAAACATCCTTCCAAAATTTTGTTTTAGTGCCACTTCCGACCTTGATATATAAATTTGTCTCCATTTGTGACCACAAGCTTCTAATTGATCTCCATGCACCCACACCATAAGGTTCTCTTGTGTTCTTCTGTAGCACTTTAATTTAGTACTAGATAGCATTTGATTCTTGCATTCTAGTTTCAATTCTTGTCCTCATGTATAACCGATGTTAGTGGCTTCGGGTAGACCTGTCCTTGGTTGGGGTTGAGGTTGGGGGTGTGAGGTGGAAAGGGTACCAAGGGAGCTCCTAGGTTGAGAGTTGGGTCCTGAAACATAGGTACTTTAAGGGGGAAGTCGATAGAGTTAGTGAAGATTCTCAGGAACACAAAAATCAACATAGCTTGTGTTTAGGAAACTAGATGGGTGAGACCCAAGTCGAGGGATGTAGACGGTTTTAAGTTGTGGTACGCAAGAGGTTTCAAAGGATAGGAATAGTGTAAGCATTTCAGTAGATATGGATCTCAGGAGCATGGTTGAGGTTAAGAAAGTGAACGATAGAAATAATGACTTTTAAGCTAGTTGTGGGTGGGGCCACTTTTAACATAGTGAAGTGGGTTTGAACAAGGATGTTAAGAAGCGCTTCTAAGAGGAGATGGATGAGGTGGTGAGAGGTAACCCGCACACCGAGGAGATTTTTGTGGGAGGTTATTTCAATGGACACATAGGGAGCACTTCAAGAGGATACGAAGATGTCCATGGCAGTTTCAGCTTCGGAGAAGGGAACGCGGGGGGAGTTGCGTTTTGGATTTCACGAAAGCTTTTGACATGGTCATTGCAAATTTGAGTTTCCAGAAGAGAGCAGAGCACTTGGTGACCTACTATAATGGGGTGACTAAGACTCATATAGATAATCTACTCCTTAGGAGGAGTGATAAAGGTTTATGCAAGGAGTGCAAGGTTATTCGGAGTGAGAACCTAACTACTCAGCATAAGCTCAAGGTTGAAGAGGATTGTTTATGGCCAACCAAGGTTTAAATGGGAAGGCTTGACTATTCCCAATGTCCGAGAGTTTGGGAAGAAGTTGATGGCAATGACGGCTTGGGAGAGTAGCAGGGTTGCAAATAGTATGTGGACTAGGACAATCAGCTGCATTAGGGAGGGGTCTCGAGGGGTAAGTTAGGTGGTCTTAGAGGGGAATGGTGGTAAAATGGAGAGGTCCAAGAGAAAGAAGAGGACAAGAAGGATGCGTATAAGGTGTCGTGGAAAGCATAGACGAGGAGGACAATAGGAAGAATAGGGAGAGATATAAGATGGCTAAGAAGGAAGCACAGTTAGCGCTTACAGTGGCTAAAATGCCAGCATTTGAACACTTGTGTAAAGAGATTGAAGGTACAGCTGGGGGTGGTGACATGAAGTTGTATAGGCTCGTCAAGACAAGAGAGAGGAGAGCTCATGATCTGGAAGTGAACTTTATCAAACACGAGAATGACTAAGTTTTGGTAAAGATGCACTCATTAGATAGAGATGGCATATATATTTTTATAAGCTATTGAAAGAAAAGAGGGACAGGGTTATTGTGCTTGTGCTGGGAGAGTTAAGAGCACTCCATGAGGGAATTTTAGGTATTGTAGGACCATAAAGTATGTGGAGGTTGAGGGGGCAATTCATAAGATGGAGAAAGGAAAAGCGATTGAGCCAGACAAGAATCCTAGAGTTTATGAGAAGCTAGAAGTTTGGAGACAGACCCTAGAGTCTAAGGGGTTGTTTGGTACAAAGATTAATAATGCAGGGATTGGTAGTGTAGGGATAAGTAATGCAAAGTTTATTTTTTATCAAGTCTTTGATGCATTGTTTCTCACCTCATCTTGTGTTTGGATTAAAACTCTACAAAAAACTTCTTTCCAATAATACCCTTTAGTTATTATGAGATTTTCTATTTCATGTAATTAGGTCAAGGTAAATAATTGTCGGACAATATTATTATTTTTTATGACCTTATAATTAGCTAGGAGAAGAGCAATTTTGTTGTCAAATTTGCTATTTTCTCACTTAAATTATTTGAGGGTAAATAATTGTCATCTTAATAAATTGACTCACAAAACGTCAATTTTCAATTTTAAAAAAAAATAGACCATCTACTTTTAAAATTGAGAAAACAATAAACAAAAGTAAAATCAAATAAACCATCTACGTTTACACATAAAAATTGCAAGTTGTAGTTTTAATATGTATGCAATTTTATAAATTATTCAAAATACAAATAATTAGAAACCACATATATATATATATATCAACAAATAATACATTCAATTAAGATTACAAATGTCATATGGTGATATGTTTGCCTTTCCACTTAGTAAATGTTAAACAACTTATATTTCAAATATTGTACTAATTTGTATTAGATTTATTTAGCAACAAACAACTTTCTCTAAATAATAAAATTTGTAAGCTAATTTATTTAAATAAATTTACTAATACAAATATAAAACATAAAATCAAGAAAATAAATAAAGTGATTAAAAGGATTTGAGGGGTATTTTTGTCTTTACATGGTTAATTCAATGGTATTAAATCTTATGTATTACTAATACCACCAAATGTAAGGTATTAGTTATACATCACATAGTACCATCTAGGGTGTATAACTAATCCATGAATTAGTTATACATAGGTCCAAAATTCCTACCAAACATAGTACTAAATTATACCATACATAATGCATGGACTATTTCTCCTTAATACTTCCTACCAAACGACCCCTAAAGGTTTTAGATAAAGCAGGACTAAGACGGAGCACTTGGAGTGCAAGTTTAGTAACATAGCACAAGGGGCGAAAGTGGAGAAGAAGATTGATACACAAGCTTTCTTAGGTGAGGGAATTTAAAGTATCTTGGGTCTATAATACAAGGTACATGAGAGACTGACGAGGATGTAGTGTACCATATTGGAGTCGGATAGGCAAAATAGAGGCTCGCTTCTAGAGTTTTGTGTGATAAGAATGTGACACCAAGGCATAAAAGTAAGTTCCACAAGGCGGTGGTTAGACCTACATTGGTGTAAGGGGCAGAGTGCTACTAGTCAAGAATGCTCGTGTTCAAAAGATGGAAGGTAACGGAGATTAGGATCCATAAATGGATGTGTGGCATACTAGGAGGGATATGACTAGGAATGAAGATATTTGGGGTCAAGTGGCCTCCGTGGAGGACAAGATGATGGAAGCTAGGCTGAGATGGTTCGGGCATGTGTAGAGAAATCGCAAATGCACCAACTAGGAGGTGTGAGAAGTTGGTCATAATGGGTGTTAGGAAAGGTACGCCAAAAAAGAAGTGGGGAGAGGTGATTGGACAAGACATGGCTCAACTCCAACTGTCTAAGGACATAATCCTAGATAGGAAAGTTTGGAGGTCGAGGACAACAATTGAAGGTTAGTCTCTATCGTAGCACCTTTAAGGAGGAGAGTCGAGGCTTAGTTTTCTCTACTACTTTTTTCTTTATTAGTAGAATTACTATTTAGTATGTGAGTTATGTCTTTTATTTCATTTTATTGTCACAGTTGGTTCATTGTTTGCGCCTATTTTGCCTCTTTTGCTACAACTATTTTTTCTAACTGCTTTGGTATTGCTTTTTTGTTTTCATATTGTTCTTGCAATTATTTTTCGATAATTCTTCTATTGAGCCGAGGGTCTATCAAAAACAACCTCTCTACTTCACAAAGGTAGGGGTAAGATCCAACCTTCCCCAGATCCCACTTGTGGGATTACATTGGGTATGTTGTTGTCTTTGTAATGATCAAATTACAATTGGAATAAGTAATGCTAGTACCCAAATACACAATAATGTCAACATTACTCCAACTCTTCAATGTTGAGATTCAAAGCACCAACTGCTTCTTGTTGGGATCGTCTCACCATTGTTTGACGCACACTTTAATGAAATGCATGCCTTTACCCTAAGCATAACCCCTTGTTTAAGATTGCTATAAGCAACAAAACGATGGCCTTCAATAAATAACACTGCCTCAGCACATTTGGTACTACATAGCAGATCAAATAAGCCTCCATGCTTCAAATAGAAAGAAAAATCAATGTTTTATCAGCTTAAAAGGCTTGTGTAGATTTCCCTAACCACATTGGATAACACTATGTTACACGAATCATCCAAAACCATTTATCCACTCACGTCGTTCCGACATGATTTGGGTGTGACTTGTGAATGTTAGATACACACCGAATTTGGTCAATAAACATGGGTGACTTTCAATATATATATATATATATATATATATATATATATAAAATACAATTTGATGTGTATTTATTGCAATACTTTCAGGCTATACAAGTCACATATATGCTCCCTGGCACATTTCCCAAAAATTCTCTCTCCTACTTCCTAGGAGAGAGAGAACCCTCTTTCTGATAGGTCGCCTGAGAACTACCATCTCTCTTCCTCTTTCACAGTTATCTCCTTCAACCGTAGTCTACTTTCTTTCCTTTTCTATTCCTGCTCTCTGACAGATATGGGGGAAAACATATTAACACTATATTTCAATTCGGGATTCAAATCATTTGACATTACCAAATGGAGTTCAGATGGATCTGTTTGGTATGAATGGGTGGAGAGGAGGCGAAGGATGATGAGAAGATCAACTGTTAGCAGAAAGGTAATGGACTGGATATGTTTCTTGATAAGAGAAGCATCAACTGATCAAAAGAAGAGCATAAGGTGGTGGAAGTTTGCTGACAGAAAAGAAGAGTATTTTTGTACGAGGAAACATAATGACTATGGGAGATATATAAGTTATAACCATTATCTTCAAATGCTGGGGGAAGATCAGTAGTTATTATTCCAGAACCAGTCTTGAATGTTGGATGGTACGATTTAGCTTTTAAGATGGAGAATGTCATTAAATGCTCTCATTAAATGCCCAAAAAGACAGCCAATACCTCAAGACTAGAAGAATCCAACTATCCATATTCAAAGACTGTATGATAGTAAATGGATTTCAAACAGAGATGGAAAGCACTTGAGATAGTCAAAAGGATGGACTGTTGAAGAGGTGCCTCATTTTGGGTACCTGGCCAAGGCAATTAAAGAAAAACCTTCTTCATCTGAGAGCAGAAGATGATCATCATCCGAGTGGAAGAAGACCTTTGAGGTCAACATAGAGCTATATGGAGATATGTTCCTTTTTGTATTCCCCAATAGGTTCATGGCAGAATAGACACTGCAAGGCCAATGAAAGTGGAAAAAACTAGGTTTTAACCTAGAATGGTGGAGTCCGGTGCTTGGCTGCTTTCCAAACACCACGATGATCAAAGAAACTTGGATCAAGTCGTGGGGTGTTCCTCTACACCTTTGGACGCACCAAGTTTTCGAGGAAATTGGACAACTTTGTGGTTGCTAGATAGCGCTACTGAAGATGAGACAAAGTTGAAGAACCACATGACATGGACGAGAATTTTGGTTGCAAACAACGGTAGAAGCATACCACAAGAGGTCAATAGCACAAGAAGGAATAAGATGTCACTTCCCTGCATGGACTGATAGCAAACTGAGGTGCGAAATGTCGCCGGAAAAGGCATGTTGTACCACTGGAGAAGATAGTCCACTGGAAAATCTAGGTCAAACTTTGGACAAGAGGGAAAAACAAAGTTATGTCAAATCTCTGTGATTCAGTACAAGAATCCCTAAATTTAAGGGATTTTTGTATAGAAGAACATGTGGGGAAGGTTCAGATGACAGCTGGAAAAGGGGACTCAAATAAGTCATGTGAGAGTCACATGCCTTCTTTAATGAAGAGCTCTGAATTGGGCCTAGAGAAAGCCCATGGAAGGTATTTAATTGAAGTGGAAAATGGGCCTAATCAGTCAATACTCAATAGAGATAGATTTCTACAGAACAAAATACTGCACAGGAGATGATAGTGAATCAAAGTGAGGAATTGGTGGAAAACCCTCTGCAATTGCGGAAGATACAATTACACAAGTTTTGAGGAGAGATAACATGCAAGAGGATAAATTCGAAGAGAATCTAAACGAAGGGGGAAATTTAGTGGTGATCAAAAAGCAGAACGCGATTACCATTTCAGATAGCTAGGAAGTGGAAGAGGTGGCACCTCTGCTTGTACAACAGGATCAAAACATGGGTGAGAGGGAAAGAGACAACTCTGTTTGGGTTCAACAAAATTTAGTCAAACTGAGCAAACTCTTGGGGGTTGATTTCCAAGGACATGAGGAAGAAGCCTTAGAGCTGCTCTTACAGGTTGATAGTAGCAGGCATGCAAGAAAGATGGAGGTAGATAGTGTGGGTAGGAAAGGAAGGTTCAAAAGTGTGCAAGAACTCAAAAGCTTAGTTTCTTTTGATGCTAAATATACGCAGCGGGAATAGAAATAAGGGGAGGAAGATGCTAGCTTTGGATCTATGTAGTTCACACTAGTTTCCTAAAATGCAAGGGGGTTGAACAACAGAGATAAAAGGAGTATTGTACAGAGTATGGTGGTGGACTGGAAGGCTAACATCATTTGCCTCCAGGAAACTAAGTTGGAGGGGGACATTTCTGATAATGTTAAACAAATTTGGGGTGGTAGATGGATTAAATTTGCTCAACTGGAGGCTAGTGGCACTCAAGGGGGAATCATAATGCTTTGAGATAGTAGAGTATGGAAGGGGGAGATTCTAGAGATAGGATCCTACACTTTAACCTGCAAATGTGAAGCTCTGTTTCAGTCTTTTCCACGCCACTTGAATGGAGTTTATGCACCTAATTGTTATGTTGAAAGAAGGAAGGAAGGTGTGGGAAGAAATGGCTAATGTTCGAGGTCTAGTGGAAGGTCCATGGGCTGTTTGTGGAGATTTTAATACTACTAGATTCATATTAGAGAAAAGGAATGCTAGGAGGAGAAAATTGGGGATGGTGGAGTTTTCAGACATTATAGATGATCTAAGTTGATAGATCTACCGTTATAAGATGGGAGATACACTTGGTTCAAAGGGGATACTCAAGATGCAGCCTCCAGAATCGATAGAATTATGATTTCAGAAGAGTGGGATACTAGCTTCAATAACATAAAACAAAGTACCCTACAAAGATTGGCATCAGATCATGTTCCAGTTTCATTACAAGGGGGTCATTGGATCAAGAACAAGAGATACTTCAAATTCGAAAACTGGTGGTTGACCACCACGGGTTTCAAAGATAGAGTACAAGATTGGTGGAGCTCACTGTCACGTCCCGCCACACCACAGTTAAATTTTGCGTCCGGATAGGGGCGGAAGGGTCTAGAGTTGTGGAGAGGTTTCCGGAAGACTCTAGAACCCTTTAGATTATTCAAGAAGGCTAGAGAATTCTCTAGAATAATTTAGATAGTTTCCAAGAAAGCCTTGGAATTCTCTAGAGTGTGTGGAGAATTCTAGAGAGGGGCTTTTGTGTAAATAAGTTTAGGGACTTAGTAAGTAATTTAAAATTGTACTTTAGTCCCTAGGAGTTAGTATAAATAGGTGGTGCCATTCATTTGCAAGGCATCCAATCCAACCAAGAATCCAAGCAAGCAAGCAAGTTGTAAGCATTCTCCAAGCAATACAAAAGCCTTCTTCCAAATTCTCTAAGTCTTCCTTTTCTTTCTCTTAGCGATCTAGTCTAAAAGAGCTTACTTGAGCTTACAAGATCATGAAAGATTCGTGAGTAAGTTGTCAAGTGCCGCACGGAGCTTTAGTGAGACTCTAAGTCCGTGACATCACTCTCTTTATCTGGGAAGCTAGATTATATCCTTGCCTGTAAGTTGAAAGCTCTCAAAAGTAAATTGAAAGAGTGGAGTAGGTCTGTTGAAGAGAATTTGAGAAAGTAGAGACAAAGTTTACTTGAGAAAATGGCAAGATTAGATGACAATCTGGAAGACAGACCCTTATCAGAAGAGAATGCTATGAATCTACAGTTGGAAGAGCTGATCAAGAGGGAAGAAATATCATGGAGACAGAAGTCTAGAGCTCTGTGGCGGATAGAAGGTGACAAAAATACCAAGTTCTTCCACAGAATTTCCAATGCCCATAAAAGATTCAATAATATTGATCAATTGATGATACAAGGGGAAGTCTCAGAAGATCCAGTCAGAATTGAAGAAGCCATCATTGAGTTCTATCAAAATCTATACACTGAAAGTTCTCAATGGAGGCCTACCATCGTGTGCCATGATTGTCCAGTTTTGAGTAATGATGAGAAAGAGAAATTACAAAGGAGGTTTGATGAAGAGGAAGTACCCATGTGCCTGAAACTATGGGCTACTGATAAGGCTCTTAGGCCAGATGGGTATACAATGGGATTCTTTAGCAGTTGTTGGGAATTAATGAAACATGACATTTTGGAGGCGGCTCAAGTCATAGAAAGTCCCTTAAAGTTGTCCGCATAATTCACTTAGACACCTTAACTAGGACTTGTACCTATTGAACACTTAAATTGTTCAAAACATATATCTATTAAACACAAAGTGCTTAAATGGCAAATAAGTGTACCTCACTGTTGTTGAGCGCGTGAATAGGTTCCTATTTCATATTTTAATTTTTTTAAAGATTAATTTGCAACTTTTTTTCACCTTTTTTTTTAAGAAGGTAACTTGTATTGTGAACAAAAGGAATACTCAGAAAAGTATTCCAGTAATACTTGTAACAAAATTACAGAGGGAGAGGTGGCCCTACCAAGGCTTCATAAATAATCTAAAATACTAGGAATATCCTCTTCTTCTTGAGGATATTCGTGTTTACACAAAAAAAAAAAAAGGACTAGACAGTTCATCTTTAGTTTCTGCAGAGAGCAATTCTTGTTTTCGAAAACATCTCTGGTTCCTTTCCATCCATATAGTCCACCAAATGCAGGCTGGGACAACCTTCCATCTCTCCCTGTGTCCCGATTGATTCCCATCTCTATTCCAACAAGCTAGAGCCTCTTTGATGCTCCTTGGCATAGTCCAGCGTATGCCTCCTAAATTAATGAAAATCTGCCATAACTTCATAGTCTCTCTACAATGTAGAAAGAGATGCTTTATTCTCTCAATCTCACATTCACAAAAGGAGCACCTAGAGCAAATTTGACGACCTCTTTTCATAAGGTTGTCTTGGGTGAGTGTGGCCTGTTTGGCTAGTAGCCAAGTGAAACATGCAACCTTGAAGGGTACCTTGACTTTCCAGATCATCTTCCAGGGCCAGCCTCTGAGAGTCTGATCTCTGTGATCTGTCGTAAGCTGAACCAACTGAAAATCTGTCTTGCTTGCCTGGTAGCCAAAATAGATTGTCCTCATTGGGAGTTAAATCTTTGTATTGCTCCAGAGTAATGAGTAGTTCAGCCACTTTGTTAACTTCCCAGTCGTTCAAGCGTCTCTTAAACCTGAGATCCCACCCTTGATTGTCTCTCATTTCTCTAATTGTGGATACCTTTTGAAGGCTCAGGTTGAACAAGTCAGGATACTTGTTCTTCAAAGTTTCATGTCCAACCCACACATCTTCCCAAAGAAGTGTTTTTCCCCATTTCCCACCTTGATTTTACAATTGTTTGCAAACTTGATCCACTGACTTCTGATAGACCTCCATACTCTAGTCCCATAAGGTTGTGTGGGCATGTAGGTAGTCCATTTGTTTTCCATTCCAAACCTAGCCTTGATTGTCTCCTTCCGCAGCGCTTGTTCCTGTGATGCAAATCTCCATAGCCATTTCATCAGAAGGCTTTGATTCTGCAGCTTTAGGTTCCTTATCCCCAGACCCCCTACTTTTTTGCTTTGAATGACTTCATCCCACTTTACAAGATGATATTTGTGCTCATTAGGATCATAGTTCCCTTGCCACGAAAAATTTCTCCTAATAGCATCCATTCTGTCAATCACATTTGCAGGCATTGGGAAAACTGACATCATGTATGTAGGCATGGCATCCAACACACTGTTGATGAGAGTAACTCTTCCACCTAGAGACAAATATTTGCTTTTCTGATTCACTAGCTTCTCCAGAACATTGTTCCATATGCCTTTTGACTTGCTCTTATCCCCCAAGGGCATGCCAAGGTACACTGTGGGAAGTTCTCCTATCTTTCCCCCCAGGATATTTGCTAACACATTTATGTTGGGCACCTTATTAATGGGGTAAATGAAACTTTTCCCCCAGTTGATGTGTAACCCTGAGATGGCTTCGAACAATATCAAGATGATTCTTAAGTACTTTAGTTGGCAGCTCTCTGCATCACAAAAAATCAGGGTGTCATCAGCATATTGTAAGTGTGATATGGTCAGGCCCCTGTCTATCATTCATGTTGGCATAGAAACCTCTTATCCATCCTTTTATTTGGGTTGTTCTGAGCATGTCATTTAGTCCTTCCATTGCCAGAATAAAGAGAAAAGGGGATAGGGGGTCCCCTTGTCTTAATCCTCTCTGAGATAATAAGAATCCAGAAGGAGATCCATATATCATAACGGAAAATTTCATAGTCGTGATGCAGAATTTCATCCATTTTTCACCAAAACCCATATTCTCCAAAGTCTTCCAGAGGAATCCCAAGTGAAGGTGATCGTAAGCTTTTTCAATATCTAACTTACAAAGGATCCCTGGGACCTTGCTGATCTTTCTAACATCCACACACTCATTTGCAATCAAAATTGCATCCATAATCTGCCTGCATTTTATTAAGGCCAATTTGCTGAGCATCCACCAGCTTGGAGACTACTTTCTTGGGCCTTTAGTCAGAATTTTTGATAGGATCTTGTAAATGCTTCCTATTAGGCTTATGGGTCTGAAGTCCTTCAACCCCTTTGCCCCAATCTTTTTTGGTATCAGTGCTATGAAGGTCGCACTGAAACTTTTTTGAAAAGAACTCTGAGCATGGAAGTTTTGTACTGCTCCAACTACTTCTTTATTGACCACATCCCAACAAGCAATGAAAAATGCCATGGTGTAACTGTCGGGGACTGGTGCTTTATCCCTAGCACATGGCATAACACAATCTTTTATTTCACACCTGGCATAAATTATAAAAAAAAAAAAGCTCTTAATCAAGAAAAAGAAACAACCCCACCCCACACCCCTTTACCAGTCATCTCCTTCACTCCATTTCAAAAATCTCTTGCACTTCATTTTGGTTCTACTTTTTTCTCTTTTTTTTTTCATTTTCTGTTAAAATGAAAAACTCAATTTGCAAGTTAAATTATTGGCAGTAGTGTCATCCCCAATTAAACTTTTCAATGTCATATTATCTAAAAAATTTACTGGCCAAATTTCTTTGCCACACCCCCTTCCCATACACTCCTTAATTTTTTTTCTAGCCTTATTCCACCATTACCATTATTATCAAAAACTAAAATCAAATGCGTCAAAAATAATTCCGGTAAAACTCCATTTTTTCTGGCAAGACTAGACGAATCTAGAATTATTCTCTTTCAAATTGTTAAAAAATCAAAATCTTAATTGATGATTGAAAAAGAAAGTGAGATTGAGAGAAATGACAACTACAATGTTGATGGATATTGGAATAAACAAGAGCGGCAAGTGTATGGGTGGAAAAAATATGTTGAAAGAAAAAAGGTGGAATGAAGATGATTATTGGTGGTTTTAGTCACGGCGTCTCTGTGTGTTCCGGTAAAGAAGTAAAGCGGAAGGCAAGACGTGGGGTGGGTGGGGTGCTCTGGCAAAGAAGAATGAGGGAAGGAAGGTTTTTTATTTTTTTTTATTCTTCTTTTTATTAAAAACATAGTTTTTCTATTATTTTTCTTTCTAATTTATTTTTTACTTGTTATTATGTATGAAATGCCACATGTCTTTTTTTTATTTGTTACTATGCCACATCATTCGCGAGTGTATGACACACACTCTCTATTTTTAGTTGATTGTCACAAAATGTTCAATAGGAATATTTTTTTAACTAATGAAGGTGTTCAATTGGAACAATCCCGAGATAAAGTGTCTAAATGAATTATGCGGACAACTTAAAGGGGCCTTGTATAACTTAAGCCTTATTGAGGCATTCCACAATTTTCACGAGCATAGTTTCTTCGAAAAAAGTTTTGATGCTTCTTTCATTGCTCTCATTCCCAAGAAGAAAGAAGCCAGAGAACTTAGAGATTTTAGGCCCATCAGCTTAATTGGCAACGTATATGAATTGCTCTCCAAACTACTCACAGAAAGGTTGATAGAAGACAAATCACGGATGTTGTGCTTGTGGCTAATGAAGTAGTGGACTCCAGGCAAAAAGAGAAGAAACCTAGGATTCTTTGCAAATTGGACATAGAAAAAGCATATATTTTTTTTAGAAGGTAACACTCTTGTATTATATTCCAAAAAATCAAACCTGCCACAACTTGTTACAGGTTTACTAATTACAAATAAGGAGAGTATCAGGAAGATCTTCAATCCTATATAGCAAAAATTACAAGGTGCCTAAAGCATTCATTACTGATTCTAGATCTTCCATATACTCCTGTTTACACCAAAAATGAAATAAAACCAAGCAATTCATCTTCATCTTCTGGATGTTGTTACTTTTGTTAATCAGATACAGGTGGGAATGATCTTCCATCTTTCTTTATGACCAGAAATGTAGGCAAAGCTACTCCATATCTTCAGGGCCTGGACAATATTTCTTGGCATCACCCAAAGTGGGCCCTTCGAATTGATGAAAAATGCTCCATAAAATATTAGTGATCCTACAGTGAAGACACGTAAATTGGAGTTTCCTACTCAACCTTTTGGAAAAGAGAGGTTTTGGACACAAATGGCTTTAGTGGATAAAGTTTTGCATATCCATAGTCTGTTTCTCTGTCCTTATAAATGGTGCACCAACAGGTTTTTTCAAAGCTCAAAGAGGTCTTAGGCAAGGAGATCCTTTGTCCCCCTTCTTGTTTTTGATTGCTATGAAGGACTTAATAGCAGGATTTAAACAGCCAAGACAAATGGATGGTTAAGGTAATTTGAAGTAGCTAGGTCAAATCTTGAGAGCCTTGAGGTGTCCCACTTGCAATATGTTGATGACACTCTTATCTTTTGTGATGCAGACCAGTTAAGACATCTTAGAGTTATTCTGGTCCTCTTTGAAGGTCTCTCAGGACTACATATCAATTGGAGGAAATGAATGGTATATCCTATAAATGAAGTGACTATGGATACACTTGCTGCTATATTGGGAGAGGTGGGGGATCCTCCTACTGTGTACCTGGGAATGCCCCTGGGGCCAACTCAAATTCAACAAATATATGGAACAATGTTTTAGAAAGAAGTGAAGAAATTGGCCAGATGGAATTCGCAATATTTGTTTTGGGGGCAGACTTACTCTCATAAACTCTACTCTTAATGCCCTTCCAACATACATGTCGTCCTTGTTACCTATTCCTGCATGTGACATCAGTAGGTTGGATAGCATCAGGAGAGATTTCATGGGACGGTAACTCTAAAAGAAAGAAGTACCATTCGGTCAAGTGGAGAGCAGTTATGAGTGGCAAAAAGACTGGAGGTATGGGGATTAAGAATCTGAAAGTTCACAGTAAAGTCCTCAAGATGAAATGGTTATGGAAGTACTCCACAGATCAAAATCAGTTGCGGGGAAGAGTTATCAAATCTAAATATGACCAGGAGGATAACTGGATGACCAAGAAGGTCACCACTCCTTATGGGGTAAGCCTATGGAAATCTATCCGAGCATTGTGGGGTGAAACGCAAGCACACTCCAAGATAAAAGTGTCTTGGCATGATAAATAGCATGAAGTTGGCATTTTGAAAGTGGTCTTTCCAGATATGTACAACCTAACTAATTATCCTCTCAAAACAGTGGCAGAGATGTGGTCGGCCAGGATGGAATATCAGTTTTAGAAGACAGATGAATGACTGGGAAATCAACGGAGTTACTGATTTTCTCAACACTTTGAACTAGTTCTCAGGTCTCCAAACAGGAGAGGATACTCTATGGTGGCAAGGTAATATTGAAGGGGTATACAAGGTCAATGTTGCTTATCATCAATTGAATCAGTCCAACTATTAGATTCTCAACTGGCTATGGAAAGTCAAAATTCCATATAAAGTCTCCTGTTTAATATGGCTATTAGCAAAGGGAGTTGTGCTTACACTGGATAATCTAATGAAGAGGGGAATTCACATGTGTTCAAGGTGTTTTTTGTGTAAGGAGATTGTCGAGACAGTCATCCACTTATTTCTTTTTGCAAGTTCACAGGCAGGTTATGGAGCATTATTTTAACCTTAAAAGCCTAACATGGGTCATGCCAATCAAGGTTTCTGAAGTTCTGAGAAGCTAGGATGAAGTAGGAGCAATAGCTAAAACTAGGTGTAGGTGGAAACTCAACCCAGAATTCATCTGGTGGACAGTGTGGAAGGAGAGGAACACCAGATGCTATGAAGGTGTAGAAAATGAAGTGCAGAGGATCAAGCTTAACTTTATCTTACTGCTCTGTTTTTGGTGTAACCAGTTATACTCTAATGGCTCTATGTCTATTATTGATGTACTTGATTCACTATAGACAGAGATAGAAGCATTCTAGAGTCCATTTTGTAAATATGGTTTCAGTACTACCCAAGTACTTTTCTAGATATAACACAAAATCACTGTTCATCAAAAAAAAAAAACACAATTTATTAGTCGTACCTCAACAATGTACTTGTACTCCTATTCATACCCTCCAAAATCTAAGATAAAGGTTAGGACAAAATTCAAATTCTAGATTCACACCCACATCTAATATATGCACTCATATCCATGCAACATATGATAACAGGCAGAGACCTAATTAATAATCACTTCTTCAGGATCCTTATGATCATTATTATGCTTGTTGACTACTACAAATCACTACAAATTTGGCTTTCTATGAATTTAAGTGGTACGCCCTCGTGATATTCACTTGATTTTTGTTCCAACTTGGTGATTAATTTGTGTGACCATTGAGGTACTTTTTTGCTGATATCTTTTAATCCAATAGATTTTTTCTAGATTTTGTCCCATTAGGATCAACAACAACAACATACCCAGTGAAATCCCACTAGGTGGGGTCTGGGGAGGGTAGAGTGTACGCAGACCTTACCACTACCTCGTGGCGGTAGAGAGGCTGTTTCCAGAAAACCCTCAGCTCAAGTACATCAAATCTAAGTGAAAGGAGAGAAATATAGAAAACATAACATCCAATAAAGAAAATAGTGTATAATCAACAAATGAGACAATAACATCAAGAAAGTAATGTGAAAAGTGAAACGCAGTAAACAGCATAAGGCTAGGACTACTACAAACGCTAACAACCCATACCCTCGCAAGGGAAGACAACACGCTAACCCTACTAACCTTCAACCTTAATACGCGACCTCCACTCCTTCCTATCTAGAGTCATGTCCTCGGTACTGTGAAGCTGAGCCAAGTCCTGTCTAATCACCTCTT
This sequence comes from Solanum stenotomum, assembly GCF_019186545.1. Classification (NCBI taxonomy): domain Eukaryota; kingdom Viridiplantae; phylum Streptophyta; class Magnoliopsida; order Solanales; family Solanaceae; genus Solanum; species Solanum stenotomum. Next base: position 15,606,042 of record NC_064287.1, read on the forward strand.
CCCAATACTTCTTAGGCCTACCTCTACCCCTCCGCGTACCCTCTACAACTAGCACCTCGCACCTCCTCACTGGGGCGTCTGCGCTCCGTCTCTTCACATGTCCAAACCATCTCAGTCTCGCTTCCCTCAGCTTGTCCACCACAGAGGCCACTCCCACCTTCTCTCGGATAACCTCATTCCTAATCTTGTCGCTCCTAGTGTGCCCACACATCCATCTCAACATCCTCATCTCCGCAACATGCATTTTTTGAACATGTGCGTTCTTGACTGGCCAACACTCCGCTCCATACAACAAGGCCGGTCTAACTACCACTTTGTAGAACTTACCTTTAAGTTTAAGTGGAATTTTCTTATCACACAAGACTCCAGAGGCAAGCCTCCATTTCATCCAAGCAACCCCAATGGATGTGTGACATCATCGTCGATGTCACTACTCCCTTGGATTACAGACCCAAGATACTTAAAACTTTATTTCTTAGGAATGATCTGTGCGGCAAGTCTCACTTCCACATCTGCCTCATCCAACGCATCACTGAATTTGCACCCCAAGTATTCTGTTTTGGTCCTACTCAACCTGAACCCTTTGGACTCCAGCGTTTGTCTCCACACCTCCAACCGCACATTAACTTTGTCCCGCGTCTCATCAATCAGCACTATGTCATCCGCAAATAACATACACCATGGGACCTTCTCCTGAATAGGCCGCGTCAACTCATCCATCACCAAAGCAAATAGGAAAGGGCTAAGGACTGATCCCTGGTGCAGCCCCATCTCAACTGGGAAATGTTCTGATTCTCCTCCAACTGTTCTAACCCGAGTCTTGGCTCCACCGTACATGTCCTTTATCGCCCTAATATAAATCATCGGGACACCTTTAGACTCCAGGCACCTCCAGAGGACATTCCTCGGTACTTTGTCATAGGCCTTTTCAAGGTCAATGAACACCATATATAGGTCTCTCTTCCTTTCTCTATATTTTTCTACCAGTCTTCGCATAAGATGAATGGCTTCGGTAGTCGAACGTCCCGGCATGAATCCAAACTGATTCTCAGAGATGGACACCCCTCTTCTCACCCTCATCTCCACCACTATCTCCCAAACCTTCATAGTATGGCTCAACAATTTGATACCCCTGTAGTTGTTACAATTTTGGATATCACCCTTGTTTTTATACAACGGAACCATTGTACTCCACCTCCATTCATCAGGCATTTTTGTTGTCTTAAGAATAACATTAAACAGCCCAGTTAACCACCCTATGCCTGCCTTGTCCGTGCTCTTCCAAAATTCCACCAGAATCTCATCGGGTCCGGTCGCTCTTCCCCTGCTCATCCTACTAATAGCCCGTATAACCTCCTCGATCCTAACGCACCTACAGTACCCAAAATCCCGAAGTCTTTCAAAGTGCGCCAAATCACCCAACACAATGTCTCCTTCCCCTTCTTCATTTAAAAGTTTGTGAAAGTATCTTCGCCATCTTTGCTTGATGGAGGTCTCTTCCACCAATATTTTGCCTTCCTCATCCTTGATACACTTCACTTGGTCCAAGTCGCGCGCCTTCCTCTCTCTTGCTTTTGCGAGCCTATACAATTTCTTATCCCCACCTTTGTCCCCCAGCTCGGCATACAAGCGTTCGAAAGCTGTCGTCTTAGCCTTCGTAACTGCGAACTTAGCTTCTGTCTTTGTCGTCTTATAGACTTTCTGAAGCGTCCTCTTCTCTTCCTCGTCTACACACTCCACCAATTTTGTGTATGCAGCCTTCTTCGCTTCCACTTTGCCTTGGACTTCCCCATTCCACCACCAATCTCCTTTATGTCCTCCAAAGTTACCCCTTGATACCCCTAACACCTTTGAAGCAACTTCCCTAATGCAACTAGCTGCTTTATTCCACATGCTGTTCGCATCCCCGCTACCACTCCAAGCCCCATCCCCATCAACTCCTCACCCATCTCCCGAGAAAGGGCAGGGGTCAAGCCACCCCATTTAATCCTCGGTCGATCAGATACCATCTTCTTCCTCCTATCCCTCTTAATTTTCAGGTCCATCACCAAAAGCTTGTGTTGGGTAGTAAGGTTTTCACTTAGGATGACCTTGCAGTCCTTAAAGAGACCTCTATCACCCTTCCTAAGGAGTAAGTAATCTATCTGAGTCTTAGCTACCGAGCTACGAAAGGCAACCAAGTGGTTCTCCTTCTTCGGAAAGCATGAGTTAGCAATCACCAACTCAAAAGCCTTAGCAAAATCTAGAAGCGAAGTTCCACCTCCATTTCTCTCCCCAAAACCAAAGCCTCCATGAACATCATCAAAGCCACTAGAAGTTGCCCCGATGTCCCATTAGGATCAATTTATTGAAATACAAAATTTACAAATTTAGTTCTTTCTCCTGAATTCACCTATCAACTAACAAAAGCGGATCTAGGCTTTCAAGAAGAAGGGTGCACCTATACTAGCGATAGGAGAGGAACGAATCTGGGAATTGGATATCATACTTGCAAGTTCAGAGATAACAAACTAATTAATATTTGAACGCTATCGGAATGGAGTTGGACGAAAGAGAAAAGACAAAAAAATTTGTTTTTGTTTTTCGAGAAAAAGTACTTTTATATGTCAAATATTTGAACTTCTAAAATTATCAAATTACGTAAAAGTCGTTTATATATCAATGATTAATGACATAGGAAAGATGATAAATGAACTTGTGAGAAAAGAAAGGATGAAAAGAGGAAAAAGGAATAGCATATTGGAAAACAAAATGAAAGAGATAAAAGAAAAAGAAACAACAACATACCCAGTGAATAATAGAAAAGAAACAAAAGAGAATAATATGTAATAAGGGAAAAGATAAAATAGAAAACAATATCATCTAAAGGAAAGATCACAAATGTTATTTGTTGTATACATCGGTGCATCTTATAACATATAGCCATTTCTAACCAAAATATGTATACATATTCTACAGCTCTAGTCGAGCATGGGTTAAGTGCACCATATTTTACCAAGTGGTTCTGCCACTGTCATCTAACCCTTACTCTCAAACTAGTTGGGGTGAGCCATATATTATATCCTCTATATCAGTTCCACTCGATTCGGCCCCATTTCACCAATATCAACTATAGGAGAAAAATGCACAAATGCTTGAGTCATCCATATTATCTATCTAATACAACAAATTGTGCTAGTCACTATAATTGTTCTCTTCAGACTAATTACAACGCATCTGAGCCATCATACACAATACAAGTCAGGCATACAAGTCCCCAATTACACCTCAGGCTGAAGTAAATAATTCACAAACATATAAACAAACAATAGCAAGTAAAAGATGGATCTGATATCTGTGGGTCAAATCCCAACTCCCATAGCTGATATCTGGACCAATACTTTCAGGCCACAACCCCCTTTCTTTTTTCTTTTTGGGGATATCTATATTTATACTACAATCTTAAATTTCAAGGTTAATATTTAGTGCCCTATGGTCCGAGAGTCCAAGGATTTCATGAGAAACTACCACTTGCCTTGCTATCTTTTAAGTGAATACTGCAAAGTAATAGTTATCAAAGAAGCAGCAATTTTTATTTGGGTAGAGGGTTTCAGAGTGATAGTGTCATACCAATTTAGAGTTTGACTTGGATTTGTTGCTGCTATGATTAGAGACTGATGATCTATCTTTTACTTGCTTCTTAGCAGCTCCAGTGACAATTTCATAAATAGTTGGCAGCTCATTTATCATATTGAACAGGCGTTTCCTGAATCACAGAGACCAAAAATGTTTAGGTAAAACAAGAAGCTTTTCAATTAGTTAAATAAGTAAATAACTGTTTTTCTGTCATGAACAGAACATGCACATGCACATGCATCTCCTGAGTCCTGTGACCATTCACATACTAGGGCTTTACAGAGTTACACTGCTTACCTACTTAACAGAATAACCAGCTCCTGGTAGGCTATATGTCCACAATAAATAAATATAAAAGATGAACTGCAATAACAAATTCATCAAAGGAATTTTTTTTATTTTTTTCTATAAGGGATTCATCAAAGGAAGATTGAATACACACAGAAAAGGAAGGCAAAAGGCAATGCAACTGTTTCTGTGAAATCTGTCAAGAAAAAACAAAGTGTATGGTACCTATCAGCTTTGTCAAAACCAAATCTAGCACCAAAATAAAAGGCAACAGAGAGCAACCATGCATCACTGTGAACAGCAACTAGGGCCAACCAGTCCTTTTCCTGCATCCCATCTCTGGCAAAGTTTATACCTAGTGCTGGCTCCGGAAGCTCAGGAGGCACCTCCTCAGCTGGCAAATTGACTTCCCATTGCTCGCTTGGAAATCCATAGAGGCAAAGATTTTCCTTTTCTGCAAGGTTTTAATAAGAGAGAAAGAGAGAGCAAAAATAAATTTCAAGATTGAGATGTCATCAAAAAGTTTCAGATAACCTAATCTATTTTTCAGAAAGTTAAGCAATAAAATAAAATGTTAAATTAACCATAAAAATCTTTTAAAAAAAGACAAAAGTATTTGAACATCTGTTTTAATTGTCTAAGGTAGACATTCCAGGATCAGAAGTCTTATTAGGCTAAAAGATATTCCAGGCTCTGTCTGAGAAACAACATTGCATTCTTTTCATCGAATTCATAAAACTATAAGATTTTCCAAAATCATAAACTGTCATGGGGAATATAGGACAAACAGTTTGATGTTGCTTACCTCATTAAGATGATAAATAGAGCACAAAACCTAGCAGTCAAGCCAAAGATATTAGACAGATTTTACGCCCTAAATTCATGGACCAATCAACATTTCAAGCCATAAACTAGCCCAATATAAGAAAGTTGAACAATTAGCCTTCCAAGATATTGCAACTTAAAACACCCAAACATTGGAAGCTGGAGTCAAGTTTGTGACAACAACTGAGTGATGGCAGCAAGGAAACAATTGACACATCTTCAGGCAAGCTCAAGCAATGTATAAGTATCAAGTCTAGTGGACAGGCAAGTTTTGCAGGAAATTTTTTTTTGCTAAACTTACGTGTTCAAATATACCTTCCACTGTTAATCTTTGTTACTTTTTTCCCTCATCATACTAGTAATTGCCAACTGATTCACATTACACTCAACCTAAGGTTAGAGGAGGTCACCATTCTAAGAAAACAAATGAGAGGGGTTGGGGGTGTTGTGCAGGCTCTTGAACATCCCTTTCAAAGTTTCAAAAGACATTAAAGGAGTTGAATTAAAATGTGAACAGATGGTTCTTCTACAATAATGACCTGAATAATAAATTATCATCCTTCAAAAAGATGTGTTTGGAAATATAGTTAAGATGACCAGCCTGAACAAATGAGCTATGACCTATATAGCCACTTAAAAAAAGGGCCATAATTTCATTTGTCCTCCTTCCCCATCCCCTCTTCCAGATTTCTGGATGCAAATAGCATCCTTCCACTCAAAGAAAAAAGTTTTTTTTTTTCAAATAGTTACTGACAGAGCAGGAAAGATCAAAAACCTAAATGGGTATCAGGCTTTTCCCTTGGGGACATCAATAAAAAGGTTTAATTGAGCGAAATCATTGCAGAAAGAAAAGAGAAATCCGGTGCACAAAGCATTCCGCATTAGCAGGGTCCGGGTAAGACTCGTATCCCCTAGGGTGTGATGTAGACAACCTACCCTAATGCAAGCATTAGTGGCTAGTTCCACGGCTCGAACCCGTGACCTATTGGTAACACGGAAACAACTTTACCATTGCTCCAAAGCTCCCCTTCAAATAACTAATCAGAACAATGTGTCTACATATAGAACCCATCTATTAAATGAACAGCACATAATTCCATATCATCACACTTCAATTCAGAACTCATGAAAACATAAGAGCAACTACATAAAAAAGTCAGCAAAACGAAAAAAGAGGAGGTTAAAACAACAATAATGCAGTGAGATTTAGAAGCACAAAATTAGCAAATTAATTTCTTATTTTCAAAGAGAATATATTTAGTAATTATAAGCCGGCACCCATCATCACAAAGGAGCTCCACGCATCAACTAAAAAATTGGACCCGTTTCTGAGCAAAAACGGTACCAAATAAATAATCAGGAAATGCAAATTATATTTTAAACAGGCTAGAACGTAAAGATCCCTAACTCACCAGGGTCACACTGCTGATAAAATTCCTCCACATCTGCAAGAAAATGGCCAAATTAAACCTCTAAAGTATTACAGCGTACAATAATACAACACTAACAAAACTCAAAAAATTAAAATGAAAAACTCTAAAGCGAAAGAACAAATTGAACTCTCTAAACACAGAAAAGGAAGAATTTTGTGTGTCAAAAAAAAATTAGTAGGATAAACATGCAGTTGGTAGATAAGGGAATGCGGGTGTGTGCGCGACAGAGAGAGAAAAAAAAGTGAAAGTATACCAGTGGTAAGGGCTTTGATCAAACCGGCACGACGGCCTTTCAAATCCTTCAAAACTTCCTCCACAGTGCGAGGATTATACTGTGCACCTCCTTCCATGGCCGATTTCCGTGCACACAGCGACTGCTTTTCCCCTTCAACTTCAGTGATTTCAACGACTTTTTGGGTACGAAAAGAATATAAAAAAGTATTAATTAGAATGACAGGGGTACCGTAGTAAATGTAATGCACTTCAACACAATTTCGATGGTTACAATTTGGATAAAAATCAATTCAAATCGAAAAATTAAATCAAACCGATTAGATGATCAATGTTATTTGGATTTGGTTCTAGATTTTTAAAAACCTATAGTATTTTGTTTGGGTTGGATTTTTTCGAAATAATCGAACTGAACCGACAAATTATATACATATATTTTATTGCTAGTAAAATTACCCGCGTCTCGCACAGGAATTCAATATCACAGAATTTATAAAATAATACTTAAAAACTTGTCATTCATTACAACTTAAACACTACGTTATCTTACATACAAAATTACGTAGTAACGAACATTAATAATGTAAAAGAAAATGATAATTATAACATCTTATCATCTATCATTCAATCAATCATCTTTAATTTGATTTTATAATTTATTCTTTTGCTTCCCAGAAGTGTTACTATTTAATATTTTGGGGAATCAAATGAACATCAACCTAAGATATTAAATTTTTTAATAAGCAAATAATTGTTGGTGAAGGAATAAATAAATTTTAAAAGATCGAGAAAAGTGAACAAATATTCTAATTCTAACGTGTAGAAATTCTAACCTTACCTTTTGCTTTACATATGCCATTTTAAAGTTCCTCATTTCAATGTATCATAAGTAATTATTAAAATGAAAAAATAAAGTGAGAATGTATCATATTGGACAACAATTCAACTTATTATGTATACTTGAAAGGGAAAAATATCATACAAAACTATTCAATTTGTTTGGGTGTTTTTTTTTAGAATCAACATACTGATGAGTCTGAGATTTCGACTTATTTAGGGCTTTGTTTTCATAGTTTTATTGTCATCAATGCCTAATTTATGCTTTAAACTGATGATAAAGTAATGATTTGCAACATTGAAGGCTAAAGAGCAAGGCAAGGACATTACCGAACAAAAAGGAGCAAAAAAACTAAAGAAGTTGAAGAAAGGCAATCCTGGTGATTGCTAAGACCAATCGGTGAGCCGCCGAGTGGCTCTTTAGCTCGCCAAAAGTTCCAACATGCCAACCTTGGGGAAGAACCTACTTGGCGATGGAAATTGACAGTCGGTGCAACGTCGAACAGATCGTTGACCTCGATCCAGCTTGCCTAAAGTCACATAATCATGAGGATAAAAAGCCAAGGCAAGCCGGCGATGGAATGGAGCAATAGGCGTGTCGCCGACTTGGTCGGCAATGCTCGACTTTCTTCACCTAATGGTCCTGAAGGTCAAAATTTGGGAAACCATAAATTGAAATTTGAAAAGGAGTTGAAAGGAGGAGTTATATCCAGTCTTAAGTCCAGTTTTTCCCTGAGTTTTTCATTGTAGAACTTAGAGCTTTTGAGACTTGGTTTTGAGGAATTTTCAATTGGGTTTTTGAATTAAGTTGATTTGAAGCATTGTATAAGTTTGGGAAACATTACCCAGTTCATGGCTAACATAATTGGTAATTGTTTCTTTCTATTTATGATGTGTGGTGCTAAAACTTCAATTCTTGGGGTGTGATCATGTGATTATTAGTTTTAATTAGCTTATGGGTATTGTTATTTATTGATTTAAATGCTTAATTGAAGTGGGTTTAACTAATAGCTATGTATTAATCTATGAATTGTAGTTGCAAATGCAATTCTAACTCAGTGTTTTGGGCTTGCTCGAGAAACAAGTTTAGAACTAAGGTTTTCAATTGATGATTGTAGTTATTGGGTTGTTGTGGGTTCAACTCGAGAGAGCGAATTCTTTACTCAATTCTACCTATCTAGCTCGAGAGAGTACATAAATTGAGGTTTTGGGTTGTTTATAGTGTTAAATTTGTCGAGGTTCGAGAGAACTCACTTGATTGTTCAAGAGAAAGCTATTGCATCTATAGTCTAGCCTACCCACTGAGATTCAACAACTATTAGTAAACTCCAATTATTCATATATCAAAATTAGTCTATTATTGATCACATCCCCAAGAATTCCTCTCTACTTATTGATTTCCCTATTTTCGTAAATGTTATAGTTGTTAACTGACAAATCAAACCACCCATCTGACATTTGTATCACTCCTTCAACTTATCTAAATGTTTTCGATAATTTTTATTCCTCTGACCGATTAGACCACTTTGTAACTGAATTCGAACTTGTACCGCTCCCTATGGGTTCGACCCCAACTCTTCGTTGGGTTTTATATTAGATTAAGATCGCCTACACCTAGTATTGGATGAGGTGTAGTTGAGCGTTTATCACATGGTAAAGAAACACATTTATTACTTCAGAAAAAGTATTTACAACTTGCAGTAAACTTGAGAATCTGTCCATACTTCATATTGAATATGATCAATTAATTAATTTTGTAGGTATCTATGTCTTTGGAATTAAAAGAGACTGAAGTCTAATCATATTCCTCTATAGGTCATCCGACACATCCTTGAACTCATGTCAAAAGTTTATTAATTTTTTGTTTTACTTTTCCTGGTTCACTTTGCACATCAAGGTGCGATAAAGTTTTTAAGGTCTTTATGTCCTTACAATGGCATACCAAATTTGATTTTTTTTTCTTCAAGAGATGGTAGTATAGATCTTTAAGGAATTTTTTTATTGTACCTTCAACAATTTCAGTAGAGAAAACTTATGTGAATACTCAATTAACGTGTACTATTTAATTCATACTAACAAATACTTATAACAATAACTTTGCAGAAACATAAAAAAAGAAGTTTAAAACATGTACTCAAAAACAACAATTAATATCATAAGTATAAATTAATGACTGTAAAATACATATTAGGATCTGTAATAGTAAAATATAATAGAAAGGAAAAAATCGAGCTCACTGAATGCACATTGTCCGGCCCCTAAGAAAATTATCTCTCTCTAGTACCCGAGGTATAAAGGAATAGATCCTCTCAGGATGGAACGATTCTATTCACTAGTGTATTGATACAAAAACAATGGTATCAGTGAACCGCTCAACATGAGCAAAATACACAAATATTTAATTGTACAGAAAAAGAAGAAGTTCAGATTTTTTGTTGTTTTAAAATGAGAGGAAAACCTTCTATTTATAGACAACAAATGATAGTGTGATTAAATACTTATTGTGCCTTATCAGAAAGGCCACAACTCTTTGAAAAAGTTACAACCCTTCGAAAAGGTCACAACCTTTCATAAAAGTCACAACTTTTCATAAAAGTGGCAACTCTTCAAAAAAGTCACAACTTTTCATGAAAGGGGAAGAATAGTTTTAGAAATAAATAAATGAAAAGGGAAACCTGGTTTGTGGTGGTGCTACGTAGGCGGGCCTAGAGTTCTCTTATATATATATATATATATGATTTATACATACATAATATATTGTTTTTACAAATAGTTTTAAAGATCCTATATACATTTTCATCAAAATTTATTATTCTAGGTGTGACTGGAAATGTCATTATTTATTCCTTCTAGGCAAAAATGGTGAATTTTGAAGCTTTATTCACTATAAATTTAGTGATTGTAAATTCTATAATATAGTCATTCTAACTATTTTCATTTTGAATAGATTGTTATCACTTTTTTCCCATTTTGAATGAATCATTGCCTTTATTTTTGTGTATGGTTAATAAACGAATATCGAACCAAATCAAATTGAAACCAAAAACAACCAAATCGATAAATTTATATTATAATTGGTTTGATTAGATTTTGAAAGTTTAAAAACCGATTAAGTTACTTTAATTTTGACCAATAACCGACCCAATTGACCTGTAAACACCCCTATGTCGAGAACCCACATGGAAAATAAATATTTTCTCTTCTCCCAAGTAAGAAAATGACTTGAACTGCAAAAGAGACATACTCTTGTAAAATAGAGAGAAAAATTCACAAATAGCTAAGATGTGAAACATAATAGGCCTTCATAGCTAGAGTTTGCCTATTTAAATAGTGTAGCTATAGTTTTAGTATCTAAAGATATTTCGTTTGTATAATTAGGTTGATTTTAATTAATTATATAAATTGGTTATTAAGTTAATTTAGTTAAATGTGCGGCAATTTCGATTGTAAAAATAAAACGATCCCTTAATTCATGGTTATTAAATTTAATAATTAGAATTCCTTACCAAATATGACTTATTCTTCTTGCATATGTGGGGCATCCTTTGGACATTCTTTGACCATAAACTGGACTTCCTAAATAAATAACATTAATATAATTAGTTGTACAAAAATATTAGATGTTACTATGCAAAATGTATGTGTACAAGTTATAATAGATATATACAAAAAAAAAAAAAACAGATATGCTTATACAAAATTTTGAGATTGTATAACTATAATTGTTATATTATATAATTGTTGTTTTATGCATGTGTCTACAAATTATGTAACATATACAACTAAGGCATAATGGAAACCAATTAAATACTCATTTATAGAAAACCTAAGGAATTTAACTGTATATTTAAACAAAGGGAAAAAGGACAAATATACCCCCGAACTATCATAAATGGTATGTCAATATCCTCCGTTATACTTTAAGGTTGTATATACCCTTACCGTCATTATTTTGGGTTGTATATATCCTTGAATCTAACGGATGAACACGTGGCATCATCTAAATGATTGACCTGATTTTATTTATTTTTTACCCAAAAATTAAAAATCCACCCGACCCACAACCAAAATGGGTGGTGCTAAAATCCACACTTCATTTTCATCAAAAATCATCCCTTTATTCTTCTCAACCCACCATAACCATGGAATCAAGAACTCATCTTTCAAGGAAGAAGATGACTTGTTCACTAAAACTACTATTTTCTTCACTTTCACTAACATCCCTGCAAGTTATGTGAATCTTGTGTCTTTCAATTTTTTTAAATATGTAGCTTTATGCTTGCTAAACAAAAAAAATTTAAATTCATCTTCATTTAGCACAGTAGGAATCTAGGTTATTGGGTGTTTTATACATCATCTATTTCAAAAATATTTTCAACACATTTCAATAATAACAAATCAATTTGAGCTTGAAATTTTTGATTTGATTGTAGACCCACTTTAAAGCTTGAAGCTTTGTCCATCAATGGTGGTTGTATTTTCTCAAACCCTTTCAACAATAACAAATCGATTTGAGCTTGAAATTTTCGATTTGAATGTAGACCCACTTTAAAGCTTGAAGCTTTGTCCATCAATGGTGGTAGTAGTTTCTCAACCCCTTTCAACAAATAATAAATTGATTTGAACCAAAAAAAAATGAAATTGATTTCTTGATTTTGATTGAAATAATATGCTTCTAGGTTTTTGTTTGTGAGATTTGGAAAATGAATTGAAGAACACTTCTCCTTTTATTTGATTTTTAATGAAGATGAAAAGCTATGTTTTTTATTTTTAGTTTTAAATGTCATGATATTTTAATTTGGGCCATGGGTGGGTAAAGTATAGAAAATGGGTGGGTTTTCAATTTTTTTGGATAAATAAATAAATAAAATCAGGTAAGTTATTTAGATGATGCCACGTGTCAATCTGTTAGTCTTAAGGGTATAGATGATCCAAAATATTGACGGTAAGGGTATATACAACCTTAAAGTATAACGGAGGGTATTGACATACCATTTATGATAGTTCGGAGGGTATATTTGTCCCTTTTCCCTTAAACAAATGTTGGAATTGTATAACTATAACTGATATATTGTATAAATATTGTTTTATACATATGTGGCTTAAACTTATGTAATTTATGTACAAATAAGTCATAATGCAACTCAATTGAATGCTCATACACAAAAAAAAAACTATTGAATTTAACTATACTTATACAAATAAAAAAAAATAAAAATAGAAGTACCTTGAAATCTATAAATTCTTGTTGGTCCATTACACTAGAATCGTCTTTCACATGTATTTTTGAGTCATTGTTACTAGAAGAGGGTTCTTTTACTTTTATGGAGATTGCTCATCCATGGTTTGAATGCGTCTATTGATTAGGAGGGAGGAATGAAATTTTCAAAATTTGAATTTGAATTTGAATTTGGTTGAGTTATTTAAGGGGAAGTGAGAGATTTTAGGAGATAGATTAGTAGTGTGATAAAAGAGAGAGTATTTTGATTTGTATAAAGGGAAAAGGCATAGATTTTCCCCTGAACTTGTCTCAAAAAGCTAGTTACACGCTTAAACTATCATGGTGACCTATTACACACCTTAACTACTCAAAAGTGAATTTATTATCATCCTGAGACGTATAACACCTCTCTCACATTATGTGGTGCTCGCTTCCACATCAGCGCTACGTCAGTGTCATGTCATAAATTATAATTTTTGGTTTTCTTTTCTTTGTTAATTAACTTTTTGTTTGTTAACTATATTTTACTCTAACTAATTCCTAATTAATTATTTTAATTCTCTAATAATTATGTCATCTTCATCACTAATCTCACCCATTTTCAATTCTCATTTCATCGGAAAATCATATCTGATCTCACCTTCACTATTGATTTTGTTCTTCACCACCAATATATCACCTTCAATTTTTCTTCTTCTTTGTCACCCAACACTAAATATCACCACCACAAGTATCAATATTGATTTTTTCTTCTTCACCACCTTCAAATACCTCTTTTAATGTTTGTCACCCGCCACCCATCACCACCAAACCCATAAAGCTGCTATTACCACCAAACTCAAAAATTGATCAACAACCAAAATTTCTTTAACAAAGTTAAAAAAGAAAAAGAAAAAGATAGAAACAATCAATCAAAATTTTTCTAGATAAAATACAATTATTCACTAACAAATCTATGAGAATTAATCTAATTGCAAATAAAAAAATTGTGCTTTAAGATTGTGATAAAAAATAAAGAAATGTGATGAAAATAAAGAATGAAGAAGAAGAGGTATGGGGGTGGGAGTTTTTTTTTTTTAAAATTGAACGAGGGCACAAAGGCCCATTTATTGACTAATAAGAAAACAAAAAGACATCCGGTCCAAACAAAAACAAAAAGATGCAAAAAGGAAACAACAATAAAACAAAACAAAAGAGATCAAAAAGAAAAAAAATGAACAAACACACATTTAGAAATCTGCAAGAATTTCAGCCTTCACACTCTAGGATCTATACACTCCTTGATGTATTTTCCATCCACAACAACACCAATCGACAGCCATCTTCGTTGAGCTCGATCTTAGCTCAGAAAATTTCCTCTAGCATTTGAAGATCATCAACTATCAAATTTGATACTTCTACATCCATGGTTGCCCATATTTATCCGATTTCATCACCCCTAACTCAAAGTGAGTGGAAATATCTTTATTGTAGTCCATGCTATTGAGATGTCTGCCTTCAACTAAGCTAAGTGCACTTTATCTTGCTATTATAAATCATGATTTCTTTCCCCTCTCTATATCTCAATGGGTTGAATCTCAACAGAGATTGATACCACCATCTAAGGTCAAGATTAGAGAAAGAAAGACATAATTTTTAATAACTAAAATAAAGGATAGTTTTTGAATCCAATTTTTTTTTAACTTTAATTTCAAACTGACGCGCCTATTTTTTATTTTTGTTTTATTTTTTTGGCACATCGGTTTTAGTGGATAAGAAAATTCACTTTTGAATAGTATAGGTGTGTAATAGGTCACTAAGATAGTTTAAGTGTGTAATTGACTTTTCGGGACAAGTTCAAGGGGGAATAAATAGAGTCATCAAAGCAGGCCAACTCAACCAAATCTAGCCCAAATTTTGTGGGCCAAAGAATTTAAAGTAATAGTTTGGGATGATCTTTCATTTGAAATTGAGAATTTTTTTATAAAAGGCTTGTAGACTATAGTATAGAATCTATGGGTAATTAATATGGGTATCCACTCATATTTACCCATTTTAAATGGGTTGGGTATCCAACTCATTTAAAAATGGGTAAAAACGAATAATACCGATCTAAAAGTGGGTAGTTAAATGGATAAAATTGGTAAATGATGTTCTTTTACACACAAAAAAAA
>NC_064287.1:15620774-15628339 GCF_019186545.1 Solanum stenotomum
GGGGGGCCTGGTAGGAGGTGGGGTGGTAATTTTTATTTAAAACAAATTAAAATTTTGTTAATTTTTTTTGGGATGGGATGTGTGTGGTGGGGGGCTGGTAAGGGAGTAGGGTGGCAATTTTTTTTAAAAAAAATTTGTTAATATTTTTTTGAATGGGGTGTAAGGGGGCGTTAGAGGAGCTGGTAGGGGGTAGGGGTGTGTGGGGAGGGGGTTTGGTAGGGGGTGGGGGTCATAGAAAAGCCTTTTACATTTTGCTTTGAACAAGATTTCTATTATAATATGGGTACCCATATTATCCATTGGGTAACTCGTTTTTACCTATTTAAAATGTGAGTCGAGTCGAATACTTTATCCATTTTTATTTAACCATATTATCCTGGTGTTAAGAGCTAATTGCATCATATCTCCTATTTGGTGGAATCCAGATACATCTCAAAACGTCCTGATACATCACGTCCCAATTTTGGATACATACCTCAATGTATCGGTACACCGCGTCTCGATTTTAGATGCATCACTCCACATCCTGATACATTGCATACGCACCGATATATCGCGAAAAATGATGTATCTGACTGATATATCACATAAAATGATGTAACCGAGGGATACATCGCATAGAGTGACGTATCTGAGAACAGGAGTGTCATGACCCAAAATATAGCCTAGATGTGACATGACGTATAAGACCCCAAGAGGACGTACATGAGACACTTGACCTATATACAACACAATATAATAGAAAATACGAGAAATAAAGTAGAAAATCTCATATCATAAAAAAGTTTGACATAAAAGCGGAAGTCTACTCATAGTCTTGACAAGTCAATCAAATACATTGAAAGAAGTGGTTGAAACGTAACTCATGCACCACATACAACATCTGAAAAACTAAAACATAAGAAAACAAAGTAAATGTGACATGGTCCTCGGAACATGAGGACTCACCAAATCTTCACGTCAAGCACTCAATCACAAGTCACGAGCGGGGAGGAAGAGAAGCATCAGACCCTATATTATAAGACAATGTAGGCACAAATATGCACTAGTACATGAAATATACTAAGTATGAGGGATATGCATAAGAATATAAAACATGATCATAAGGGGACATAAAGGAAAACATGATATGCATGACCAAGCTAAAGTATAGTAAAATCTTTAAAGAAGAATCATAAATCGTTAATATGATCAATGCATCTTAAAATCATAATGAAAGCTTCATAAAACCTTTGAAAGTAACTTGGTTCATTTTATGGGATATTTATCGTTAACCGACATAGACCACGTGAGCTATAACGTGGAATCTAGTGTCTTGCTCCCACATTGAAAAGAGATGTCCTTATTTGCCAAGGCAAGGACGACTTTACAATTCTATCTTAGGTGGATCCACTAGCTATGTCTTTCTAAGACAAATCCTATGGAGGCATGTAGTTAGGGACAATGAAATTGCAACTAAAGACCGACCTTTACTAACGAGGGAGTCTCAATCTCAATATCCTCTCAATGCTAAGTAAAAAATCCCAACGGAATAGTAATATTCATCAACATATCATCATACATGAAAAAATACAATTAAGTTACTAATTCAAAACTAAATAATCATAGAATATTGATTTCATGTATCACAACACTTCATCCAATATTAAGTGCCAACGATCGTTAGTAAGTAATATAACCCAACTAAGTGATTTGGGGTCAAATCCCACAGGGAGTGGTTTGTAATCGAGAATCAATAGGCAAGTAAGAATATGCTCAAGTCAATCATAGGAATAAAAAGTTACGAAGAAAAACATAATTCAAGTTTGGGGTGACACAAGTGTCAAAAATCAGGGGGTTTGTTTGTATTAACAACTACAACAACAAATACATAACCTATCTCTATTCCTCCTTACCGAATGGATTTGCCAGAGCTTAAGGAATTGAAAGATTTATTGGATAAGGGTTTCATCCGACCGAGCATCTCTCCATAGGGTGCTCCAATTTTGTTTGTTCGAAAAAAAGATAGCTTGCTTCATATGTGTATCGATTACCATCAATTGAATAAGGTTACCATTAAGAATAAGTATCCTCTTTCAAGGATAGATGATTTGTTTGACAAACTACAAGGAGCAAGTTACTTCTCTAAGATTGACCTCCAGTTGGGTTATCACCAATTAAGGGTGAAAGAGGATAACATTCCGAAGATGAGTTTTCAAACTCGGTGTGGTTATTATGAGTTTTTGGTAATGTCTTTTGGCTTGAATAATGCTTTGGTTGCTTTTATGGATTTGATTAATAGGGTGCTTAGACAATACCTTGACATGTTGATTGTGCTCATTGATGATATATTGATCAATTCAAGGAGTGAAGATGAGCATACCGAACATTTGAAGGTTGTGTTGCAAGTCCTCAAGGACCAACAACTCTTTGCAAAATGTGAGCTTTGGTTAAAATCTGTGGCCTTTCTTGGTCACATTGTTCCACAAAAGGGTATTGAGGTAGATCCTACGAAGATGGATGCGATAAAGAGTTGGCATAGACCTCTATTCCCTTCAGATATTAGAAGTTGCTTGGGTTAGCCAGATACTGTAGAAGGTTTATGGAAGGGTTTTCATTGATTGCCGCTCTATTGATGGCATTGACCCAAAAGAAAGTGAAAATCTTATGGTCGGAAGCTTGTGAAAAGAGTTTTCAGGAATTGAAAGATAGACTTCCTTCCACTCAAGTGTTAACTTTACCGGAAGGAACCAATGGGTTTGTTATTTATTGTGATACTTCAAGAATTGGGTTAGGGTATGTCCTTATGAAAAATGGGAAAGTCATTGCCTATGCCTCAAGGAAACTTAAGGTGCACGAAAAGAACTATCCTACTCAATATTTAGAACTAGCGGCGGTTGTGTTTGCTTTGAAAATTTGGAGGCATTACTTATATAGTGTTCATGTCGATTCTTTACCGACCACAAATGTTTGCAATATGTGTCTAAACAGAAGGATCAAAATCTTTGCCAAAGAAGGTGGCTTGAGTTACTAAAGGATTATGATATAAGTGTTCTCTACTACCCCAATAAAGCAAATGTGGTGGAGGATACTCTTAGTCGATTGTCAATGGGTAGTGTTGCTCATATAAAGGATAGTAAGAAATAATTAGTTCCAGATGTTCATAGATTGGCCCGAATGGGTGTTCTATTGGTAGACTTCACCAAAGGTGGTGTTGTGGTCCAAAATGGTTCAGAATCATCTTTTGTGGTGGATATGAAACCCAAACAAGGTCTTGATCCAACTTTGGTTGAATGGAAGGAAATGGTGCTTAAAAAGTCTGTAGAGGCTTTCTCTCAAGGGGTAAATGGTGTGCTTCGTTATCAAAGTCGTTTGTGTGTTCCCAATGTGAATGACTTGAGAGAACAAATCTTATTAGAATCCCATAGTTCTCAAGATTCCATTCACCCGGGAGCCACCAAGATGTATCGTGATTTGAGGGAGGTTTTTTAGTTGAATGGGATGAAGAGAGATATTACGAAATTTGTCTTAAGTGTCCAAATTGACAACAAGTGAAAGTTGAGCATCAAAAGCTGGGAGGTTTGTCCCAAGATATCAGTATTCCTACTTAGAAGTGGGAAGGTGTGAATATGGACTTTGTTGTTGGTTTACCCCGCACCCGGCGACAACATGACTCGATTTGGGTTATAGTAGATTGTATGACGAAATCATCTTATTTCATTCCCGTCAAAGTTTCATATTCGGCGAAGGACTATGCTAAGTTGTACTTAAGGGAAATGGTTAGGTTTCATGAAGTGCCCTTGTCCATTATCTCCAATCATGGTACCCAATTCACTTCTCAGTTTTGGAAATCTTTCCTAAAGGGGCTTGGTACTCATGTCAATCTTAGTACGGCCTTTCACCCGCGAACCGATGGGCAAGTGAAGCGTACTATCCAAACTTTGGAAGATATGATGAGAGCGTGTGCGATTGACTTCAAAGGTAATTGAGATGATCACTTGCCTTTGATTGAATTTGCGTATAATAATAGCTAGCACTCAAGTATTTGTATGGCTCCATTAGAGACTCTATATGGTAGAAGGTATAAATCTCATATATGATGGTTTGAAGTAGGTGAAGTTATGTTGATAGGTACCGAGTTGGTACATGAGGCTATGGAGAAAGTTCGGCTTATAAGAGAAAGATTGAAAATGGCTCAAAGTTGACAAAAGTCCTATGCCGATGTTAGAAGAAGAGATATTGAGTTTGATGTGAATGATTGGGTCTACTTGGAAATTTCACCCATGAAGGGTGTAATGAAATTTGGAAACAAAGGGAAGCTTAGTCCCCATTACGTGGGCCCGTATAAGATTTTGAGGCGTGTTGGTAAGGTTGCTTATGAACTTGAATTGCCTAATGATTTGGCATCGGTGCACCCAGTCTTCCATATCTCTTTGTTGAACAAATGTGTTGGTGAACCGACATGTATAGTACCATTGGAGAGTCTTGGCATAAAGGATAACATTTCTTACGAAGAAGTTCCAATTGAGATCTTGGTCCAGCAAGTTTGAAAGTTGAGATATAAAGAAAATGCTTAAAGTAAAGGTTCGTTGGAGGAATCAGTTAGTTTAGGGTGCAACTTGGGAGGCCGAGGCCGATATTATATCCCCTAACCTCATCTCTTTCTTTTCGTTCTTACCCTAGCTCGAGGTATGTAGTTCCTCATGGTTTATTCTTTAAGTGTCATGTGTCTTAGATATTCCCATGATACCTCATTTATGCATGTTCATGAAAACTTGATTTTGAGAAAATGAGTGAGCTTGATTGATTTCTTCATGTTTATGTGCATTTGAGTATGAGTTGCATATAGACCTTATGAAATGATGTTTTTAACATGCTTTAGCTTGGAGTTGAAGTTTCCTCCTCGGATATGTGCATTTATGTGATTGCATTCATGTTGGGCTACTAGGTCTAGTTCCTATCTTCCTTATGATGTTTTGAATCTCATTGAGGACGAATGTTCCCAAGGGGGAGATGTTGTAACACCTTGGATTAGAGAAAGGATAGAAAGGGGTCAAACAGATGTGTCAAGAACCTAAAAGTGGACCATTAAAACCTCTAGACGGGCCGTGTAGGGGACCACAGTCCAATTCGGTGCTCGTGGTAAGTTTCCAGAACCTTCCCCAGACAGGTTCACTCTCACGGACCCCTAGACGGCTCGTGGTGATGTTGACGAACCGTCAAACGGGTCGTCCAAGTCACCTAGTTAGTAAGGTCTAACCCCAAGTCACTATGAATGTCCATGGACGTCTAAATGGCCCATGAAGTCGTCCATGATGGGGGTTTATCAAACTTAGAGTTTATGGTCAACTTTAAACGATCATATATTTTAGCACAAAAATAATTAGGTGGCCTATGACTAATCGAATTAAAAATCTCTGAGTCCTCTTTCCAACACCACCGAGTTGCCTAATTCCAAGCTTGGAGTAAAATGTTATACCCAAAATAGTGAAGCCCTATCGGGTAGAGCATCTTCATGACCCACTTGACGGGTCGTGGTGCTGTAGCCGTCCTGTGGAGGCCTCCTTGAAGTCACTTTGTCAGGTTTTAAATCAGGGGCTTTTTAGTCTTTTCCTAATTGTTTTCACTCAATACTACGTTGTTTTACCTTCTACCCAAAACCTTATTTAATGATTTTTACCCCCAAAATCACCTAATTCAATTCATTCTCTCATATTTCTAAAAGAAGATCAAGTCATCCTCTCAAATATTTCTCTCTCTAAGGAAGAAGAAGGAGTCAAGTTAGGGTTTCAAGATCAAGTCTCCAGTTCACCAATTGCTTAAGGGCTTTGAACTCCAAGGTATGATAGTTTTCACCTATGGAGCTCTTTCCTCCATAGGGTTCCGAAATTATCCAATTTACAAGTTAGAAGTCTCCTATTGAATATAGGGTTTTCTTATCATGGGTTCCTTTCAGTGTTGATCCAATTGATTGTTTTATGAACTATTATGGATGAATTGAGAAAATTTCATGTCTCTAAGATGAATCCCTATGAACCCATGCATAACCCATATTATTAAATTATGATGATATAATGTGAGTTTTGAACTTTGAAAAATGAGTTTATGAAGATATGCATATTTTTTATGAAGTTGATGAAAATGATTTCAGTTTCTATGAGAGTAAAACATAAATTTTGTTGTTGTGAAAGCATTTCTCACATACTACTCAATACATGAACGTGAAAGAGTTTTCTCAACTAAACTTTGAATCAAGTTTTAGGAGCTATTCCAATGAAAGTTAGCTTGGATTGGCTACTTGATGTGCCTTCCATGAATGATAAGACAAGTTAAGATTTATGACTATTCCATGTGTTTTATGCTTATGACTGAGAGGATATTGAGATGGAAGCTCTCCCAGAGCAGAAGGCAAGGTTTCTAGTAGCAATCTCCTTATCCCATACCTATGTGCCACCATAGGATGCTGTCTTAGATAGACGATGATTGTATTAGCTAGACATTAGCTTTTACATTTGTAATACCTCGGATTCAGAAAAGAGAAAATTGCAGTCCTTCTGAAAATCTGGTGCCAGAACTGACGAACGCCACCAACGGTCCATCGTCTGACACACGGACCATAGGTAGGCCCATGGTTGGCAAGTCAAATTTTCCTAAAATATCAAGTTTCAGTATTATTTCAATGGTTCACCAAGATGGTCTGTCGTTCAGTGGACGAGTCATAAATAAGTCTCGTAGATTTGTTCTAGACATAAGAGAAATTTCAGGAAAGTTGAGACCCACGGTCTTTCATTGGGACCACGGCCCATGGGTGGATCTCGTCAGTCTAGGTCCAAAGATCAAGGTCTCTAAACTCATCGACGAATGACCAAGATGGTGCATTGGTGGAATCGTAGGTCCCCAACATCAATGGTGTCGGCAGTTATTTTCTTAGGGGTTTTGGTCGTTTCCTAATATCTAGCCTAATACTATGTCGTTTTACCTTTCACCTAAATCCCTATATAAGTACTTTTACCCCCAAATTTCCCCTATTGAAATCATTCTCTCAAATTCCTAAAGGAAGACTTCCCCTCAAATATTTCTCTCTCTAAAAGTTGAAGAAGAAAGCTAGGATTTGTAAGTCAAGTCTCAAATTCCACCATTGAAGTCAATATTTCGGCATTGAGGTATCAGAGCTATGGATAATAAGAAACACAGTAAAAAACATACAAGTAGAAAATTAAGAAAAATAAGAAGAAAATTAAACAAATTATAGCCGGAATATAAACAACTTAATATCACAAAAACTGATAACGAAAAATTAAATCAATTAATAGATAATATATCTAAAATAGAATATAAATATATTCAATATTTAAAAATACAATGAATAGCAAAAATAACGAATATAGACAAAAACTTAACAAAATAATCGTAGCAAAAAGACAAGAATTAGAACATAGGCAAAATAGACTTAATAGTAATATATTTGCAGGAATTTGTCACAAATCTATAATAGCACAAAGAAAGACTATTTTATATCTAGAAATACAAATAAATAACTTACAATATAAACTACAACATAATTTATAAATGAATAAAGAAGAATA
>NC_064287.1:15634313-15656463 GCF_019186545.1 Solanum stenotomum
ACATGCATGATGAAATGATAAAAAACTACGAAACTTTAATCTTATATGTACTTAAAAATATAGAAATAATCGAATTAAGAAGAATAATATGGGAAAAAATATTTAATGATTACGAATCAGAAGATATATTAAATCAAGAATGATATGAAATAGACCTACATGATTTAGACTTCGAAAGAATAGAATGGTATGATTTAGAAATAAATTCAGATTAAAATGAACTACGAATATTTACAATATTGGATAAAATCTATGGAAGATATAAAACTATTAGAACAATTAATGGAGGAAAATTTATATATGTACCAAAGAACCGAAAATATGTTATATCTAGAATATATCATAAATAATATTAAAGAAATATTCAGATTAAAACAACTATCGGAAGAATATTACAATAAATATTATTACATTTTACCATGAATTTCACACAACCAAAAAATAACATTAAAGAGATATCAAGATTAAGACACTTAACAAAAAATATTATAATAAAATCTTTAAAATAAAATACTCACCTACTACACTACCACCGACCACACTACCACTTCTATGAATTCCTCAGTTACCAAAATCCGCACCGACAAATGGTATAGTTTTCATCAATGGAGCCCTTTCCTCCATGCTGTTCTCAAATTCTCCAATTTATAAAGTTAGAATTCCCTAATCGAGTTAGGTTTTCTTTCATGTCATGGGTTCCTTTAAATGTTGATCTACTAAATTGATTTATGAACTTTTATGCATGAATTGATATAATTTCGTGATTTTAAGATGATTCCCTATGAGTCCATGTCTAACCCATGTTTTCTAGATATTGATGATTGAAAGTGGGTTTTGAACTATGAAAGGTGAATTATGGAATTATGCATGTTTTCATAAATTTGATGTAATTGTTTTCAGGATGCTTTGAGAGTGAAGTATCAATGATGTTGTTGTTGAAAGGATTTTCCACATACACATGAAAGCATGATTATGAAAGGATAATCTTAAATAAGAAGGGTTCTTAAGGTTGAAAGGCTTTTTTACCTAAAATGAACCAATGTTAAGGAGCTATTCTAATGTTGAGGCATGAGGCGATTACCTATGCTCTCTATTGAAAGACAAGAGGTGACTACCCATGTCACATGATGCAAGGACAAGAGGCGATTACCCATGTTCCTTTAAAAGATAAGATGAATATGATTAAGAACTATTACATAGAAGTTAATCTTAGTATAGAGTGGACAAGTGGCGATTACGTAGGATTGTCTAGATAGACATTAGCTAGTGGATCCACATAAGCTAGAAGTTCATGATCATTACCTTGGCAAGTGGGACAACCCTTTTTGGTGGGGGATACACCGAATTCCATGTTAATAGCTTACATGTTCTTATATGTTGGTTAGGGCTACTTCCACAAGCAAGTTATGATGAGCTAAGGTATGTCAAGAAGTATCTCACATGTGTTTTAAAATGATGTCTACTGGTATTGACCATGTTTTTATGATTCATGATTTTAACCTCTTATCTCACGTTTTAGCTTGGTCATTGCATACCATGAAATATGTATCTCTTTATGCATGTTTTCAAATGTTTTATACATGGCTATCATACTTGGTACATGTTTGTACTAACGTATACTCTTGCCTATATTTTCCTAAAATGTAGGGTCTGACCTTACAAATTCGTATGTTTGTGGCTAGGGATCTCATACAGAAGATAGAAGATTGGTGAGTCCTCATTCCCCGAGGACCGAGCTTGATTCCTTTATTGTCTTTACTTTCAATTTTTGAACTTGACGTATGGGCTACGCCCCGATCAACCTTATGTACTAGATGGTTTTGAGACGATCTTTAGACTTTCGCTTTACTCTATAAGACTTTGATATGTTGAAACTGCCGTTTAAATCTCTTATGTTCTATTATCTTGTATGATGAATGCTAAGTGGCTTGTATGGGGCCTCTCGAGGTCTTATACACGATGTTATGCCTAGGGGATACCTTGGGTCGTGATAGGATGTACGTAAGCTAGAAGTTAAAGTTGTTACCTTGGCAAGTAAGGACACCCATTTTCTGGCTGGGGCAGACACCCAATTCCATGTTATAGCTCACATGGTCTCTATGTCGGTTAAGACTACTTTCCAGAATAATGATGAACTAAGGTTACTTCAAGAAGTATCTCACATGTGTTCAAAGATGATTTTACTTGCATTGACCATGATCATGATTATGATTTTAACCTCTCATCTTATGTTTTAATTTGGTCTTTGCATTTTTATAACTCTATGCATTGTATCATACTTGGTACATCTTTGTACTAACACATACTTTTGCCTACATTGTTTCCCAATGTAGGGTCCGACGTTCCAGTTTTCTATCTCCGTGGCTACAGATCACTTAGTAGATATTACAGATAGGTGAGTCATCATATTTCGAGAACCGAGCCTTTGTTTCTTATTGTCTTTACTTTTCAGTATTGTTTGTGATGTACCGATTATGTTTAGATCACTCTTGATGTAATAGATGGCTTTTGAGACTATGTAGACTTCCGCTTCATTTTGACAAAACACTTTATGAAATGAATCGTCTTTTAAAATCTCTTGATCTTATATTATCTTGTATGATGCATGATAAATGTCTTGTGTAGGGCCTTTCAAGGTCCTTTACGCTCTGTTACACTTAGGGTATATATTGGGTTGTGACAATATGAGACAAACATGGCCACACGTTGGTGATTATGATGTCGGTTAGCTACCGAAGGCACCACGGTTGCTAAAACTTGGTTGGGCATGACATGCATTTGCATATATATATATATATATATGTATTCACAACATTAGATTACATGATCATATCATGCATATTTAATTTATATAAAGTTCAATTTCAGCCACAAAGTCTACCAGAGTGTCTGTTTCATGTGGTATCCTTATTATCCTTTTTACAACAAGTATTTATGACTCTACATCTTATCCACACTGATGTCATGTTTCTTTAGGACGCTGCATTTGTTTCGTGCGTGCAGGTCCAGGTACATATTTTAATTGACCTGCTAGAACTCGAGGTTCAACCGTGAGTTGGTAAGCTCCACCTCTTTTCGGAGCTTTCATAGAATTCTTACTTTTGTTGTACAATTTGGGTATAATCGAGGCCTTGTCCCAACCAATGCTTATGACACTCTTAGAGGCTATTATGGACACGATATTCTGGGTTTCTTTCTACAACTTCCATTCTATAGTCCCATAGGCTTGGCCTGTATATATATGTATGTACGTCTGTATGTCTTTAGTTGTGGCTGCATCGGCTAACTAGTACTTTATTATTTTTGGCTTATCTACCTTCGTTTATATGACTTGTTGTTATTTAGGTTATGACCTTAATGGTCCAGACTTAGTATTTTTGATGTTATTCTTCCCGACCTTCTAGGACCATAGTTGAGTCAATTAGTATGTTTCAATGGCTAACTCAATGAATAAGGTATCGAGTGCTAGTCACTCCTCCCTTATTTTGGGGCGTGACAAATTTAGTATCAGAGCAAGTCGTGTCCTAGGGAGTCCACAAGTCGTGTCTTGTATATTCTTGTTTATAGGTGTGTTGTGCACTACACCTATAATCAGGAGGGTAAAAGGCAAGTAGGACTGGTTACATTTCTTTCTATTTTAGATCGTGCAATAGAGCAGAGTTATAAGTACGCATGAGATATAAATCGTGCTTTGTGTTTCTTATCTGACTAAGTCCTTATGCTCAAGAGGATTTATCGAGATTTTATGGTAGAGATTGTTGGTTGTCTGAAATTTGTAGACTTGATAGAGCTAGAGATGCTCGACTTTCTTATTAATATGGGCATGGATTGGCTGAAACCCTGTTATGCTAATGTCGACTATCGAGAGAAGACTGTTAGATTTCAATTCCTAAGGGAAGTAGTACAAGGATGGTAGACTTATATAGAAATGCTGAAAGGCAAGCTTATTTCCAATCTTCAGGCAATGAAATGGTTGCCAAAGGCAGCATTTATCATATTCTCTTAGCGAGTTTCAGATATTGATGCTAAGTCATCGACTCTTCAGTTATTCTAGTGGTCAATGAGTTTCTATTTGCATTTTCAAGCAAACATCTTGTTAGTTTTCTATTGATACATTACTAGATGTCCAACCGATATCAATTCCCCCATTTAGAATTGCATCGGAAAAAATAAAGGAATTGAAAAACTATTTTGACGGATATATTAGATAAGGGCTTCATCAGGCCTAGTGCATCACCAAGCAGTGCACTAATGTTATTTGTGTGGAAGAAACATGACTCATTGGAAAAGTGTATAGACTATCAAAATCTGAATAAGGCGACTATAAAGAACAAATATCCACTATAAAGGATTGATGGATATTTTTGACCAACTATATGATCTTGGATGCTTCCCAAAGATTGATTTACATTTAGGGTACCACTAGGTACTTGTTCGAGAGAGTAATATTCCAAAGACAACCTTCATGATTAGATATGTCCATTTTGAGTTTTTTGTAATGTCTTTCAGAATGACGAATACCCCAACAATATTTACGACTTTGATGATTAATATATTGATGTTGTTTTAGACTTGCTCACAATTGTATTAGATAATGGTATTCTGGTACATTCTCATTTAAAGGCAAACATAGGGATCATCTCCAAGTAGTGATTCAGTTACTCCAAGGTTAAAGGTTGTATGCTAAGTTCTCAAAGTATGAGGTTTGGTTGTGTTCGATGTCTTTTTGGGGGGCATATTGTATTAGATGCTGGTTCGGGTTGACTTACAAAAAATTGAGGCCGTGAAAACCATGCCTAAACCTATGAACCTGGTAGAAGTTCGAATCTTTCTAGGGGTTAGTAGAGTATTACAAAAGGTTTGTAGAAATATTTTTTTTCACTTTCAATAGCCCTAATAATATTGACTAAGAAAAAGGCTAAGTTTCAGTGGACCATACGAGGGGAGATTCCAAGAGCAGAGAGATAGATTGACTTCAGCACTAGTTCTGACCTTACAAGGCGGTCCAGAGGGCAATGCAGTGTATTATTATGCTTCAAGCATTAGGCTGGTTTATGTTCTGACAAATCATAGAAAGGTAATTGCTTATGCTTAATGGAAATTAAAAAAGAATTAAGAGAACTACGCGACCTATGATTTAGAGTTGATTGCAATTATTCATGCCTTGAAGATTTTGAGGAATTACTTGAACGTCTTTAATGTTGATATTTATACAGATCGTAAGAGCCCCCAATATATTTTTAGACTGAAAAGGTTGAACCTGCAATAGCACAAATGGCATGAATTACTGAAAGTATGTGATGTGGATATCATATATCATCCAAGGAAACCCAATATAGTAGAGGATGCCCTCAATCATAAGTCTATGGACAATCTTTCACCTTTGGGAGCTTAGAACCAACATCTGGCCTAAGAGCTCCATCATCTAGCTTGTTGGGGGTTAGATTATTAGACGCAAATGATACTACAATCAGAGTTCAGTACTGAGTAATATCATCTCTATTGTGGAGGTGAAGGTGTTACAAAACGAGGATCCTACCTTACTTCAACTCATAGGCAAGGCTCAACAATGGACTTTTTTAGCCATTGAGGAGATATAGTCTTCAGATTCAAAGATCTATTATATCTTCCGAATACCACAAGGCTTCTATAGAAAATTATAGGACATCCAAACCATTCTGTCATGACCCAGGGGTACCCCCTAGATGTAACAAGGCCTATAAGACCCCGAGAGGCCTCATACAAACCACTTAGCATATCATAACATAAAGTAATAGAAAAGTGCAGAAATTTAAAACATTTTCAACACAATAAAAGTCTTTTATAAAATGAGCGGAAGTCTAACAACATTGTCTCAAACATCTAACATAAGAGATAAAATCTTGGGACGCAGCCCATACAATAGTCCTACATGAAAGAAAGCCATAAAAGAGATAAAGGGGTGATCCAATCCTCGAATACAATGATGACTTACCAAAGCTTCACTTCCTTGATCAACTAAGAACCTAGCCACAAACGTGTGAATTGAGAGTGCCGGACCCTACATTTGATAAAAATGTAGGCAACAGTATGCGTTAGTACCAAAATGTACTAAATATGATGGCTAGCATAAGAAACATAACATAAGCATTAGTCAACATAAGACATAAGGCATGGGCATAATAAAGACATAATAAACATCATAATGAAAGAGGAATACTTCCTTAAGTAGCCTCACTTAACCTTAGCCAAGACTTATCATCCAACTCTAGTAAAACTTACATCATGGAAGGCATATCTAGCAACACTCCAAAGAAAATCATCTTCATAACATAATAATATCGTACATACTCACTTTTAAAGACATGGGGATTTGCCTCTATGCCTAGCTTATAAAGGCTAATGGGTATTCGCCTCCTGCCTTACTTTCTTTAAGATCACGGGTACTCATCATATGACACGGGTACTCGCCTCTACATCATTTCATAAGGAGCATGGGCACTCGCCTCCATGTACATTCATCATAGTATGAACGCGGGGACTCAACTCTTGTTCAATTCTATGGAATATGAGAATCACCCTCATATCCTTACATATGAAGGTCAAGGGTAATCACCTCTTGCCTCATCAATTACATAGGCTTTTAATATAGATTCATTTTAAGTGAGCAATCCTTTCAACCTAGAATCATTCATGTGAGTAAACCTTTCACATTCATACATTCATAATTAAGCAATTCATATGGGAAGTATCCCTTCCTCAAAAATAGCATCAATTACCAACAATTCATATCATAAGCTTTACTCTCGAAACCCTAATTCTCAGGATCATCATATAAGATTTATTCTCAGGCAATTAACATCATATTCATCATATATGTTTCAATCTCAAGCAATTCTAGTCATAATTCATCAATCCTATAAGGAGATATCAAAACCCATAAAGTTTCCCTTCAAGGCATCAAACCCAATTTCATATATTCTAAGTTAGAAACATGGAATAGACATGGGTACATGTAATTTCATCCTATAAACATGTAATCCTACCAATTCAATCATAAAAACTCACAATTCACTCAATTGGATCAACATTCAACATAACCCACAACATTGGAACAAACCCTAACTAGAATTGGGGAAATCTTCTTCCAATTGTGGAATTCTAGGGGACTCCATGGGAGGAAGGATCCTATGGATGCAAATCCATCATACCTTGATTACAAAGCCCTCACAAGCTTGAATATTGGAGACTTGACTTGACCTTAAGCTTCAATTTCTTCCTTCTTCTTCCAACTTCTACAGAGAGAATTTTTGAGAAGAGTTTTGGGTTTTCTTTTGGGATTTGAGAGAATGACTTGTATGAGGCGTTTTTGGGGTTAAAAATACTTATATAGGCTCTTTAGACTTAGTCAAATCGACACCACTTCAATTTAATTAAAACCGGAAAAGACCCATATTCCCCTGACCTATGAGACCTCGACTGACGGACTGTGGATGGACCTACGGTCCGTCTTGGTCGATCGTGGTTCATGGTCAGAGAGTCTGAAAATGGGGCCTTGGACCTACGAAACCCAAACCACGGGCTATGGACCCATCCACGAGGCATGGGTCCACCTAGGTAGTGTCCATGGTGCCCATCCACAAGGCTCACCTACGGGGACTGGCTCCAACCATGGGCTTGGTTGGCCCTCGTAGGTGACACCTGGAAATACTGAAAATCCGCTAAGATTTCCTCTTTAGGCTACGGGGTGTTACAATATCTCCCTCTTGGGAATATTCGTTCTCGAATGAGATTCTAAGCACGTTTCTTAATGAAAAGATTCAAGACTAGCAGCCCATCATGCATGCAACTTATCAAAATACACACAAACGAGGAGGAAACCTCAACTCCAAGCTAAACATACTCAATGCACCATAAGAGAGTAGGAACTACATCTAAAAACCCAATATGCATAAAACTTTTCAGATTTCTTACACTTAAGGAGGAACTATCATCTTCAACTTAAAAGCAATGCTCAACACAATCTCATGGAGCCTATATGCAATCTATACAAAACGCACATACTCAAGGAGGAAATCTCCACTCCAAGTTAAGGCATGTTCTTTAACTCATCTCATGCAGTCTATAGGCAACTCATACTCAATGCACAAAAACATGAGGAATATAATTCACAAAAGCCATTTTCTTCAAAATTAGCTTTTTCATGAACATGCAATTTGAGGAAATCATGGAAAAGCATAAAACACATATGACCTCAAACAAGAGCAAATCAAGAGGAAATTCATTACCTCAAGCTAGAGAAGAAAAAATATGGGGATATCGGGACATCATATCAGATTCGGCCTCCCAAGTAGAACCCTCAACGAGATGGTTTCTCCATAACACTTTTACGGAAGCAACCTCTTTGTTCCTCAATTTCATAACTTGCCGGTCTAGAATCTCAACCAGAACTTTTTAATAGGAAAGGTTCTCTTTCACTTCCAACCCTTCTAGGGGGACTATGGATGTTGGATCTCCAACACACTTTTTCAACATAGAGACATGGAAAACCGGATGCACCGACGCCAACTCATTTGGCAATTCAAGCTCATATGCAACCTTACCAACACGCCTCAAAATTTGATATGTGCCTACAAAACAGGGACTAAGTTTCCCTTTCTTACCAAACCTTATCACACCCTTCATGGGTGATATTTTCAAATAAACCCAATCAAGCACATCAAATTCAAGGTCTCTCATTCTAACTCGGCATAAGACTTTTTGTGGACTTCGGGCTGTTCTTAACCTCTCTCTAATGAGCTGAACTTTCTCAATAGCTTCATGAACTAACTCATGTCCTATCAAAGCAACCTTACCCACCTCAAACTATCCTATAGGAGATCTACACCTCCTACCATAAAAAGCCTCAAATGGAGCCATACTAATACTAGAATGGTAGCTATTGTTACAGGCAAGTTCAATCAAAGACAAATGGTTATCCCAATTTTCCTTGAAATCAATCACGCAATCTGTTAACATATCTTCCAAAGTTTGGATAGTACGCTCCGTTTGACTATCGATTTGTGACTGAAAAGTTGTGCTAAGCTTAACCTTAATGCCAAGACCCTTTTGGAAAGACTTCCAAAATTGAGAAGTAAACTGAGTACCTCTATCAGAGATAATGGACAAGGGCACTCCATTTAACCTCACTATCTCTCCCAAATACAACTTAGCATTATCTTCTTCTGAGAAGGAAACCTTGAAGGGAATGAAATGGGCTGACTTCGTCATTCGGTCTTCTATGACCCAAATCTAATCAATTGGTGTCGAGTTCGTGGCAACCCTACTATGAAGTCCATATTCAAATCTTCCCACTTTTAAGTAGGAATACTAATGCCTTTGGATAAACCTCCAAGTTTTTGATGCTCAACCTTCACTTGTTGGCAATTTGGACATTTGGCCAAAAATTCCGCAATATCCTTGTTCATCCCATTCCACCAATAGACTTCCCGCAAGTCACGGTACATCTTGGTGGCTCCGGGGTGAATAGAATACCAAGAACTGTGGGCTTTAGTCAATATATTTTCCCTCAAGTCATCAACATTTGGAACACATAACCGACCTTGATATCTAAGGACACTATCTCCCCCTTGGGAGAAAGACTCAACAGACTTTCTAATTGACGCTTTTTTCAATTCTACCAAAGTTGGATCAAGAAATTGCTTTTCTTTAACATCGGCTAAAAAATATGATTCTGACCCTTTATGAACCATAACCCCACCCTTGGCGGAGTCTACCAATTGAACACTCAATCGGGCCAACCTATGGACATCTCGGGACAACTCTTTTCTATCATCATCTACATGTGCAACACTACTCATTGATAGATAACTAAGAGCATCCGCTACTACATTCACCTTTTCGGGGTGATATAGGACACTCATATCATAGTCCTTCAACAATTCAAGCTACTTTCTTTGGCGAAGATTCAAGTCCTTTTGGGTAAACACATATTGTAAACTTTTATGATCGGTGAAAACATAAACATGGACCCCATACAAATAATGCCTCCAAATCTTTAAGGCAAATACCACCGCCACTAATTCAAGGTCATGGGTAGGATAGTTCTTCGCATGAACTTTTAGTTGCCTTGAAGCATAGGCAATCACCTTACCGTTTTGCATAATCACACATCCCAACCCCACTTTAGAGGCATCACAATATACCACAAAGCCATCCGTACCTTCTGGTAAGGTCAAAACCGGAGCGGAAGTAAGTCTATCCTTCAACTCTTGGAAATTTTTCT
Source organism: Solanum stenotomum (assembly GCF_019186545.1). Classification (NCBI taxonomy): domain Eukaryota; kingdom Viridiplantae; phylum Streptophyta; class Magnoliopsida; order Solanales; family Solanaceae; genus Solanum; species Solanum stenotomum. Next base: position 15,644,578 of record NC_064287.1, read on the forward strand.
CACAAGCATCCAACCATATTGGCCTTTTTTTGAGTCAAAGCCGCCAATGGAGAAGCAGTGGAGGAAAACCCCTCAACAAATCTTCTATAGTAACCGGCCAAACCCAAGAAACTTCTAATAACTGTTGGTGATAGAGGTCTAGGCCAACTCTTGACCACATCCGTCTTAATCGGATCCACCTCAATACCTTTGTTTGTATCAATATGGCTTTAGAAGGCTACAAACCTTAACAAAAATTCACACTTGCTAAACTTTACAAAGAGTTGTTGTTCCTTGAGAATTTGCAATACAATTCTCAAATGATCAATGTGCTCATTCTCACTTCTCGAATAGATCAAAATATCATCTATGAACACAATTACGAACATGTCAAGGTAATGTCTAAACACCCTATTCATCAAATCCATAAACGGCGTCGGAGCATTAGTCAACCCAAACGATATTACCAAAACTCATAATGACCATATCGGATTCTAAAAGCCATTTTCAGAATATCTTCCTCCTTCACCCTCAATTGGTGATAACTCGATTAGAGATCAATTTTAGAGAAATAACTTGCCCCTTGAAGTTAATCAAATAAGTCATCTATTCTCAGAAGAGGTTACTTGTTCTTGATGGCCACTTTGTTCAATTGACGATAATTAATACATATACGGACCGTCTTTCTTCCTAACAAACAACACCGGAGCACACATGGAGAGATACTCGATTGGATGAAACCCTTATCCAATAAGTCCTTTAACTGATCTTCAACTCCTTAAGTTCTGTCGGAGCCATTCTATAAGGAGGAATAGAGATAGGTTAGGTATCGGAAAGAAGGTCAATCCCGAAGTCTATTTCTTTTTTGGGAGGTATACTGGGTAAATCTTGGGGGAAAACTTCCAGAAACTCTTTTACAACTGGGACCGACTCAAGAGTAGGAGTTTCAGACTCTACATCCCTTACCCTCACCATATGGTAGACACAACCTTTTGAGATCATTCTCCTAGCTTTTAGGTAAGAAACAAATTGATCTCTAGGCATAGAATTTCCCCCCTTCCACTCTAGGATATGCTAATTTGGGAATGAAACTTCACTACCCGAGTTCTACAATCGATAGAGGCATAACAAGAATGTTGCCAATCCATCCCAAGTATGACATCAAAATCCATCATGTCAAGCTCTACCAAATTTGCTAAAGTAAATCTATAGAATAAGGAAACAAGAAATCTCCTATATACTCTCTTAGCCACCACGGAATCACCAACAAGGGTAGAGACAGAAAAAAGGTTCTAACAACAGATCGGGGAGCACATCAAACCTCATAGTTACATAAGGAGTCACAAAGGACAAAGTAGCACCTGGATCAATCAAAGCATACACATCTATTTGGAAAACTTTTAACAAACCAGTCACCACGTCTGGGGAACTCTCTTGATCATCTCTAGTTTGGAGAGCATAAAATCAGTTTTGCTTAGAAGCACTTGCACCCGAACCCCTTGGACCGGATGAAGGGTAGGGTTGAGCCCTACGATAAGTATCACTCTCATTCTTAGCAACCAAAGGACAATTCCTTATTTTGTGATCCATTTTCCCACATCCAAAGAAAGCATTGGAACCCGCTAAGCATTTCCCTTCTTGATTTCTCCCATATTTAGAACAAGTAGGAATTGAAGGCCTATTACTATCTCCTTGAGGTTTTGGGTTAGACACCCTTTTATTGTTAGGTCTTGGAGGAGCATTTGAAGAGCCCATTCACCGGACCTAGAATGTGAATAGTTATTATCATCCGCTCTTGCTCTCTTTGCCTCTCTAGATCTTTCCTTGATATTTTTTTCCTCAATTTGTTGGGAATGCACCATAAGGCAAGAAATGTCCATGTCATGAATAAACATAGCGGTATGACACTCTTTGACTACCAGACACACTCGACACAAACTTACTCATCTTGGCCCTACGATCTGCCATAATGGAAGAAACATACTTGGAAAACTGAGTGAATCTCATAGCGTATTCCCTTACACTCATATTTCCTTTCCTAAGGTTGATGAACTCAAGTAACTTGGCCTCTCTCATCTCAAGAGGGAAGAATCTGTCAAGAAAAGCACTTTTTACTCTTTCCCATTATATGGGACGCGCTTCCACCGACCTTGCCTCTTTCCATTGATTAAACCAAATCTGTGCAACCGCTTTGAGTTGGTAAGTGACCAATTCTTCCTTCTCTATTGGAATCAATCCCATAATAGAAAATATCTTGTAGACCTCGTCGATAAACTCTTGGGGGTCTTCCTCAACCTTGGAGCCATAAAATTCGGGAGGGTTCATTCTTGTAAAATCCCTCACTCTTGCCGCCACCATATCCACATTTGGGTTCACGGGGGCTACAACCTCTTTATTGGCTTGGGCCGTAACGGCCTAAGCCAACACTTGGAAAGACGACCTAAACTCCGCATTTGTTACATTCTCATTCAATGTCAATCAGAGCTTGAGAAGGAGCTTGGGGAGGAACTTGAGGAGGAACCTCTTGATCAACATTGCCTCCCTCCATCCTTCTAGCATTAGCCCTTCTAGTAGTCATATCCTGAAAACCATCAGTAAAGATTACGAGAAGGACTTATAGAGTTAAACTCCATGGCAGGACTTAGAGAAATGAAGAAGTGAAGTTTCCTAAACATCTAATAGCCTCTCATTCATAAATGTGGCGCGCTTCACACTTATGAACAAGACTCTACTAGATATGGCTTGAGACATCCTATAACCCTTCTAAACCTTGTGCTTTGATACCAAGTTTGTCATGATCCAGGGGTAGCCCCTTGATGTAACAAGGCGTATAAGACCCCGAGAGGCCTCACACAAGCCACTTAGCATATCATAACATAAAGTAATAGAAAAGTGCAGAAATTTAAAACATTTTCAACACAATCAAAGTCTTTTATAAAACGAGCAAAAGTCTTACAACATTGTCTCAAACCATCAAACATAAGAGATAAAATCTTGGGACCCTGCCCATACAATAGTCTAACATGAAAAGAAAGACTGAAAAGAGATAAATGGGTGATCCAATCCTTGAATACAATGAGGAATCACCAAAGCTTCACTTCTTTGATTAACTAAGAACCTAGCCACAAGAGTGTGAATCGAGAGTGTCAGACCCTACATTTGGTAAGAATGTAGGCAAGAGTATGCGTTAGTACAAAAATGTACTAAATATATCGTCTAGCATAAACAACATAACATAAACATTAGTCAACATAAGATAAAAGACATAAGCATAATCAAGACATAATAAGAATAATAATGAAAGAGGAATACTTCCTTAATTAGCCTCACTTAACCTTAGCCAAGACTTAGGTCTTTCGCCTCTAGTCAAGCTTACATCATGAAATCATATCTAGCAACACTCCCAATAAAATCATCTTCATAACATAATCATATTGTTCATACTTACTTTTAAAGACATGAGGATTCTCCTCTATGCCTAGCTTATAAAGGCTAATGCATATTCGCCTCTTGCCTTGCCTTACTTACTTTAAGATCTCGGGTACACGCCTCCACGATCTCATCATATAACACAGGCACTTGCCTCCACATCATTTCATTAGGAGCATGGGTACTCACCTCCATGTCCATTCATAATATTAAGAACGTGGGGACTCACCTCTTGTTCAATTCTAAGGAGTATGAGAATCACCTCATATCCTTACATATGGAGGTCAAGGGTAATCGCCCTTAGCCTCATCAACTACATAAGCTTTTAGTCTAGATTCATCTTAGGTGATCAATCCTTTCAACCTAGAATCATTCATGTGAGTAAACCTTTCACATTCATACATTCATAATTAAGCAATTCATATGGGAAGTATACCTTCCTCAACAATAACATCAATTACCAACAATTCATATCATAAGCTTTACTCTTAAAGCCCTAATTCTCATGATCATCACCTAAGATTTATTATCAAGCAATTAACATCATATTCATCATATATGCTTCAAAATCAAGCAATTCTAGTCATAATTCATCAATCCTATAAGGAGATATCAAAACCCATAAAGTTTCCATTCAAGGTACCAAACCAAATTTCATCTATTCTAGGTTAGAAACATGGAATAGGCATGTGTACATGTAATTTCATACTAAAAACATTTAATCCTACCAATTCAATCATAAACAATCATAATTCACTCAATTGGATTAACATTCAACATAAACCACAACATTGGAACAAACCCTAACTAGAATTGGGGAAATTCTTCTTCCAGTTGTGGAATTCTATGGGACTCTATGGGAGGAAGGATCTCATGGATGAAAAGCCATCATACCTTGATTAAAAATCCCTCACAAGCTTGAAGATTGGAGACTTGACTTGACCTTAAGCTTCAACTTCTTCCTTCTTCTTCTATCTTCTAGAGGGAAAATATTTGAGAGGAGTTTTGGGTTTTCTTTTGGGATTTGAGAGAATGACTTGAATGAGGGGATTTGGGGGTTAAAAATACTTATATAGGTGCTTTAGACTTAGGCAAAATGACACCATTCCAATTTAAATAAAAGCAAAAAAGACCCATATGCCCCTAAAATAACCGTCCAGGCTTGACCCACGAGACCATGATTGATAGACCGTGATTGGACCAACGGTCCATCCTGGTAGATCGTGGTTCATGAAAAGAGAGTGTGAAAATGGGGCCTTGGACCTACGGAACGCAAACCATAGGTCGTAGACCCATTCACGATGCGTTGGTCCAGGCGTGGGTCTGCCTTCGGCAGAGTCCGTGGTGCCCATCCTCGAGGCTCACTTACGGGGTGTGGCTCCAACCATGGGTGTGGTAGGCCCTCGTGGGTGACACCTGTAAATTCTAAAAATCCGCTAAGCTTTCATCTTTAGGCTAGGGGGTGTTACACATTCTCGTTACTATGTCCACCTAGGATCCATGAAAATGTGTCATGGTATTAAGGAGATATATTTTCAACAGGTAGAGGTAGAGAATCACAAGCTAGTTTTTTGAATTAAGAGATAATTATTTCATTATGGAAATGGGAGGAGATAAATATGAATTTTGTCACATGTTTCCCTCATTCGCAATGGAAGATCAATTCCGTTTGGGTGATTATTGACATGTTGACGAAATCATCTCATTTATATCTAGTCAGGGCTATATTCTAGTTGATGGTTATGTTGGGATGTACACTAGAGAGATATGTGGACTTCATGGTGTGCCAGTACTGAGTATTTTAGATAAAGGGGCACAATTTATAGCACAGTTATGGAGATCATTGTTGAAGGGTTTGGCGAGTCAAGTTAATCATAGTACAACTTTTCATCTTCATATTGATGGCCAACCTGAACGTATAATCTAGATTCTTAAGGAAATGTTATGGGTATGTGTAATAGATTTTAGCAAAAAGTGGTAGGATCGTGAGTCACTAATTGAGTTTTCTTATAATAACAACTTCTAAGCAAGTATTTAGATAGCTCCTTATAAAGCAGTATATGGGTAGAAGTGCAGGTCGTCGATTGATTGGTTCAAGAACAGGGAACTAGAGTTGTGATCTAGTCCAACAAGTGATTCAGAAGGTAAATATCATTAGAGATTGGTTGTAGATAGTATAGAGTCGACAAAAGTCTTACGCAAATGTTTGACAGCGAAACTTAGACTTTGACGTAGAAGATTTAGTTTTCTTGAAAGTGTTGCCTATGAAGGGTATCATGCGATTCCTCAAGAAAGGGAAGCTAAGTTCAAGGTATGTTAGGCCATTTAAGATTATTTGGAGGATTGACAGTGTGGTGTAGGATCTAGATTTTCCTTCAGAATTGAAAGTGGTCCATCTGGTGTTCCATCTATCTATGTTGTAGAAGTGCATTGTAAATGCTTAGTGAATTATGCCTGTTCAGGAAATTCGTGTCTATAAAGAATTGTCTTATGGTGAGGTGTTAGTTGTTATGTTGGATCGGTAGGTAAGAAATATTTGGATTATAAAAGTGGTTTCTGTGAAAGTGTTATGGCGGAACAACAACGTCGAGGAAATAACTTGAGAAGCCGAGGAGGAAATAAGGAAGAAGTACCCCCCAACTATTGACAACTTAAGGTGAGTTGCATTTAAATAATTGACAATTATTCCTATACACCAACTTAAGTGGATTTCAAATAACTTTAAAATGCAAATTATATGGTTTGTCGCGAGGTAGCTATATGAAGCCTTGTAATTGAAGATTTAACAATTGGATTTCAGATTTGCGAACGTAACAAATATAACATCGAAAATAACACAGTAGTAGCAAACAAATGCAATTGAGAAATTGTTTGGATCCATTCACGGATGAATGTTCTTAAGGAGGGAGAATGCGGGCCTCGTGGTTCTTTCGCATAATATATGTAGCATAGCATTAATGTATGAGGTGAATATGACTTGGTGTATCATGTCTGGATAATAAAGTTGCAAGGGATGGTATATTCAAAGAATTAGACTAAAGTTATGGGTCAAGGATGCCTTTTCACAAGTTCGAGTAAAAGAATGTCTGTTGTAACACCTCGCTGTTCGGAAAGTTTAAATTAACCAGTACCTTTGGGGGTGAGACTAAGAGTGTTTTATATGCTAAGAAGAATGGTTTATAAGGTAATATAGTCACTCAATGATTGTAAGTTAAGTTTTGAAGTCAAGCAAATTGTGAAATAAAAGTCGGAATAAATTAGAGTAAGTTTCTTTGATAAATTTTCTGAAATTTTGGTTAAATGTCTCGAATCTTTTCTCCCAATATTTAAAGCTTTAGAAGTACTCCAATATACCAAATCAAAGGTCTACAAGTCTACTCTCAAACACACTAAACCGTTCATTCATAAAACTTTTGAATAGAGAGATACTTACATTTTTATGAGACTGCACAAGCAGGCACGTAAAGGTGGGCCCTATGAACCCTATGTCGGTTTAGCTTTATAAGAGTTGATTATACTTCGTGTTATATGATTATTTTTGCACAAATAAAATAAATACAGTCCTAAATCCTCTATAATGGTCCTCTTACCATCTAAACCAAGATCTATGAGATTTCATCGTGGTTTTAGCCTCAGAAGGTTTGTAGATATTGTGTTACTTCTTTCGTCCCCATTGGTTGTGATTTGAAGGATTCTTCATGATGAAGGAGTCTCATTTTTAGGTGGTGTTTCTGTTGTTTGGAGATTACTATTGTAAGGAAGGGGTATACTCCATATTAATACCGCAAGACCCAAAATCGAGGTATGTTCAGGCTAAGCGTTGTACTTCCTTTGAACACAAATTTTAGAAACCTAAATCGTCAAATGCTGTGTTACTATTCTACTACTAGAAAGACCTTTTGTGAAAGGCATTGGGATTGTAGCTGAAGTATTTTTGTGACTTCATTGTTGATATTCCACTCGTTCAGTTATATAGGGTACTCGAAGTCTGTCATTTTGTCGATTCCCTTGACTATAGGTCCATGTGTATATATTCTTATTCTTCTTTAGGTGTCGTATCTTAAAAAAAATTATGGAGGAACATTATGAATTTGCAATCAGTCCTCCTTCCTTGCTAATTAATTTTTTTGAAAGACATTACATAATACATTAATTTCCAAAACTCTTAAATGTAGCTCGTATGTTTAAATCATTAAAGGACTTGTTTCTTTTATGAAATACTTTCTTTTACAAACTACTAAGGAAACATCTATAGAAACTATGTGAAGCACCTTAAGCTCTTTATGAACATCCTCAAGTTTAAGTTACCTTTTTAAATTCAAGTTAAGTGTTCCAGTTTAATCTATAAGCATATGAGATTCTACAAGACATTTAGATGTGATACGAAAGTAATTACAGGATTATGAGAACAACAGTACCAAAAAGGCAAGATTGACAACATGATTATGGTAAGATAAATGCATTACAAATTCATGAGATGACATGCTATGCATTCTAATCCCGATATATAATTGGGAGGTATGAGGCCTATTGCCTATATTTATACGTATGAGACACAGATGACCAGAAGTTGGTGAATATAATGTCGGTTAGCTACCGAAAGGCACCACTATTGCTAGCACTTGGTTGGGTGTGAAATGTATTTGAATATATATATATATATATCATTACATAAGATTACATAAGCATATCATGCATATTTAATTTATATAAAGTCAGGTGTCAATCACAGAGTCTACCAGAGTTTCTATTTCAGGTGGTATCTTTATTACCCTTTTTACAACAACTATTTATGACTCTACTTTATGCCTTACATACCAGTACATTTTTATTTGTACTGAAATCATGTTTTCTAGGACACTGTATTTTTGTTTCATGCATGCAGGTCCAGGTACAAATTATGATTGACCACTCTGATAGGATTCGAGGTTCAACCATGATTTGGTAAGATCCACCTCTTCCGGGCGCTTCCATAGGATGTTTACTTTTGTTGTACAGTTTGGGTATAATCGGGCCTTATCCCGACCAGATCTTATGACACTTTTAGAGGCTATTGTGGACACGATATTATGGGTTTCTTTCTGCAGCTTCTAGTCTCCAGCCCTATATGCTTGTCATATATATATATATATATGTATGTACATATGTATATCTTTAGTTGCGGCCTCATCGACTAACTAGTACTTTATTATTTTTGGCTTTTCTACCTTCGTCTATATGACTTGTTGTTATTTAGGTTATGAACTTAATGGTCCAGGATTGGTGTTTTATATGTTATGCTGCCCGACCTTCTAGGCCCACAGTTGAGTTAGTATGTTTCAGTGGTTAATTTGTTTGAATAAGGTGTCGAGTGCCAGTCACGCCTCCCCTAGTTTGGGGAGTGACAGATTAATTCCAACATACATTGATGATCAAAGCCCAAAAGTAATGGAGGAAAAAGGATACTTGAAGCTTGAACCCTAGTTTCTTCCTTGAAGCTTGAGAGTTTGGAGGGGATGAACTTGGATGGGATTTGAGAATTTGAGAGAATGAGAGGGTTTGGAAAGAGTTAAGATTAAAAGGTAGTTATAGGTCTGAAAATTAGGGTAAAAATGACATAGTATAGACATTAAATGCACAGGAAAAGATCCAAATACCCTTAAGAAATAACTGTCGGACGGACCTACGGTTAATAAAATCCGTATTGGTCAATCGTAGAACTTAAGAAAACCAACATTCACCTTACTTTCAAGAAAGCCCTTCACTACTACGGAACCATTCTACGACCCGTCGAACTTACTACGACCCATCTTGTTCACTCATAGGTCAAACATTAGAAACTTGAAATTCCAAAAACTCAACTCCATGTTTACGATTCCCTTCCTACGGTCCGTAGATCGGTCTCATAGACCACTACTTCAATAATTATTTTGCACCTTTCGTTTCCAACTTAACTTTTCAATTTCTGAGGTGTTACAATATCTCTCCCTTAGGACTATTCATTCTCGAATGAGACTCAAGCTAGTATGAATAGAGTGGGAGAGAAACTAACAACCCATCATGAATGTAAATCTCATCATAATGTACATAAACATGAAGAATCACTTCAAGTTAAATCATAACATCAAAAATCAAGCTTTTTCATGAACTTGCATGCATGTGGAAATATGAAAATAACTAAAAAACATAAATCCAAAAGAATGAACCATGAGAAACTAATAACTCAAGCTAGAGTAGGAGCAGAGGGAAAGAGATGAGGATACCGGGACATCATATTGGCTTTGTCTTCCCAAGTAACACCCTCACTAATTGATTCCTTCAAAGAACTTTCACGGAAACAACTTCCTTGTTTCTTAACATCCAAACTTGTCGGTTTAAAAGCTCAACCGGAACCTCTTCATAAGATATATATATTTTCTTTAACTCCCAAACATCCCAAAGGTACAATAGATGTCGGATATCCAACACATTTATTCAACAAAGAGACATGGAATACCAGATGTACCGATGCAAAATCATTGGCAACTCAAGTTCATCAACGACTTTGCTAATACACCTCAAAATCTGATATGGGCCTACATAATGGGGATTAAGCTTCCTTTTGTTTCCAAATCTAATTACACCCTTCGTGGGTGAAATTTTTAAATAGACCCAATCATTAATATCGAACTCAAGTTCTCTTCTTCTAACATCAGTATAAGACTTTTGTAGACTGTAGGCCATTTTCAACCTTTCCCGAATAAGTCAAACCTTTTCCATAGCCTCATGCACCCTATCAAAGTAGCCTCACCAACTCCAAACCAACCTATCGGGGTCCTAAACCTCCTACCATAGAGAGCCTCGAACGGTTCCATCCCAATACTAGAATGATAGTTATTATTATAAAAAAACTCAATCAAAGGCAAGTGATCATCCCAATTACCATTGAAATCAATCACACAAGCTCTTAACATATCTTCTATAGTCCTAACGACATGCTTGACTTGTCCATCAATTTGAGGGTGAAAAGTCACGCTAAGTTTCACTTGGTACCGAGACTTTTCTGAAATGACCTCCAAAACTGAGATGTAAGATGAGTGTCGTGATCAAAGATAATAGACAAGGGTACTCCACACAACCTTACTATTTCTTGAATATAAAGCCACACGTATTTTTCTGCTAAAAATGTCGTCTTAACAGGGAGAAAGTGAGTCAATTTTGTCATTTGGTCCATAATAACACAACTCGAATCAAATTGTCGAAGAGTGTGAGGTTAACCCGTAATGAATTCCATATTCAAATCTTCCCACTTCCATGTATGGATACTAATGTTTTGAGTCAAACTACACAGTTTCTAATGATCAACTCTCACTCGTTGACAATTTGGACATTTAACCACAAATTCCGCAATATCCTTCTTCATCTCATTCCACTAATAGACCTCAAGCAAGTTGCGGTACATCTTGGTGGATCCTTAGTGAATAGAATATATTGAGAACTATGTGCTTATACCAAAATTTAATTCCTCAACTCATCAACATTTGAACACATAACCACCCTTGATATCGAAGAGCTGCATCTCCCCTTGGGAGAAAGCCTCAGTAGATTTTTTTTGAAAACCCACTACTTCAACTCAACTAACATCGGATCAAGATCTTGCTTACCCTTCACATGCGATACAAAAGACGATTCCAAAGTATTATGAACAACCACATCACCTTTATTAGAATCAACCAAGCGAACACCTGATCGGGCCAATCTATGAACATCACGAACTAAATTCTTCTTATCATCCTCAATATGAGCAACACTTTCCATTGACAATCAACTAATAGAATCTGCCACCATATTTGCCTCACGGAGATTATATATGACACTCATGTTATAATCCTTCAATAACTCAAGCCATCTTCTTTGGTGAAGATTCAAATCCTATTGTGTGAACACATATTTCAATATTTCGTAGTCGGTAAACACATCTACATGAACACTATATACGTAAGGCCTCTAAATATTTAGAGCAAATACCACCGTCGCTAACTTCAAATCATGAGCGAGGTAATTCTTTTCGTGTACTTTAAATTGTCTTGAAGCATAAGAAATAACTTTCCCATGTTGCATCAAAATACAACCAAGACCAATCCATGAAGCATCACAATATCTAATAGTCGGTAAACACATCTACATGAACACCATATAGGTAATGCCTCTAAATATTGAGAGCAAATACCACCGTTGCTAACTTCAAATTATGAGCGAGGTAATTCTTTTCGTGTACCTTAAATTGCCTTGAAGCATAGGAAATAACTTTCCCATGTTGCTTCAAAATACAACCAAGACCAATCCATGAAGCATCACAATACAGTACAAAACCATCCGATTCTCGTGGTAAAGTCAATATAGGGGTCGAAGTGGGCCTATCTTTCAACTCTTGGAAATTCTTCTCACAAGCTCCTGACTATAAAAATTTAATCTTTATTAGGGTTTTCTTCAAATTGGGTGGGAAATTAGGGGGACTCT
>NC_064287.1:15656563-15844283 GCF_019186545.1 Solanum stenotomum
ACAAATAGAATTCAAAATTTTACATTTTCTCGTGACTGCTCAAAAAATATTAAAATTTTTAATTCGTAAACGTCTGACAAATATAAAAAATAAGAAAAGACATAAAAACACCTCAAAAAATTCCCGAATCGAACCAGTCACCTATGAATTTCGATACAGAAAAAATATCAAAATTTTATAATTTTTTGGGACTCCCCGAAAATATAAAAAAATTTAATTCGTAAACATCAAAAAACATAAAGATCAAGAAAAAGACATAAAAAGACCTGAAAAAATATCCAAATCGCACCAGTCACCTTAGAATATCTATAGGAATAATGAATCAAAATTTTACATTTTTTTGTGACTGCTCGAAAAATATTAAAATTTTTAATTCGTAAACGTCTGAAAAATAGAAAAATCAAGAAATAGACGTAAAAACACCTCAAAAAAATTCTAGAATCGCATTAGTCACCATAGAATATCGATACGAACAAAATATCAAAATTTTAAATATTTTCGTGACTGCCCGAAAAATATAAAAATCAAGAACAAGACATAAAAATACGTCAAAAAAATCCCAAATCGAATCAGTCACCACAGAAAATCGATACGAATAAAATATCAAAATTTAATATTTTTTCACGACTGCCCGAAAAATATCAAATTTTTTAATTCTTAAACGTCCAAAAAATATAAAGATAAAGAAAAAGACATAAAACCACCTAAAAAAATCCCGAATCGCACCAGACACCTTAGAAAATTGAAACAAATAAAATATCAAAATTTAATATTTTTTCACAAATTCTCGAAAAATATCAAAAAATTTAATTCGTAAACGTCAGAAAAATATAAAAATAAAGAAAAAGACATAAAAACACCTCCAAAATTCCTGAATAGCACCAGTCACCTGAAAATATCGATACGAATAAAATATCAAAATTTTACATTTTTTCGTGGCTGACCGAAAAAATATCAAAAGATTAAATTCGTAAACGTACAAAAAATATAAAAATCAAGAAAAAGTCATAAAAATACATCAAAAAATTCCCAAATCGCACCATCACCTTAGAATAATGTAACGAATAAAATATCAAATTTTAACATTTTTTTGGGACTTCCTGAAAAAATATAAAAAAATTTAATTCTTAAACATCTGAAAAATATAAAAATCAAGAAAAAGACATAAAAATGCCTCAAAAAATTATCGAATCGCAACAGTCACCTATGAATACCGATACAAATAAAATATCAAAAATTTACATTTTTTTGTGACTGCCTGATAAATATAAAAAATTTTAATTTGTAAAAGTCCAAAAAATATAAAAATCAAGGAAAAGACATAAAAACACCTCAAAAAATTCTCGAATCAAATCAGTAACCTTAGAATATCGATACAGAATAAAATATGAAAATTTTACATTTTTTTGTGACTTCGTGAAAAATATCAAAAAATTTAATTCGTAAACGTCTGAAAAAATTATAAAAATCAAGAAAAAGACATAAAAACACCTCAAAAATTCTCGAATCAGACTAGTCACCTTAGAATATCGATACGAATAAAATATAAAAAATTTACATTTTTTCGTGACTGCATGAAGAATATCTAAAAATTTAATTCGTAAACGTCTGAAAAATATAAAGATAAAAAAAGACATAAAAAACCTCAAAAAATTCCCAAATCGCACTAGTCACCTTTGAATATCATACAAATAAAATATCAAAATTTAACATTTTTTTTGGACTGCCCGAAAATTAAAAAAATAATAATTTATAAACGTCCGAAAAATATAAAAATTTAGAAAAAGACATAAAAACACCTCAAAAAATTCCCGAATCGCGCCACTCATCTTAGAATATCAATAAGAATTAAAATTAAAATTGTACATTTTTTCATGGTTGCCCGAAAAATATCAAAAATTCTAATTCGGCAACGTTCAAAAAATAAAAAAATCAAATAAAAGACATAAAAACACCTCAAAAAATTCTTGAATCGCAACAATCACCTTAGAATATCGATACGACATGAATATCAAAATTTTACATTTTTTCGTGACTGCCCGAAAAATATGAAAAAGTTAAATTCTTAAACGTTCAAAAAATATAAAAATCAACAAAGAGACATAAAAACACGTTCAAAAAATCCCAAATCGAACCAGTCACCACAGAAAATCGATACAAATAAAATATCAAAATTTAATATTTTTTCACGACTGCCCGAAAAATATCAAAATATTTAATTCTTAAACGTCCAAAAAATATAAAGATAAATAAAAAGACATAAAACCACCTTAAAAAATCCCGAATCGCACCAGACACCTTAGAAAATCGATACAAATAAAATATCAAAATTTAATATTTTTTCACGACTGCCCGAAAAATATCAAAAATCCTAATTCTTAAACGTCCAAAAAATATAAAGGTAAAGAAAAAAACATAAAAACACCTTAAAAAATTTCCGAATCGTACCAGTCACCTAAGAATATCGATACGAATAAAATATCAAAATTTTACATTTTTTCAGTACTGCCTGAAAAATACCAAAAATAGTAATTTGTAAACGTTTGAAAAATATAAAAATCAAGAAAAAGACATAAAAACACCTCAAAAAATTCTCGAATCTCACCAGTCACTTAGAATATCAATACGAATAAAATATCAATATTTTACAATTTTTCGTGACTGCCCGAAAAAATATCAAAAGTTTAAATTCGTAAAAGTCCAAAAAATATAAAAATCAAGAAAAAGACATAAAAACACATCAAAAAATTCGCGAATCGCACCAGTCACCTTAGAATAATGTTACGAATAAAATATAAGACTTTAAGATTTTTTCGGGACTTCCCGAAAAATATAAAAAATTTTAATTCTTAAATGTCCGAAAAATATAAAAATCAAGAAAAAGGCATAAAATGCCTCAAAAAATTCCTGAATCGCAATAGTCACATAAGAATATCGATACAAACAAAATATCAAAACTTTACATTTTTTTGTGACAGTCTGAAAAATATATAAATTCAGAAAAAGACATAGAAACACCTCAAAAAATTCCTGAATCGCATCAGTCACCTTAGAATATCGATAAGAATAGAATATCAAAATTTAACAATTTTTTGTGACTGCCTGTAAAATATAAAAAAATTTAATTCGTAAACGTCCGAAAAATATAAAAATCAAGAAAAACACATAAATATACCTCAAAAAATTCTCGAATCGCACCAGTAAGCTTAGAATATTGATACGGAATAAAATATCCAAATTTTACATTTTTTTGTGACTGCCCAAAAAATATCAAAATTTTTAATTCGTAAACGTCTGTTAAAATTATAAAAATCAAGAAATAGACATAAAAATACCTTAAAAAAGTCTCGAATCACACTAGTCACCTTAGAATATAGATACGAATAAAATATCAAAATTTTAATTTTTTCGTGACTGCCCAAAAAATATCAAAAATTTTAATTTGTAAACGTCTGAAAAATATAAAAATCAAGAAAAAAGACATAAAAATACCTCAAAAAAATTCCTGAATCGACCCAGTCACCTCAGAATATCGATATAAATAAGATATAAAAAAAATTACATTTCTTCGTGATTGCTCGAAAAATATAAAAAATTTTAATTCGTAAACGTCCGAAAAATATAAAAATCAAGAAAGAGAGTTAAAAGGACCTCAAATAATTCCCGAATCGCACCTGTCACCTTAGAATATCGATATGAATAGAATATCAAAAGTTTATCTTTTTTCGTGACTGCCCAATAAATATCAAAAATTTTAATTCGTAAACGTCCAAAAAATATAAAAAATCTAGAAAGTGACATAAAAACATCTCAAATAGTTCCTGAATCGCACCAGTCACCTTAGAATATCGATACGAATATAATATGAAAGAATTACATTTTTTCGTGACTGCCAGAAAAATATAAAACGATTTAATTTGAAGACGTCCAAAAAATATAAAGATAAAAAAAAAGACATAAAAAAACCTCAAAAAATTCTCGAATCGCACTAGTCACTTTAGAATATCAATACAAATAAAATATCAAAACTTAACATTTTTTCGTGAATGCCCAAAAAATAAAAGAAAAATATAAAAATTTTAATTCGTAAACGTTCGATAAATATAAAAGCTAAGAGACGAACATAAAAACACCTAAAAAAATTCCCAAATTGCACCAGTCACCTTAGAATATCGATACGAATAAAATATCAAAAAATTACATTTTTTCGTGACTGTACGAAAAATGTCAAAAATTTTAATTCGTAAATGTCCGAAAAATGTAAAAATCAAGAAAAAGGCAGAAAAACACCTCAAAAAATTCCCGAATAGCTCCAGTCACCTTAGAATAACGATACGAATAAAATATCAAAGTTTTACATTTTTTCGTGACTGCCTGAAAAATATCAAAAATTTTAATTTGTAAACGTTTGAAAAATATAAAAATCAAGAAAAGACAGTAAAACACATCAAAAAATTCCCAAATCAGACCAGTCACCTTAGAATATCGATGCGAATAAAATATCAATTTTTTTTATTTTTTTGTAACTGCCCAAAAAATATCAAAAATTCTAATTCGTAAACATCCGAAAAATATAAAAATCAAGAAAAAGACATAAAAACACCTCAAAAAATTCTCGAATCGTACCAGTCACTTTAGAATATCAATAAGAATAGAATATCAAAATTTTAGGCGAAGGCTCTCCTTGATGTGGGGAACAACACCCAATACTTTTTATACTTCAATTACAAACCAAAACCTTCAGATTGCAAAACCCATTTGCATCTTCTTCAAGCTTCTTCAAGTCGCCAATGGTGGAATCTTCAACAAGGCACAAAACTCCTTCTAATCTCAGCCTAAGACTCAAATAGGGTTGGAGAACACTATTCCAACCTTAGAAACTCAAACAAGACTCAAATTAACATAACCCATTTCAACAAAATTCACAAAAACAAAATGAACATTTTTTTTGTAACAAAACCCCAAGACTAGATTCATAGGAACGAAGCTAGATTTGACTTTGATACCAAATGATACGATTCTCACATGAGAAACGACGATATTATGCGGAAATCGAAAGACATCAAAGTAAAGATAGATAGATAGACACACAAGAGGAAACAAAAGGCAACCAAAGGGTATATTAAACCCAATGACCTCGATTCGTTGATCCAACTATAGCACCTAACTCTTACGATGACCTCAAGGGAATCGATATCCCAAGCAACCAACGTTTCTAACAAAAGGCAACGAAAGCTTAACCAAGCTCTCAACACTCAAACATGAGTTTTCAGTTTTCAATATTCAAACTAATTAAGGCTAAAATGAACCCAAGCTAGCTATTTATAGTTTTAGAAATAAAGGGCCCAAAAGTGACCCGAAGTGCCAAAGGGTGACCTGGGTCGGGTCGCCTAGTGGACTTGTCGATGCGCCAATCTGGTTGGCGAGTATTCCTGCGCGTTCTTTAGCCATGGCCATGTTCTAGAACTTTAGGCGAGCTGGGGCCATCTCCTAAGTCATTGGGCGATGCGCCCAGTAGGACCTGTTCGCCAAAAGGACCCCATGCAATCTTCAAGGTCTGAAATCCCTTATTTGCCATCAGCACCATCTCGAGCACCTCTAGCTTCATGAATAACCCTTGCATCCTTTGAAGGTCTTGAGCTTGACTTCTAGTAAATGGCCTTGATGAGATCCGTATCGCATCATTCTCTCCTTCTTGAAAAGAATTTGTCCTCAAATTTGACGGATCATCAACCTCCACAGTTGGGAATGGGGACAGGTCACACACATTGAAAGTGTTATGCACTTGATATTCTGGAGGACGGGCAACCTTGTAGGCGTTGTCGTTGATCCGCTCAATCACTGAAAATGGTCCATCACCTCACAGCATGAGCTTCGTCTTGTGATGGGTGGGGAATTGCTCCTTGCAAAAGTGTACCCACACCCAATCATCTGGTTTAAACACGATCCTCTTATGTCCCTTGTTAGCCCTTTTGGCTACATCTTGGTTCTTCTTCTCTAAGTGCAGTTGCACCTTTTCATGAAACTTCTTCATTGCTTCAGCGCGCTTACTCCCATCTAAGCTTAACACAACATCATGAGACCGAGGAGTGAGGTCTAAAGGGGTTAGGGGGATTAAAACCATAAACCACTTCAAATGGAGACATGCAAATAGTACTATGAATAACTCGATTATATGCAAACTCAACTAAAGACAAATGTTCCTTCCACGAGGCCAACTTTCCATGCATGACGACACGAAGCATAGAACCCAAGGTTCTATTCACAACTTTAGTTTGGCCATCAGTTTGTGGGTGACAAGAAGTTGAGAACAACAACTTAGTACCAAGTCTGCCCCACAATTCCTTCCAAAAGTGACTAAGGAATTTTGGATCCCTATCACTTACAATGGTTTAAGGAATTCCATGCATTTAACAATATGCTCAACAAACAAAGATGCTACATTGAAAGCATTATCACATTTATGACATGGAATGAAATGAGCCATCTTTGAAAATTGATCAACGACAACAAAGATGCTATCTCTACCTCTTTTGGTCCTTGTCAAACCCAAAAAAAAGTCCATAGAAATATCAAGCCAAGGTCTTTGAGGGGTGGGGAGTGGAGTGTATAAACCATGGGGAAGGAGGCGTGACTTAGCACGTTGACATTCAACACATTGACCACAAATTCGAACGACATCTTTATGCATTTTAGGCCAATAGAATTGTTCCTCAAGAATTCCCCTAGTTTTTCAATACCAAAATGACCCATTAAACCTCCATTGTGTGCCTCCCTCACAAATAGTTCTCTCTAAGAGCTCATAGGCACACAAAGTCTCTTGCCTTTGAACAGGAAACCATCAAACTTGGAATAGGGAGTAGAAGACCTATCCCTCATCCACCTTTCCCTTTCCCATTCCTCACAATCTTTGAAGATTTGAGCAAACACGGGATCCTTGGGATACAATGCCTTCAAACATTCAAATCCAATCAATTTGGAAGACAAAGTATTTACCAACACGTGTTTTCTAGAAAAGGCATCGGCCACCACATTTTCCTTTCCCTTTTTGTATTGGATTACATAAGGGAAAGTTTCAAGGAATTCAATCCATTTAGCGTGCCTCTTGTTCAACTTTCCTTGGGTCCGAATATGCTTTAGGGACTCATGATCAGTCCTAATGACAAATTCCTTGGGCCACAAGTAATGTTTCCAATTTCCCAAAGCCCTAATCAAGGCATACAATTCAAGATCATAAGTGGAGTAATTCAAAGTAGCACCTTTTAGCTTTTCACTAAAGTAAGCAATGGGTTTTTGGTCTTGCATTAAGACAGCTCCAATGCATACCTTACTAGCATCACATTCCATTTCAAATATTTTATCAAAATCAGGTAATTGCAACAAAGGAGCAGAACTAAGCATAGGTTTTAAAGCCTCAAAATCCTTGGCTTGTTCCTCTCTCCACTTAAAAGGTTTATCCTTTCGAATTACCTCTGTCAAGGGGGCTGCTATGGTACTAAAACCTTTGACAAATTGTCTATAAAAACTAGACAACCCATGAAAGCTTCTAACATTGCTTATGGCTTTTAGAATTGGCCAATTCTTAATAGCGTCAATTTTAGACTCATCAACTTCAACCCATCTTGAACTCACAACAAAACCCAAGAAGACAACTTCATCAACATACAATGAAAATTTATCAAGATTAGCATAAGTTGTTCCTTCCTAAGTACATCAAACACACATCTCAAATGCTCAACATGATCATGCATGGTCTTGCTATAAATAAAGGTATCATCAAAATAGACAACCACAAATTTCCCTATAAAGGGTTTCATCACATGATTCATGAGACGCATAAAGATACTAGGAGCATGGGTGAGACCAGAGGGCATCACCAACCATTCATATAGACCAAACTTGGTCTTGAATTTGGTTTTCCATTCATCACCGGGGTTCATCCAGAATTGATGATAACCACTCCTAAGATCAATTTTTGAAAACACACAAGAGCCATTCAATTCATCAAGCATATCATCTAACCTAGGAATAGGATAACGATACTTTACCGTAATTATGTTGATGGCCCGACAGTCAACACAGATGCGCCATGTTCCATCTTTCTTTGGAACCAATAAAACTGTAGCAACTCAGAAAATGATAAGTTGAACTAGAGCCTCATTGTGTGGGTTAGTGAGACCTTAAGTTGATGTCTAGGCTATTTTAGACCTAATGTGAGCAAGGAAGAAGCCTAGGTTGCAAGCAAGGGCATTAGCTAGTAAGTTTGAGTGAAAGGACCCTTGTTTTTTGGTGAACCTTTTGGCGATGGGGACTGCTTGATCGCCCAAGGGGTTGGGCGAGTCACCCTTGGGTTCTTGTGCTCGCCTGGTGGACTGCCCTTTTGGCCTAGGCACTGGACCAAAGGGTGAGCTAACTCCAAGCTCGCCAACAAGCTTGGCGTGTCGCCCATTTTCCTTTTAGTCTGCCAAGTGGACTGCCCAAATTAGTGAGCTCACTGGAAATTTGGGCGAGCCAAGGGTGTACTTGGCGAGTCGCCTAGTGCACTTGACGAGCCTAAGTGTCCAAAGGGCGAGCTTAGACGGGCAAAGGGAAGATTTTTAAGTAGTAACTTTAAGGGTCCTTAGTTCTTTTCCTAAGTTGAGTCCACCTAATTCTATTCCTTTCCTAGCAACTATAAAACCTTTTCAGACCTAAATACTTTCATTTAAGTCACTCCAAATAGAATCAAAAGAAAATCCATCTCCTCTCAAATATTTCTCTCACCAGAAATCCTCCATTAGAGAAGAAGAAGAAGGGAGCCTTTGAAGCTAGGGTTAGGTGATTTCAAGGTGGTTCTTCCTCAAATTGCTTGGAGATTCTTAGTAAAGGTATGGTGGTCTTGATCCTTGTCTAATTTTCCATTCAAGGAGCCAATTCAAAGGTGATTTCAAATCATGAAAATCTAAGGTTTTACTCAATCTCATGGGTTCTTTCGTCAAATGATTTCAAAGGGTTTCTAATGACAAATTATGGTTGTATTAAGGTATAATTGATGATTTGTCATGAAAATACTCTATGAACCCACGATTTCTCTCAATTTCTAAATTATACCTTTACTAAGTGGGTTTGATGATTATGAAGGCTTGTGAATGAAACTTGTCTAAATTGCTTTGGGATATTGAATAGTATCAGTATGTATGTCTTATTTATGGTAAATTGAAGGTTTGTTGATGACTTGTGAGCATGACCTTGAAAGGGAATGTTATGGCTAAATTACATGTTGAAGTAGAAATGTGCTTGACCTATTGATCCACTTGAAAGGTAGAGGTGTTTACTTACTATGTATATTGTGGAATTAAATTGATGGAAATATTTCTTGTACCCTACATGTTAAGGCTAATGTATGATTATAATGTGAAGCATGTGTGTGATCTAAATGAGTGAATGATGATCATGTTTAGAAGCTAATTGTGTTGGGATTGAATATGATCTCTTTATTAACACTTGTGAATGATGATGGTATGTGAAAGGTTGTTCTCACATACACACACACTTGAATGAAGAATGAATGAAGTTCAATGATAATGCTAATGATGAAGTACTTATTAAAAGGCTATTCTCAATTGTACTCTATTGAATGATAATGACTTGTTGTGAAAGAACTTTCTCACAATAAGGGGATTCTTAGGTGAAAGACTATTCTCATATTTGAGTCTATAAGATTTCCAATGAATGAATGTTGGGATGAGATGTATACTCATCCGGGAGTTGAGGCAGAGTATCTACCATTTTAGTAAATGTTGGGTTTGGGATGGATGCTCATCGAGGAGTTGAGGTGGGGTATCTAGTAGCAATCCCTTATCCCATAATGAACTAATGTAGTGAATGTAAAGTACTCCGTGGGGAATAATGCCAAGCACCGAGTGAATATGAATTGGGGTGGATGCTCATCAGTGAGTTGAGGCGGGGTTTTTAGTAGCAACCTTTTGAGATGGATGCTCAATCGTGAGTTAAGGCGGGGTATCTAGTAGTAATCTCCCTATCCCTTAACTATGTGCCCACATAGGTCTAGCTAGTGGATCCACTTAAGCTAAAGAACAATGGTCCTACCTTAGGCAAGTAGGAATCCCTTATCCGGTGAGTGTGATACCCAAATTCCATGAATTGGTCACATGGTCTATATCGGTTAAGGCTTACCCCCACAAAGAATGTTAATGAACTATGGCTTCTTAAGGGTGTACTACTTAGTATGGGTGGTTATATGGGACACCATCTATGCATTGCACAAGTAGGCATTTGAGGGAGGTCATGGTGTGTTCTTTTATGATGTTAAATGAAATGAATGGGCTCTTATGATGATGTTAATGAAGAATGTTGATATAAAGTCAAAATGAATGAAGGTGCTATTAATATAATGAAGTTAATGAAGAATGTTGACTTATATGTTTAATGTGAAGATGCATGCTATACTTGGTTTGTATTATGAGTTACTTCCTTTGCATGACTTGTTGAATATGAATGCGCCTTATCTATGGTGACTTCAAAGGGGTACTTAGTGTGAGTAGTCATATGGGATGCTTCTTACACATTGCACAAGTATGACTTGGAGTTGTCTTAGATGTTGGGTCTTAATGTGATGGTGTGACTCATGTAATGTTTATGTCTCTTATATGCTTATTTGTGTAAAGGTGGAAAGGATGAATGGTAAGTTCAATTATAGTGACCTTAAGGTGGTGCCTTAGTGTGGGTGGTGGTATAGGATGCTATCCATACATTGCATAAGGTATAGCTTGAGGGTTACTTGAGGTGAAGACTTAAGGTAAAGGTAAAGGTTTATATGTTGATCTTGTTCAAATGTGAAAAGGTGACTTGTATTTTGGTTGTGACTTATATTATGCCTCTTTTATCAATGTTCATGAAGTTTTACCAAATGGCATAAAAGCATGACTTTCAAATCAAATGTGCATTTTAAGCATGTTTTTTCATGGTCATCATACTTAGTACATATATTGTGCTAACCCCATTCTTCTCCCTTTTTACCAAAGTGTAGGGTTTGGAGATGTTGATGTTTTATGCTTGAAGGATATGTTCCTAAGGTGCTTGAAGATGAAGACTTGGTTAGTCCTCATAGTTTCAAGGACAAAATCCATTATGTTCATTTTATGTCTTTTAGTTATGTTAAGATTTTGTATGGCCTAAGTCTCAATGTTGTATTCAAAGAGTATTTAGATGGTTTGAGACAAAGTTAGAAGTCTTCCCCTTGCTTTTATGAAAGATGTCTTCGATTGTAAAGAAAGTTTTAAATTCTTCTTTATTTTTCCTATGATCTTATGTTCAAGTATGCTATGAGGCTTGTACAAGACCCCTTCGGGGTCGAGTACGCCGTGTTACAACTAGGGGGTGCTCTTGGGTCGTGACAAACCTGGTATCAGAGCACAAGATTTTAGAATGGTCTTAGGTTGTTTCAAACCACATCTAGTAGAGTCTTTTTCATAATGTGAAGCGCGCCACATTATGAATAGGAGGCTATTGGGTGTTAAGAAAGTTTCACTTCTTCATTCTTCAAGTCGTGCCATAGAGTTTAACTCTATAATATCTTTCCCTTATTCCTTATGTGATTGTCTTTAGAGTATGACCACTTGAAAGGAGTATGCTAGAAGGGTTGAGGGAGAGAAAGGGTTGATTGTGATGCCAACTATGGCTATGTGACTTGATAGATGAGTGATGGAAGATTATGATGTTGACTTTAGTGTGAATGGGTTGCTTTAAGGTTAATTGTCTTGTTAGTAGAACCCGACTTATTTATGATGAGTTTGGAGGTATGTTGAAAGAGTTAGTGAAGTGTGGTGTTTTAGAAATTCCTAGGTGTGATGAGTATGAAGGTTTGGTGATGTCTTGCTCCGACCTTAAAATGGAAAGAAGTGAAGTTTGAAAGAGCTAGTATAAGTTTTCTCCCAAGTTGGGGATAATGTGTCTAGATGGTAAGGTCTTTGAGTGTCCTTGATGTTCATGAGTTAGGCTTGATTGATGTTCTCACCTTATGAGGTGTAGTGAGTTTAATGAGTTTAGACCCAGTGTGGTAGACTCATGTGAGACCTTGAGTGATGTGGTAGGGTTGATTGTAATCAAGAGTTGCTCAATGAGGACCTTCCTAGGTTAAAAGTACATGTATGTTGATGGTTTCTTGTAAAGTTGTGGATGTCTTGATTGAGGTTCCTTTGTCCTGTTCATGATAAGCCTTAGTTGGGTTTACTCCTAAGTGGGGGGATAGTATGTTGAGTAGTAAGGTTGTTGAGAGTTCCAACATCCTTACCGATATCCTTACCTCTTTCTTTATGTGCCTATTCAAGCCTAAGACGAAGAGTTCCTTTTTGGTTTGTTTCATGTTTTTGGAGTCATGTGTGACATTGTGTTTCCATGTTCTCCTTATATTGTGCATGTTCTAGTTGAATTCTTGTTTATATGAGAAAATGAGTTTTCATGATTTATGTTCCTCATGTTGATGTGCATTTGATATGAATTATCTATATACATCATGAGGTGAAATGTTGAACATGCCTAATGTGCTTTTGTGAGTAATTGCATATTTTGCCTAATGATGTTGTGATGAGCATGCTATGAGTTGGAGAAGGAAGTTCCTCCAATGAAATGAGAAATGTTGTTGTGTGGTGCATAATGAGTTTGTAGATGTGGTTCCTACTTGCTTGTGTTGCATTGAGTTTATTGATGTGGAGTTGATGTTTCCTCCTATGATTATGCATTTATATTGATGTGTCATGCATGATGGGTTGCTAATCTTGAGTCGTTTTCCCTTGTAGTGTTTTAAAAGTGTCATTCGAGGACGAATGTTCCTAAGTGGGGGATAATGTAACGGCTCAGAAAATGATAAGTTGAACTAGAGCCTCATTGTGTGGGTTAGTGAGACCTTAAGTTGATGTCTAGGCTGTTTTAGACCTAATGTGAGCAAGGAAGAAGCCTAGGGTGCAAGTAATGGCCTTAGCTAGTAAGTTTGAGTGAAAGGACCCTTGTTCTTTGGTGGACCTTTTGGCGATGGGGACTGCTTGATCGCCCAAGGGGTTGGGCGAGTTGCCCTTAGGCTCTTGTGCTCGCCTAGGGACTGCCCTTTTGGCCTAGGTGCTGGACCAAAGGGCGAGCTAACTCCAAGTTTGCCAACCAGCTTGGCGTGTCACCCATTTTCCCTCTAGTCCGCCAAGTGGACTGCCCAAATTAGTGAGCTCACTGGAAATTTGGGCGAGCCAAGGGTGCACTTGGCGAGTCGCCTAGTGCAAGTGTCCAAAGGGTGAGCTTAGACGGGCAAGGGGTAGATTTTTAAGTTGTAACTTTAAGGGTCCTTAGTTCTTTTCCTAAGTTGAGTCCACCTTATTCTATTCCTTTCCTAGAAACTATAAAACCTTTTTAGACCTAAATCCTTTTATTTAAGTCACTCTAAATAGAATCAAAAGAAAACCCATCTCCTCTCAAATATTCTCTTACTAGAAATCCTCCATTAGAGAAGAAGAAGAAGAGAGCCTTTGAAGCTAGGGTTAGGTGATTCCAAGGTGGTTCTTCCTCAAATTGCTTGGGCATTCTTAGTAAAGGTATGGTGGTCTTGATCCTTGTCTATTTTTCCATTCAAGGAGCCAATTCAAAGGTGATTTCAAATAATGAAAATCTAGGGTTTTACTCAATCTCATGGGTTCTTTCGTCAAACGATTTCAAAGGGTTTCTAATGACAAATTATGGTTGTATTAAGGTATAATTGATGATTTGTGATGAAAATACTCTATGAACCCATGATTTCTCTCAATTTCTAAATTATACCTTTACTTAGTGGGTTTGATGATTATGAAGGCTTGTGAATGAAACTTGTCTAAATTGCTTTGGGTTATTGAATTGTATCAGTATGCATGTCTTAGTTATGGTAAATTGAAGGTTTGTTTATGACTTGTGAGCATAACCTTGGAAGGGCAAGTTATGGCTAAATTACATGTTGAGGTAGAATTGTGCTTGAACTATTGATCCATTTGAAAGGTAGATGTGTTTACTTACTATGTATATTGTGGTATTAAATTGATAGAAATATTCCTTGTACCCTACATGTGGAGGCTAATGTATGATTATAATGTGAAGCATGTGTGTGATCTGAATGAGTGAATGATGCTCATGTTTAGAAGCTAATTGTGTTGGGCTTGAATATTATCTCTCTATTAACACTTGTGAATGATGATGGTATGTGAAAGGCTATTCTCACATACACACACACTTAAATGAAGAATGAATGAAGTTCAATGATAATGCTAATGATGAAGTGCTTATTGAAAGGCTATTTTCAATTGTACTCTAATGAATGATAATGAGTTGTTGTGAAAGGCTTTCTCACAATAAGGGGATTCTTAGGTTAAAGGCTACTCTCATCTTTGAATCTATGAGCTTTCCAATGAATGCATGTTGGGATGGGATGGATACTCATCCGGGAGTTGAGGCGGAGTATCTAGTAACAATCCCTATATCCTATTTTAGTAAATGTTGGGTTTGGGATGGATGCTCATCCAGGAGTTGAGGTGGGTTATCTAGTAGCAATCCTTTATCCATTAATAAACTATTGTAATGAATGTGAAATACTCTGTGGGGAATAATGCCAAGCACCGAGTGGATATTAATTGGGGTGGATGCTCATCCGTGAGTTGAGGCGGGGTATCTAGTACCAACCTCTTGAGATGGATGCTTAATCGTGAGTTGAGGCGGGGTATCTAGTAGCAATCTCCCTATCCCTTAACTATGTGCCCACGTAGGTCTAGCTAGTGGATCCACTTAAGCTAAAGAACAATGGTCCTACCTTAGGCAAGTAGGATTCCTTATCCGGTGAGGGTGACACTGGGATTCCATGAATTTCTCACATGGTCTATGTCAGTTAATGCTTACTCCCACAAAGAATATTAATGAACTATGGATTCTTAAGTGTGTACTACTTAGTATGGGTGGTGGTATGGGATGCCATCTATACATTGCACAAGTAGGCATTTGAGGGAGGTCATGGTGTGTTCCTTTATGATGATAAATGAAATGAATGGTCTTTTATGATGATGTTAATGAAGAATGTTGATATAATGTCGAAATGAATGAAGGTGCTATTAATGTAATGAAGTTAATGGATAATGTTGACTTATATGTTTAATGTGAAGATGCATGCAATACTTGGTTTGTATTATGAGTTACTTCCTTGTTGACTATGAATGTGCCTTGTTTATGGTGACTTCAAAGGAGTACTTAGTGTGAGTAGTAGTATGGGATGCTACTTGCACATTGCACAAGTAGGACTTAGCGTTGTCTTAGATGTTGGTCTTAATGTGATGGTGTGACTCATGTATTGTTTATGTCTCTTATATGCTTGTTTCTGTAAAGGTGGAAAGGATGAATGGTAAGTTCACTAATGGTGACATTAAGGTGGTTCCTTAGTGTGGTGGGTGGTATGGGATGATATCCATACATTGCACAAGGTATAGGTTGAGGGTTACTTGAGGTGAAGGCTTAAGGTAAAGGTTTATATCTTGATCTTGTTCAAATGTGAAAAGGTGACTTGTATGTTGGTTGTGACTTATATTATGCCTCTTTTATCAACGTTCATGAAGTTTTACCAAATGGAATAAAAGCATGACTTTCAAATCAAATGTCCATTTTAAGCATGTTTTTCCATGGTCATCATACTTAGTTCATCTAATGTGCTAACCCCATTCTTCTCCCTTTTTACCAAAGTGTAGGGTTTGGAGATGTTGGTGTTCTATGCTTAAACGATAGGTTCCTAAGGTGCTTGAAGATGAAGACTTGGTGAGTCCTCATAGTTTCGAGGACAAAATCCATTATGTTCCTTTTATGTCTTTTAGTTATGTTTAGCTTTTGTATTGGCTAAGTCCCAATGTTGTAGTCAAAGAGTATTTAGATGGTTTGAGACAAAGTTAGAAGTCTTCCGCTTGCTTATATCAAATATGTCTTCGATTGTAAAGAAAGTTTTAAATTTTCTCTATTTTTCCTATGATCTTATGTTCAAGTATGCTATGAGGCGTGTACAAGACCTCTTCGGGGTCGAGTATGCCGTGTTACGACTAGGGGGTGCTCTCGGGTCGTGACAAAAATTGGCACGGCACATGGACTCATGCTCTCCTTCACATAACCTTTGTTGAGGAGTTCCTCAAATTGCCTTTGTAGCTCCTTGGTGTCCTCCGGATTGCTTCGATAAGCGGTCTTATTTGGCAATTGTGATCTCGGCAAAAAATCAGTTTGGTGCTCAATTCCCCGAAGAGGGGGCAATCCACTTAGAAGCTCCTTTGGGAAGACATCCTCACAATCCTGCAAAAGAAAGGAAATAGAATTAGGAAGGGAAGAATGAGATTGGTTAGCTTGTAGTACATGATCCCTATGTATGATAAGGATCAAAGAACTTTCGTACTCAATTTCCTCCCTTATCTCTTTGTAATTAGCGAACAACACTTGGGCCTTTCCTTTCGACATCCTCCTCTCCTCCTCTTCTTGGCTCTCGGCCTCCATATGTTCCTCTTCACACTTTTTCTTTTCCCTCGACTTACTCATCCTTTGATATATATCATTGACTTGAGAGGGGGACATAGGATGAATAACATATTTATGATCATTCAACACAAGTGAGTACTTGTTGGTTCTCCCATCATGTTTGGTTGAACGATCATGTTGCCAAGGTCTCCCGAGTAGCACGTGACAAGCTTTCATTGGGACCACATCACATAGAACCTCATCTTGATACTTCCCAATCTTAAACTTGATCATCACTTGTCGATGCACCCTCGATTCTCCACATTCACTCAACCATTGAAGTTTGTAAGGTGTAGCATGCTTAGTTGTAGGAAGTTTTAAGAATTCCACTTATGCAATACTTGCAACATTTGCACAACTCCCGCTATCAAAGATTAAGGAACACACATTATCCTTGATGAAGCATTTGGAGTGAAATAGATTCTCTCTTTGGCTCGGATCATCCAAGGCCTTACTAATCATTGCTCGCCACACCACCCACATATAGAGGAGCAATATTCTCTCTTTCTTTGACACAAAAGTCTGGTTCCTCATCTTATCCATCTTCGAACTCATCCTCTTTTGAGGACCTTCTTCACATTTACCTGTTGGTTCCTCCTCCGCACTAAGATAAATTTCACCTCCTTACATTAGAGCATTCAATCGATTTGGACACTCACACATAATATGACCCTATCCTCTACATTTGTGACATTGAATTCCTTTAGGAAATTTGGTTGGGTCAGTGGTACCCTTTTCTCTTGGCGGGTTCTTTGGAGTGTTCCCTTCGAAGGGCTTCTTCTCATATGTCTTCTTGAGATCCGCACTCTTGCCCCAACTTGACGATGTTGGAACTATCCCTTTGTTCTTGGTCCAAGAATTAGAAGATGAAGTCTTGTACTTAGCCACCTTCTCCTCTTTATATTCAAGCTCTATCTCATGGGCTGCCTCAAAGACATCATTCAAAGTAGCAAACCTATGAATGGTCATCTTTGAAGAAATCTCTTTGTTCAACCCTACCTTGAAGCGAATCACAACATGCTCTTCAATCACTTGATATTCTAGCTTCATGACTATGTTTTGGAACTCACATGATAGGCTTCAACACTTTTACTTCCTTGCCTCAAGTTATACAATTTGGCAAGTAATCCTTGGCGGTATCTCTCCGGTACATACTTAGCTCTCATCAATCTTTTCAACTCGGGCCATGGTGGAGGGTGACCTTCTTCAACAACTAAGCGATACCTCTTCATGTACTCCCACCATGTGACAACATATCCTTCGAATTGAGCAATAGCATAGCAACTACTCTTGACCTCCGCCTAATCATTGACATTGAAAATCCGGTCACATTGCGACTCCCATTCTAAGTAAGCATCGGGATTGCATTCCCCTTTGAATGTTGGAAGAGTCGTTTTGATAGAGTTGATGCCAACATCTCGGCCTCCATGGCCACCTTGGTCATTGTAATGGTAACCCCTTTGATGCCCTCATTGATAGCGGTTACCATGTCCTTCTCTAGCTTCTTGACCAACTTCACGATTGCCATTGACTTCCCATTGATTTCCACCATGAAGGTGGTTTCCATGTTTCCTCCTATCAAACGGCATTGGACCTAATCTACCTTGTGGTCCACCTTGCAAGACTTGACCTCTTGGTCGATTGACTCATTCCATGGTGCTTCTTCACATTCACCTTCATAACCTCCTTGATCTTCATCATTCCTTACCTCATTCATGGGATCGGGTTGTGGTTGTGGTATTTGGTAGGGAATATTTTGGTTACGTGGTGTTTGGTAAGGACGACTTTGATTTGGTGGAGCTTCTTGACTAAGCGGGAAATGGAACGGTCGATTGGAACTTTGGCTATTTGAACCCAATTGATTGAAAGTTGGGTGCAAAGCTTGGTGGAGGGTTCCAGGTGTGAGAGTAGGCAAATTAGTGTGATCGTACCTACTCATAGAAGCACATAAAGTAGCTTGTGGTGTGGAATCATTAGAGTTGACTCGACCTTCCACATTGGAAAGCCTGTCGTCCATCCTCGCTATATCACCTCTCACATTGTTCAACAGTTCCAACAAAGTTGCCAAAGTAATTTCTCCAATTGGTGCTTGAGTTTCTCCTCCTTCCTCCATTGTACCTGCAATAAGACAACTCACAAGCAGCAAACAATGTTAGGTTAGTAAAGAACTCACAAACACTCTTGTTTACGCACCTTAAGTTGCCTCTCAATTGGCGCGGCTAAGTTTGACAATTTGTTTGTACTAAGTCGATCACAAGGTACCGATTGCTACTCTTAGTTAGAATGGATTCTTGTGTTAAGAAGAAACGGACGACTCGATTAAACAGACGAACTTGAATCAAGAATTAACTACGAAGTAAAACGAATAAAAGCACGAAAAGAAAAGGCACAAAAAAGAAGTGAATTCAATAACCAATGGTCAACAAGTAGAGTATTTACAAGTTGAAAAACAGTTTAGGATTCTTGAGAACGTTTGAGAATCAAAAGAAAAGAAACTAAGAATTTAAAACCTGAGATTAGGAGTAACTTGAGTTTCCGATCGCCGAATGACCTATTTTCTTCACCAAAAGTGAAGTTCAGCTCGCCAACTTGAAGATGGACTCACCAAACTCTATAAACGAATAAGGCAACTCGGCGATATGAGGGGAAGTTCGGCTATGCACCGAATGGGTTCGGCGACCAAAGCTTGGTCTCGTCGAAAATTCCAGTAGCTCTCTCAAATTGGCAGCCAATTCGGTGACCAACCTGCCCAATGGGCGAGGCGCTGAATGGTTAGGCGATGCCCGCTTTAGCTCGCCCAATTGATCTCTGCAACTCCTTCAAAATTCTGAAATTTGAACTCCTGTGGTCCCCCCTGCACTTGTCCTTTAGTATTAACCCTTTTAGGTAAATTCCCTCTTTAAGAAACACTCTTTACTCTTTCTCTTTCTTCCCTTTTTGAATCAAACACTTTCATTTCAAAGATTTCCTTCCTTGAAGGTTTGAATGTTCTTCAAGAACTTCAAGAACAAGATGAACACCCAAAATAAAACACTTGAAATTTTTGTCTCGGAATTTCACGAAAATTTAGGTGAAGGCTCTCCTTGATGAGGGGAACAACACCCAATACTTTTTAACCTTCAATTCTAAACCAAAACCTTCAGATTTTAAAACCCACTTTCTCTTCTTCAAGCTTCTTCAAGTCTTCAATGGTGGATTCTTCAATAAGGCACCAAACTCCTTCCAATCTCAGCCTAAGACTCGATTATAGTTGGAGAACACTATTCCAACTTTAGAAACTCAAACAAGACTCAAATCTAAGAAACCCATTTCAGCAAATTCTCAAAAATGAAATTGACAGATTTTTTTTTGTAACAAAACCCCAAGACTAGAATCATAGGAACGAATCTAGACTCAGCTCTGATACCAAATGATACGATTCTCACAAGAGAAACAATGATAATATGCAGAAATTGAAAGACAACAAAGTAAAGATAGATAGATAGACACATAAGAGGAAACAAAAGGCAACCAAAGGGTATATTAAGCCCAATCACCTCGATTCGTTGATCAAACTATAACACCTAACTCTTACGATAACTTCAAGGGAATTGATATCCCAAGCAGCCAAATTTCTAACAAAAGGCAACAAAAGCTTAACCAAGCTCTCAACACTCAAACATGAGTTTTCAATTTCAACATTCAAAATAATCTACCCTAAAATGAACCCTAAAGGCCTATTTATAGTTTTAGGATAGTAAATCATAAAAGGGCCCAAAAGTGACTCGGAAGTGACAAAGGGCGAGCCAAGTCGGGCTCACCTAGTGGACTCGGTGGTGCACCGACCTGGTCTGCGAGTTTTTCTGCGTTGGCCTCAGCTCTAGCCACATTCTGGAACTTTTGGCGACCTGGGGCCATCACCTAAGTCATTGGGCGATGCGCTCAATGGGACCTGCTCGCCAAAAGGACCCCATGCAATCTTCAAGGTCTGAAATCCCTTGTTTTCCATCAACACCATCTCAAGCACCTCCATCTTCATGAATAAACCTTGCAACCTTTGAAGGTCTTGAGCTTGGCTTCTAGTAAATGGCCTTGATGAGATCCATATCGCATCACACTTGCTCCCTCATCATCATAGGAGCTTCCACAAGATGCTTCTTCTTCATCCTTACCATAAGAGCTATGTTTACCATTTTCTTCATATTCTCCTCCGAAATAGTAGCTCTCATTCCCATTTGGTTCTTGATCATGGCTATTATCATAGCCCCCATAATCACCATTATCCTCACACCCATAGCCCTCATCATCACAATCATAATCTCCCATATCATAGTCATATGGGTCAGAGGCTATTGAGGACATGCATCCTTATAAATCCGTGTACCTACAAAGTGACATCTTACAAAAACAACAAACAACGTTAGCGTTAATAAAAGAACTCATAATCACTCGTGTTTACACACCTTTGATTGCCTTTCAAATTGGCGTGACTAATGTTGAAGATTGCTTATATTCGGTTAATCACAAAAGAGTCAATCCTACTCTTGGTCAGAATGGATTTTTATTTCAAGAAGAACGGACGACTCGATTAAAGCAAACAGACTTGAATCAAGAAGTTAACTACGAAGTAAAACAAATAAAAGCACAAAAAGAAAAGGCACTAACAAAGAAGTGAATTCAAGAACCAATAGTCAACAAGTAGGTAATTACAAGTTGAAAATCAGTTTAGGATTCTTGATTACAAATTAGAATCAAAAGAAAGGAAACTAAGAATTAGAACTGAGATTTAGAAAAGGTCATAACATGAGTTTCCCATCACCAAACGGCCTGTTTTCTTCGCCAAACGTGCAGTTCAGCTCGCCAACTTAAATATTGACTCGCCAAACTTGACAACCTGCCAAGGCAACTCGGCGATCTGGGTGGAAGTTCGGCGATGCGCCGAGTGGATTCGGTGAACAAGGCTTAGCTTGCCGAAATTTCCAGTAGCACCACCAAAACAAGGGCCAACACTACTAAAAAATGCCAAAAAAGGACGGCCAAAGGTGACCGACTACGTCGCTTTTTTGGTCAAAATTGACGGAAAAGCGACGCTGTCACTTCCGTAGCTTTTTGTCTCGACGCTTTTCAAAAAGCGATGAACTGCAACGCTTTTTGACTTTTTTTTATATAATTTTTTTAAAAAAATGCGACGGACTCCGACGCTTTAGTTTAATTTTCATTTTTTTAATTTCTAAAAGGTGATGCAGTCCATCGCTTTTCTTAAAATTTTATTTTTGAAAATCCCAGAAAAGCGACGAACAAAAGGACCCTGTCCATCGCTTTTCTGGAAATTATTTTTTGGAAAATCCATAAAAGCGATGGACAAAAACCACGTTGTCAGTCGCTTTTTCTATAATTTTTTTGACAGTGCTGCCCACCTGCAAATACAATTCAATTCAATTTTACACTATTCAGCCTAATCAAACACACACAAATATAAATAATCTACAAAAAAACATAAAACAACAAACTTAAAATAACATTCAAAAGTATCTAAATCACAATTTAAGGACTTATAAAGTCTTTCAAAATTTTAAAAAGTTCATAAATGTCCAGAGATCTAAACTAAGGAGTGGGATCTACATAATCATCCTCATCAATATTGTTGTCGTCAGTGTCCTCGGGAGCCGAAGTAGTAGGTTGATGCTTATCGTGACCAACGATACTAACCTACGGTACGAGTGTCTACGATCGTCGATAATATAGTAACTCAACTAAAGGTTGGGGTCGTGTCCCAAAGGAGTGGTTTTGAGAATTGATAGAAAAATAAAAGTTAGCGCTAATTAGTCGTAGCTAAAGACATTAACGAGTAAAAACATAGTAAATTAAAGGGGGTGACACAAAGGTGTCAAATATGAAATGGGGGTTTTGATACAAGTAATAAAAATAACAAAAATAACAAGAAAATCAAGTATGGGGATAAGTTCTTGGGGTGTGACCGCAATACAAGTTGAGATAAATCGTTGGGTACATGCTTTCGATAGGAAATTTGCAAGATAATAGTGACTAGGCTAAGCTTTAGATGGAAATAAGTTCCCTCTCGAGCAACTTACCCCGTTTAAAATGCGTTCCTCTCGGACACCCATTTGCTGCATGACGGCCAGCCTACGCCATACCCCACTCACTCTCTCGAGCAGAGTGTTAGGATATGGAACTAGGGCTCACCCTCTCGGGCTAAACCTCATGTCGACCCACTCCTTAGGCCATCAGTCTAGTGGTCTTGGTTTCACGACCTCCCTCTCGGGAAAACCAAAAACACATGGGGGGTTTTGTATTTGCAATTACAAACCCATTAAATTAAACCACAACCACTAGGTTAAATCACCATTAAAATACATCTAACCTATCAGCAAGCAAGACCCAACAATAATATTATCACATATTTGCTAAATCACACCTAAAAAATGGGGGATTTTTAGCCACACATCAAGAAATAACAAAATACACCTAAAATGATACTAAAATCAAATGGGTATAAGGAATTAAACCATGATTTAACCAAAGGAAGAAGAATGGAGAAGACCCACTTCCAACTTGGGAAAGATGAAATCCTTCTTTCTTCAAGTCTCCCAAAAAACCCTCTCCAAACTTGAGAGAAAATATCCAAAAAGTACTATTCTATTGTGAAAATTAAAATAAATGTTTGACTCTTCCAAAATTAATAAAGAGTTTAGTATTTATAGACTTCAAAAATTAGTGCTGGCGGATCGTTCGACGAGGTTACTCGAAATCGCCGATTAACTTGGTGATTCACCCTTTGGTGTAGTTCGTCGCCGTCTTGCACTAACCTTTAGCATCGTCGTGCTCTGTGTCGTTGGCCGACATAGTACTGCTTTGCGTATCTATTCGGCGACATGCCGACTGCTCCTTTCATCACGTTTTGATCCTATTCCTTCAGGGCTTCGCGTACTAAAACAAAGGGCGGACTGCGTCCCTTCGGTGAATTGCCAAGTGTGCTTGGCGATGCTCATGCTTCAACTTCTTCGTTCTTTACAGCCTTTTTGTTCCTTTTTGCGCCTAAGTGTCCATGCTTCCACTAAACCTTCAAATATTGAGACAAAATAAACATTTAAGGACACTATTTCTATCAAAATAAAGCCCTAAATGAGTCCAATTTGTGGATTCATCATCACCCCCAACTTAAACTTTTGCTTGTCCTCAAGCAAGATTAAGTTCAGCCGTTCAAACAAGATGTCTCAAATAGTGCTACACAAGACTCAATCATGAATGCACACAATTTACTTATCCAGGAATCAATTGTGTATGAGCCACCCTTAAGACTGCCTCTAGCCTTTTTGGCTTGTTCTCACATTGCCTTAAACTTGTCTGTGTTCCAATACAGACCCAATTAATAAAAAACATGAGGCAACATCCAATACGAACGTTCACCACTATCCCTAACTTTCTTTAACCATCTAGACAGTCTGGCGGATGCCTTCCTATCAAATGTGGTTCGTAATGACCAAATGGTACCTCGACTCCTAAGTACACATAGTCTAGAAAAAATTGAATAACGTTAATTGGACGGATAGTAAAAAAAAGTATAATATACTAAACTTAACTAAAAAATATATACCTTGAATTCATTAAACATTGCCTGGCATATACTTTTTGGAATCTCGCTCCAAGAGTGATAAGCCTGTGTATAAAGTCTTCTCACACAGTCTTTTAAAGCCCGGGCAACATCCTTTGCAGGATGCCACCCACAAAACATATAATAAATATGTTAGTTCATGAATAATATATTAAAATATAAGAAATAAATAAAATAAACTAACAAATAGATAACAAAACAAACTTACAATGATCCATCTGACTCAATTATGACTCTACCAAGTCTGTCCTTCTGGCCAGGAGCTAAAGCAAGCATCTCATCATCTGGTGTAGCACTAGGTCTAGCTGAAGATGAAGGTGATGCATCAGGATGCACAAAACGCTGAGTCAATGGAGGCGTACCGGCCATAGCATCTGACTGCTCGCTACTAGAATCTCCAATCCTCATGGCAGATAACTGAGGAGATGTACCTATGGGAGATGGAGTACCTACCGATAAGGGTCGTGCTCGATGAATAACCTATAAAGGTAGGTCCTCGTAGCGTTCTGGAGGCAATGACTGTGAAGTTGAGGAAGTACTGACTGGTCGACGGTAATTAGGATAATATTGTCGGGGATCCGCCGTACCAAACGGAACATCAAATATATGAGTATCATGGCTGATGCGCTCTGGCGCAGAAGAAATAGCTCCTGCAATATCCTCAGGATCTATGGGTCTCCTAGACTTCTTCTTTTTTGCCTGTTTAGTCTGGCTAACTCCAAGATGCTCGCAATGTATAGCACCGTCACCGCCTGATGACATCTGTATGCAAATTTACATGTATAATATATATAAAAATCATAAATTAAATAAAATTAGCAAAATATACTAACTTACATATACTAGCTAGCTTTCATTCTACACTATTCCTCCTCGCTTGTTTCAATTCGATCATTCTCCCATTCTGCCTCCTCAGTTGTTTCATTTTCATTATCGTCCCATTCTTCGTCATCAAATGATTCATTTTCCTCATTCTCAAATATTTCTTCCTCAACATTCAGTATCTCATCATCATATACTTCTTCTAATATGTGTTGAGAATGTTGTAGTGTGGTTTCCAATTCAACATCAACTTGTTGTTGAACAATTGCAACATCATTTTGATACGCCACATCTAAGACATTGTCAATTTCAATTCTTCCCACATGCCTACTTTTTTTAACAACCCACCAATCAGCTTTGTCTCTACGCAATAGATATGGAGCGTAATACACTTGTTTAGCATTTTGTGCAATGATAAAATGATCATAACTTCTGTATATCCTGGTGTGCTTAACTTCAATTATATTATGTTGATGGTGCACCTTTGTGCCTCTATGTGATGGGTCAAACCACTCACACCGAAACAATACAATCTTCTTCTTAGGCTAACCTGAATACCTCACTTCAATAATCTCATGAATGACACTATAATATTCAATAGTTTGGCCAGAACCATCAACATCACCTTGTATGTAGACACCGTTATTATTTGTTTTCTTGTTCCTAGAAACTTCATCAGTTTGAAACTTAAAACCATTGACACAATACTTATTCATTGTCAGTACTTGAGATTCAGGTCCAAGTGCTACTTCTTTCACTAATTGCAAATGTTGGACACTTGAGTACTCATCGTAAACCTACATGATTGTTATTTCAAGTAATATAATTTAGTATAACATGAATATATTATTAAATACTTAGTGATTGCACACTTACATAGTTCCTCAACCATTTGGAAAATTCTATATAGATGGCTTCATTACCCTATGTGTATACGAACAAGCTGATCATTTTACATTCAAGTATTTCGTTAGTTAATGAATACTTATTAGTATGTAATTTGATAACATATTTTTAACACTTACTTGACATATGGTTGAATCTCTGGACAATTAAGCAAAATATGTGTCATAAGTGATTGCATTTCCATATCAGTGAAGCCTCGCTTTCCATGTTTTTTAGATCCTCGGCCATTTTGATTAAACATTGATATCGGTGGAAATAAAAGATCAATATCGCCTTCATCATTGTGATTGGGCATGTTTCTCCTACATGACATATCATCACCAAAGTAATAAAAGACTTGGTGATCCTTGAACAACTGATCATTCGATCCTTCCCCTTTGCTTAATCGTTTGCTTCAAACTGCCAATCTTTTTGCATGTACATATATATATATATATGTTAATATATAAAAGACTTGGTGAATATACATAACTTAGTGAATATTTCAAATGGATACCTCTCAAATGGATACATTCATCTTGTTTGAACCGGACCTCTGAGGCGGGCATCTTGTACAAGGTGAATTGGAAGATGCTCCATCACATCAAAGAAACCACATGGAAATATCTTCTCCAACTTAGTAGTAGTAACAAGAATATTTTCCTCCATCCTGTGTAGACTACTCTCCAACAACTTTCCAAAACACAAATCTTAAAAAAAAGACTTATCTTTGTGATTGGTTTCCATATTCTTTCGGGTAGATGGATAAAAGTGATAGGAATTAAAGTTTCCATGAACACATGACAATCATGACTTTTCATACCTATCAATTTTCCTTCATTCATATCTGCCCGCTTTCCTAAATTCGAAGCACAGCCCTCTGACATCATCAAATTTTTAACCCACTCAATAATTTCACATTTCTCATCCAATGTGAATGAAAAGCTGGCTTTGGGCTTAACTATTTTACCATTCTGTAATTCATGCAGCCATAACTCTTTTCCCATACAATATTCCTTTATGTCCATCTAGCTTTTGGATTGTCTTTTGTCTTACCCTTAACATTCATCACTGTGTTAAACAAATTGTCAAAATAATTTTTTTCAATGTGCATCACATCAAGATTATGTCGTAGCAGATTGTCCTTCCAATACGACAACTCCCAAAATATGCTTTGTTTGGTCCAATTATGTTCAACACCATATCCAGAAAGTCTAGAAGGTGAAACTTCTGTAACTTTAGGTAATTGAGAAACTCTCCCCCAAATTTCATGCCCTGTGAGTAATGGAGGTGGGGTCATTTTCAACCTTATTTTTCCTAAATGCATTTTTCATCGTTCTAAACTCATGGTCCATTGGCAAGAACTGGCGATGACAATCAAACCATGTATTTTTTCTGCCATGCTTTAAAGTGAATGCCTTACTATTTTCCATGCTATATGGACAATGCTAGCTTTCCAGCTGTCATCCAACCAGACAACATCCCGTATGCAGGAAAATCATTAATAGTCCATATTAAAGAAGCACGCATAGCAAAATTCTGCTTAGTTGATATATCATAAGTCAAAACGCCTTCAAATCACAACTGTTTGAGCTCATCTATCAATGGTTGTAGATAGACATTAATCAAACTTTTTGGATTACGAGGACCTAGAATAACACAACTTAGAAAAATGTAGGGACTAGTCATGCACATTTCAGGAGGAAGATTATACGGAGTAAGAAATACCGGCCAACATGAATAAGGCGAAGCAGCATTAGAGAATGGTGTGAAGCCATCTGCACACAACTCCAATCTAACATTTCTTGGTTCACTAACAAAATCAGGATATATATTATCAAAATGCTTCCATGCTTCACCATCAGATGGATGAGACAAGACATCCGACGACCTTCTATATTCACGATGCCATCTCATATGTGGGACAGACCTCATCGATGCATACAACCTCTTTAACCTAGGAATGGGAGGTAGATAATGCATCGCCTTAACTGGGGCCATCTTTCCAGCCGGAGTCCTCTTATAACGAGCATGTCCACAAAACTTACAATTTTCTAATTCACTATCAGTCTTGTAAAACAACATGCAGCCATTAACACAACAATGAAGTCTATCATACGTCAATCCTAACTTGGAAACCAAACGCTTTGCCTGATAGAAGTTCTTAGGTATGTTAAACTCCAGATTAACTATTTCACCCAAAAGATCAACATTGAGTCCATAGCCGCATTAGAAACATTCCAATATGATTTAATATTCATTACTCTAACCGCAACTGACAGGGTAGAATGCGGACTCCCTTCACATAGTGGACGACTAGACTCTTCTAATTGATCATAGAAGCGTCTTGCTTCTTCATTAGGAGCTTCATCAAAATATTGGTCGGGTTCCATCCTACCTTGAACCCCGAAGCATCATTGATCATTTCATGAACCCTATCATGTTCAACCCTATCCCATTCAACCCTAATTTGACCATGTGGTGCAATCATATCATATTCAGCCACATCCATCGAATTATAAAACATACCATCTAATCCATCTCTTTCTCCATGATCAATCCATACAAAATAACTAGGCTTAAATCCATTACGGTACAAATGAACCATAACTGTATCTGGTTTAAAAAATTTTAAGCACTTACATGCACTACAAGGACACCTAACCAATCCATTATTCTTGAAAATGTCAAGTGTCATTGTATGTTCAATAAAATCTCTAACACCGTCAATAAACTCAGGTTTCTAACCATCACCAGTTTCATAATGCATATTATACATCCACAATCGATGATCTATCTACAAAAATATAGATATTCAATTATATTATAAATTAAATTTAATAATAATTTTACTACACTAATTCATTGTTAATACAACAACAACAACAAATAATTAATTATATTAATTCTAATTAAGTTCAATTTATTATAAATTAAGTTCAAAGTTTAATTTCTAACTAATTAACTTCAAATTAAGTTCAAGTTCTAATTAAGTTTAATTATTAAGGTCACCAAGAATTAGTTATATTCAAGTTCAATTTCTAAATTCAAGTCCATATAAAAGTTATTAGTTATATATAAAGTTCAAATCCAATAATTTGTTATATTCAAGTTCTAAGTTCAATTAGTTCATGAAGTTCTAATTAAATTCAATAGTTATATTTATGTTCCATGTTCAATTAGTTCAGGTTCAAATTTCGAATTCAAGTTCATATTTAATCTATAAAATTAGTTATATATAAACTTCTAATCCAACAATTAATTATAGATCAAGTTCTAGTTCAAAAAAAATAATCTATTCATTACATTCAAACATTCATCAATATATATTCATAACATTCAAACATTCATCATATAATACTCAAAACACTTCAATTACTAATCTAACTTCAAATTAACACTTTACTAACTAACAATCAATCAAAAGTTTTTTAAAAAAAATCTTAAATTCAAAATCCTAATAATAATCCTAATTCAAAATCTTGAAAACCCTAACAAAAATCCTAATTCATTCACTAACAATGCCCAATTCAAAATATACCTAATTTTAAAAAAAACCCTAAATTCAAATATCTTCAATTCTATATACCTAACTAACAATAATCAAATCAAATTAATAATTGATTAAACACAACCCAATAAACTAAAACAATAATATATTAACTAAAAATCAACTATAATAACAAGAATTGAAAAAAACCTAAAATTAGGAACTAACCTTAAAATGAGGAGAGAGGCAGCGGCGATCGGCAAGCAGCGAGGGAAGGAGCTAGGGCGGCGGTGGCGACAATAAAGAGAAGAGAGAAGGGAGAGAATAGAGTGAAGAGAGAAGAAGAGAGAGAGA
Organism: Solanum stenotomum; assembly: GCF_019186545.1. Classification (NCBI taxonomy): domain Eukaryota; kingdom Viridiplantae; phylum Streptophyta; class Magnoliopsida; order Solanales; family Solanaceae; genus Solanum; species Solanum stenotomum. Next base: position 15,686,269 of record NC_064287.1, read on the forward strand.
ACAAATCTAGAAATCCCGATCTGGTTAAGATATTTTAAAAGAAGTGACAAACAACGTCTCTTTGTCCGTCACTATTTTTTAAAAATAGTTGATCGATATTTTGACCAAAAAGGCGACGGACTAAGAGACGCTGTCCTTCGCTTTTCTTAAAGGTTTGACCAAATATTTTGACCAAAAAGCAACGGACTTTGAGATGCTATCCATCGCTTCTTTAAAAAAATAATTAAACAATTCATTATTAATTGTATATATAGTTGGCACAAAAATCTGCAAAAAAAAACGACGGACTAAGCGATACCATCCGTCGCTTTTTTAAAATAAATTTTTTAAAAAATTAATTTTATTAAAAAGCGACGGACAATGAGGATAATGACGTTGCTTTTTGGAGCGACGCCGTCCGTCACTTTTATGTCCATTTTTTAGCAGTTTTTTAGTAGTGCAACTCGGCAACCTAGCTGCCCAAAGGGCGAGGCACTGAGTGGACTAGGCGAGCTAAGTCAGGGCTTTCCCAATGTCCTCAATCTGCAACTGTACAACTTCAAAAATTGAACCTCTGTGGTCCCCCACTGCCTTTGTCTTTTAGTATTTACCCTTTTTGGTAAATTCCCTTTGTACAAACACTTTTACACTTTATCTTTCTTCCTTTTTAAAATCAAACACCTTTTTAGAAGATTCCTCCTTCTTGAAGATTTGAATTTTCTTCAAGAACACTATGAACAATATGAAGACCCAAAATAAAACCCTTTAGATTTTTAGCTCAGAATTTGATGAAATTCGAGATACAAGCTCTCTTAGATATAGGGAACAAACCCCAATACTTTTTAACCTTCAATTCCTTGCCAAAACCTCTAGATTTCAAAACCCACTTGTCTTCTTCAAAGCTTCTTCAATCACCTAATCCGGATAAATAGATTGACACAAGAAAAGGAAATCAAAAGCAACCTAAAGGTATATTAAACCTAAAGACCTCAATTGATTAATCCACAATCAAGCACCGAATCTCTTACGAAGACCTCAAGGAAATTGAATCTCCAAGCAACCCCCGTTTCTAAAAAAAAGTTCAACAAAAGCTTTACCAAGCTCTCAAGTCTCTCAAATGAGATCCAATTCATCATTCATCAATATTCAAAATAGTCTAACCTAAAATGAACCCCTAAAGGCCTATTTATAGTTTTAGGCATTATTACATAGATGGGCCCAAAAGTGACCCAAAATGGGCCAATGGGCGAGCTGAGTCGAGCTCGCCTAATGACTCGATGATCCACCCAATGGGTTCGGTAAGGAACCCTGCTCCTTGCCCTTTCATGGGAGCTACTGGAACTTTGGGTGGTCTGCGGATATCACCCAATCCACTTGGCATGCACTAATGGTCTCCAGCTTGCTGAATGATCAGCTTTTCCTCTGTAGATCCTTGAACCAGTTGGCGATGTTAGAACCCTCGCCAAAGTAGTTTGGCGAGTCGCCGAAGTGGAGGTCAGCTCACCGAATGGAGCAACATATTTATTTGCTCCTCCGTACTTATTTAGGCTTCCCATGCTCCAAGCTATCATCCACACATGGTGTTGCTCAGCTGGGAGCTCCTTCATAGCGCATTCGTTACCAAGCAAGGCTTGGAACTCCTTCCTTTGCACCTTCTCAAGCCCAACAGCCTCCATACTTGTGAACCCTCCATCAAAGCATTGAAGTTTGTGAATGGATAGCCTTGAGGAAATCTGGATTGCATCATAGACTTATCGTATAGGTGAGGGACCATGATTCTTATCTGATTAGTGTTGGTTTAAACTAGCTTTGAAGGTGATGTGATGCCTTGTATGTTTCAATATGTGTACTGTGAGTTAACCCCGACAGAAGTATTTAAACTCGAGATTGTAAGGTGGTAATTGAGTTTAAAGCTCAAATTTAAGTGCTAAGTTAAGGCAAAATGATTTAATATTTAGAGAATGGAATAAAGTGGTGAGCTGCTTGCTTGACTTAATTAAGCTACCAGCTGCATCACCTACTTGAGCTATATGGATATAGTTAAATGCCCAAGGTTAATGGATCAGATTTAGGCTTATATTAATGGGCTCACTTGAGGCCCAAACTAAGTAAAAAAAAATAAGAATGAAAGAAAACCCAACAGCCAATCTGCCAAGGCCCAATATAGTTGAGCCAAAGTGAAAGCAAGTATGTGCATCACCTAGTTTGACCTTTCGAGCTGATTGATGTACATAAGCAGGTGCATCACCTACTTGACCAATTAGTGGCTGAAAATGGACCAAAAAATGGAGGTTCTAGAGGATTATTTTTTATGGTAAAAAAAGCTCCATATAAATCCAATATGAGCTGATCTGTTCACTCATTTTAACACACAAAATTCATAATTTACTTCAGCTGTCTCTCTCTTTTCTCTCAAGAGCAGCCTAAAAATTCCTTGTAAGGTTCTTGAAGAAACCCTCATAACTGCAAACCAAGGTAAGAGAAACACTTATGGATTTAGCGTAATTCTCCCATGGAAGACTAGAAAACATGTTATTCATGCTTAATTATAAGTAGAAGGTAGAATTTCCCACAAGCTACTGTTCATTTTTTCTTGTTTATTAAGAAACTTTTCTCTTCTTTTTTGATTTACGTGTGAAGGGAAGTTGAGGTTCTAGAAGAGTTCAAGTTATAAGGATAAATTGCAAAAATTGAGGTAAGGTGACTGCTCTATTCTTGTCTTCCTTATGTATGAGTTTGAGTGAGGACTTTGGGTGTGCTGTCATGAAGAACTCAAGGGGGTGGTGAGTTCAATAACTGATTGTATGATAAAGAATATTTGAGGTTGTTTTATGTGTATTGTTGTTGGTGCAACTTGGGTAATCTTGGGAAAGGATATATAATGTATGTATTGGATAGAGAAGAAGGGTGTAGTGATACACATTATTTTAAGGGTTGTATAGGCTCATTATCCGTCAAAGTTAGCTATTGTTTTACGAGTCTCATGGTGTGATAGCTGCTAATTTTAGTTTACCATGACTTATATTGTATATTAACACCTAAAAGGGGAAGCTAAATCGTGATAGTTGTATTGGTCAGAGGATAAGGTATGTAAGGCTATTCGATTTCATATTCTTTGGAATGAAATCTGATACTTGCAATTAATATAAATGAAGTGAGTTTCCTAAGTTCCATTCCTAGTAAATAAAACATAATAGCAGCATACGATCTCCGGCTAACAATATTTCCCCCCTCTTTAGTGTGTAGAATTACTTCATTATATGTCCATTACTTTATACTTGTGTAATTATCCTCCTATCTGCTGGTGTAGAAATGGTATTTGCAAAAGCAAGCTTGGTGAATTCTCCTCGGAGTCAGTTGAAGTCAATTGTGTCATTTAAGCTCACAAGTAATGCATTGATGTTACATAGCTCCTTATGTCGTTGTTATTGCCTTGTAGTATTATTTTCATGTCTTCTACTACTGGTCCGTAGTTCCAAATCTCAAAAATAATTATGACCAGCAAAACAACAATCTAAAAGATTAAAGAATCTAAGTGAAGCAATTTGTATAATTATGGGTGGCATCCCAAGGGCAAAAGCCTAGCATGGGTCGATCCCAATTGGTATAAAAGGGTGGCAGCTCAGGGGCGACAACCTAGCATGGGGCGATCCCAATTTGTGTAATAATGAGGACCACATCCTATGGGTTAATATGCCTAGTATGGGTCATCCTCTTCTACCACTGATCAGCTGGTCGTTTGTATCACTGCCCTACAAAGATTATAAAGTACAGAAAGGTAAAGACAAGAATGTAACATACATGATCCCACAAGAGTTAACAAAAGTGGTCTTCTCTGATTTATTTATGCACACAAATATTGATACTTGGTTTCATTCAAACTCTTATTTTATATATGTTATTGCCTTACATATTCAGTACATTTTTTTGTACAGACGTCCCTCGCGGGGGACGCTGCATTTCATGTTACAGGTACATGTACTCCAGCTAGTAGACCTCCTCAATAGGAACACATAACAATCGACTACTTTTGGTGAGCTCCAAGTTGATTCAGAGCGTTACTGAATCCTTGGTAGATTCATTTTGGTAGTGTATCATAGTTAAGGGTAAGGCAGGGTCTGTCCTGACCTACTCTAAGGTTTTCTATCTTTTAGAGGCTTTGTAAACTTATGTATATGGTTCAGCTGTGCCTTAGCAAGTTGTGGCCTTAATGGCCAAGTCTTGTATATAAGTTTTGGGTCTACTTATGTTGGTTCGTATCACTGCATCCTATGTGAACTTGTTACAAGATTGTCATAGTTATATGCATAGTAAGCACATGTTACATGTTGGTTCTCTCGTGATGTAATTCTCACAAGAAGAATCACAAAAACAGCGAAAATCAAATACAAGAAATAAAGGATAAATAGATAGACAAAAAAAGAGGAAACAAAGAGCAACCTAAGGGCATATTAAACTTAAAGACCTTACCTCGTTAATCCAACAAGAAGCATCCAACTCTTACGAGGACCTCGAGGGAATCAATATCCCAACCAACCGACGTTTCTAAACAAGGTTCAACAAAAGCTTACCAAACTTTCAAACACTCACACAAGGAGTTCAATTCATCAATATTCAAAATAGTCTTCCCTAAAATGAACCTCTAAAGGCCTATTTATAGTTTTAGGCATTATTACATAAATGGCCCCAAAAGTGACCCGAAATGGCCAATGGGCTAGCTAAGTCGGGCTCAACCAATCCTCTTGGCGAGTCGCTGACTGGTCGGCAATATGCATGCTCACTTGGATCTTTCTTGAATGGCTTGCTGTAACTTTCGGTGGTCTGGGGGTCAATGGGTGATGCGTTGAATGTCCTCCATGCTTGTCGAATGGGAAGCCTTCTCTTGCAACTCATAGGGCCATTGGATCATCCTGGAACCCTCGCCAAAGGGCTTTGGCGATGCGCCGAAGTGATCTCCAGCTCACCGAATGGAGCAGTCCTTCACTTGCTCCAAGCTATCATCCAAGCATGGTGTTGCCCAACTGGGAGCTCCTTCAAGGTGCATATGTTCCCATGCAAGGCATGGAACCCCCTTCTCATCATCCAAACAACCTCCATCCTTGTGAACACTCCATCAAAACATTGAAGTTCGTGAATGGATAGCCCTGATGTAATCCATATTACATCATTCTCCCCTCTTTGAAAAGGATTCATCCTCGAATCCATACCTTGCAAAACCATAGGGAGAGCAAACAAGAACAAGATCCTCATGGTATTAGGGTTAGCGTTAGCAATAACAAATCCAACACCATGCAGAGGATGCACAAACTTAACATATAACCAAGCATGACAAATATCAACCAAGGGTTTGTTACCCATCAAAGCAATGGATACTTGGCTAAGTAAGAAACATTGACAAAGGGGTAGAGCGAAAGAACCAATACACTTAAACAACTTCATATGTAAGCCCTCAATGGTTCCATATCCAAATAAGCACAAGGCCTCCCTTATGTCAAGCAGCAAAAGAACACTTTCATACCTAAGTGCGAAGGCATAAGTAGTGTTGACCCAAGTTAAGACCCCATCCAATGCACTAGATAACTTCAAGAGAGTAAGTTTTCCCAATTCATGAGCAGGTTCAAGTACATAAACCCAAATTGGTAAACATACCTCATTCAAGCACATATGATCAAGTAATAACACCAAAGAAGAGTCATAAGGATGACAGACGGTGTTACTACTACACTCAGCACACTTAAAGTCGACACCAAAGTCAAATGGAAAAGGATTGCATAGCATCGAGTCAAGAAGACTCTCATTTGCCCTATTGATGCCACTACTAACATAAGATATGCAACCCACACAAGTATGAGTATCATCATATGCAAGTAGATAAAAGTGAGTCCTCGAATCCAAACCTTGTAAAACCATATAGATCATAAGCAAGAAGCTTATCCTCTTAGCATGATGGGTAGTATAGAGGTTAGCATTAAAATCCTTTAACCAAGGAGACTCAAACTCAAGAAACAACCAAACATCCTCTATTGTCATGGCTATTAAGCCCACTAATGGAGAACAAGGACAATGGTCATTCTTCTCAACAACAAGGTAGTACCACCCAAAAGATGATACTCCCACCAGTTCAAATACCTTCATGCATTCACCGGTATCAAAAGGATAGAGGGTCCACAGAACAGGGTCATACTAACAAGTGTAGACCACAAGGATACCCTGATCCGTATGCAATGCACTTCTAATCCAACTAGGGATCTCATCATATGCATAGAGATAGTAAAGGAAGGTACAAACTTCACCCTCTCTCTGCAAATATCTCCTACCCCCATGAGATGCACATTCAACAAGATCATGCTCAAGGTAAGAAATAGAAAATGGGTCTAGGAAGCTATTCTTCTCCACACACAATGTAGGCTCTTCAAGTAGATGGTAAAACCTCAAGAAGAGCTTTCTTGCATAGGGAAAGGAATTAACAATGTCAACCACCATTTGCCTGCCATTTTGACCACAAATTCCCACACAAGTGCACATCCATTTATTAGGTTGGCACTCTTTCTTTCCAACAACATACTTCACTCAACAGCATAACCATCATCATATGTAAACAAGTAACAGAGAAAGTTGTCCCGCAACTCAACTTCCTCCAAGGTGTTTTCATGGGTATGACTACTAATAGATTTAAAATCATGGGTCATACCATTGACAATTGGGACACACCAAGAATAAAAAGGAATGGGAAAACAAACACCACCTTCCTTCTCCTCACATTCCTTCACTACAAGAGTACTATCATCTTCCAAGAAGAGATTTCCATCTTTGGGAGGGAAAGCCTCACACCATAGTGGGTTACTATAACAAGTATAGCTATTAAGAACTATACTGCTCTCAAGATTCACACCATTAGGTACATCACTAGGAGTGATTTCATCATCTTCAAATAAGATATTGTACTTAAAGAGGGAATGGTCAACCACTAACGAAGAATTAAAACATGCAAGTTCACCCTTAGAAAGACGCATATCATTTTTCGAAGCATTTTTAAGCACATGATCTCTATGAGCAAAGTAAGCAATCAGATCTTCCACAAAAGATATGCTCATAGAGTCACTCCTATTCAATTGATCAACATTATCATTAGTACCACTATCTTGAGGTTCCTTAATCACATTACAAGGACCCTCAACCAGTGAGCTACACTCACAAACAGGTTGATCAACACAATTATCATAAGATAATGAACTATCATTCAAAGCATAGGTGTCTACATTAGGTGGACACAAATCGATCTTACTAGAAGAATCAATTCAGTCATCTATAGGATCAGCTAGTGTATCCACATTCTCGACAAGCACATTATCAATTCATGGTAAAGAAATAATATGCTCACATATAGACAAGTTAACATTCACACTTTGTTCATTTGTAATGGTAAAAGTGCTAGTTTAGCTACTGTACATTGAAGCCCGCAAGAAAGATCTTCTTTACCTTGAAGTGACACTCCTTTAGGAATGTTTGGACAGCCCACAAGTGTATCCATAGAAAGGGCTTCGCGAGGATCCTGCAAAAGGAAAGAAATATAATGGGGATGGGAAAAGTGAGATGGATTAGTTTACAACTCGTGATCCTTATGTGAAGTAAGGATCAACGCACTTTCGACTCCCACATCCTCCCCTATATCTTTATGCTCAGCCAACAAAACTTTGGCCTTTCCTTTCAACTTCCTCCTTTCTCCTTCTCGTTGGGTCTCAGCCTCCACACGTCCTTCCTCCCTTTTCCTTTTATCCCTCAACTCATCCATCTTTTAATGTATCTCTATGACCTGGTATGGTGATATTGGCTTAAGGGCATACTTACTACCCATTGACATGACGGTGTATGTGTTGTGCCTTCCATCATGTGTTGATGCATGGCTGTGTTGCCATGGTCTCCCGAGTAGTACATGACTAGCTTGCATGGGAATCACATCACAAAGGATATCGTCTTGTTATTTCCCAATCTGGAACTTAAGCAACACCTGTTCATGTATCCTCAATTCCTCCTCATTCAACCATTGAAGTGTGTATGGTTTAGCAAGCTTAGTGGTAGGAAGCTTCAAGTAGTCCATCACAACAGTCCTAGCAAGGTTGGCACAACTTCCACTATCAATGATCAATATACATACTTGGCTCTGGATGAGGCACTTGGAGTGGAAGATATTCTATCTTTGCTCTTGATTGATTATGGCCTTCCTAGGTATAGTTCGTCTTACCACATACGAGGGTAGTGTGAACTCTCTCTCTTTGGCCCAAATCTCATCCTCCACCTTGATCAGTCTAGAATTAATCATGGATATATGACCTCTCAACTCAGCCAAGCTTCCATCCAACATTCTCATCATCTGACTCTCTTCAGTAGAATCCTCATGGAAGATTCTAAGGTAACCTTTCCCTTTGGTGGGTAGGTTTTGCTTCCGGTTTCCATGGTACCTAGCAATAAGAAATACTCAACAAAACAACGGCAACAATATTACCGTTAGCAAAATGAACTGACAATCACTCGTGTTTGCACACCTTTGATTGCCTCTCAAATTGGTGCGGCTAATGTTGAAGATTGCTTATACTTGGTTGATCACATGGTCTCAATTTCTACTCTTGGCTGGAGTGGATTTTTGTTTAATGAAAAATGGACAACTCGATTAAAGCAAATGGACTTGAATCAAGAAGTTAACTACTAAGTAAAATGAAAAAAAGCACAAAAAGAAAAGCACTAACAAAGAAGTGAATTCAAGAACCAATAGTCAACATGTAGGTAACTACAAGTTGAAAATCAATTTAGTATTCTTTTCTATGAACTAGAATCAAAGAAAAGAAACTAGGAATCTTGAGGTGAAAGGGGTCATAAGACGAGTTTCCCATCGCCAAATGGCCTGTTTTCTTCGCCAACCGTGAAGTTCAGCTCGCCAACTTGAAGATTGACTCACCAAACTTGACAATCTGCCAAGGAAACTTGGTGATTTGGGTGGAAGTTTGGCGATGCGATAGTGGATTCGACGACCAGGGCTGAGCTCACCGAATTTTCCAGTAGCACCACTAAAATGAGATCCAACTCGGCGACCTAGCTGCCCAAGGGCCGAGGCGCCGAGTGGACTAGGTGAGTTAAGTTGGGGTTTGCCCAATGTCCTCAATCTGCAACTGTACAGCTCCAAAAATTGAACCTCTATGGTCTCCCACTGCATTTGTCCTTTAGTATTTACCCCTTTCGGTAAATTCCCTTTGTACAAACACTTCTACACTTTATATTTCTTCCTTTTTAAAATCAAACACCTTCTTCTGGAAGATTCCTCCTTCTTGAAGATTTGAATTTTTTTCAAGAACATTATGAACAAGATGAAGACACAAAAAAAAAACCCTTTAGATTTTTAGCTCGGAATTTGATGAAATTCGTGATACAAGCTCTCTTAGATATAGGGAATAAACCCCAACACTTTTTAGCCTTCAATTCCTTGCCAAAACTTCTAGATTTCAAAACCCACTTATCTTCTTCAAAGTTTCTTCAACCAACAATGGTGGATTCTTCAATAGTGAACCAAACCCTTTCAAATCTCATCCGTAGACTCAAATAAGGTTAGGGAACACGAATCCAACATTGGAAACTTCAAACAAGACACAAATCAACAAACCCATTTCAAAAATTTGCACAAAAAAGTTTTGAACATAATTTTTTTTGTAGCAACAAACCCAAGACTAGAATCGTAGAAACGATAGTAAGCTCGGCTCTGATACCAAATGATGTAATTTTTACAAGAAGAATCACAAAAACAGTGAAAATCAAATACAAGAAATAAAGGATAAATATATAGACACAAAAAGAGGAAACAAAGAGCAACCTAAGGGTATATTAAACCCAAAGACCTCACCTCGTTAATCCAACAAGAATCACCTAATTCTTACGAAGACCTCGAGGGAATCAATATCCCAAGCAACCGACGTTTCTAAACAAGGTTCAATAAAAGCTTACCAAGCTTTCAAACACTCACATAAGGAGTTCAATTCATCATTAATCAATATTCAAAATAGTCTTCCCTAAAATGAACCCCTAAAGACCTATTTATAGTTTTAGGCATTATTACATAGATGGGCCCAAAAGTGACTCGAAATGGCCAATGGGCGAGCTAAGTTGGGCTCGCCCAATCTTTTTGGCGAGTTGCCGACTGGTCGGCGATATGCATACTCACTTGGCTCCTTTTTGAATGGCTTGCTATAACTTTTAGCGGTCTGGGAGCCAATGGACGATGCACCGAATGTCCTCCATGCTTGCAGAATGGGAAGCCTTCTCTTGCAACTCATAGGGCCATTGGGCGATCCTAGATCTCTCGCCAAAGGGCTTTGGCGATGCGCCGAAGTGATCTCCAGCTTGCCGAATAGAGCAGTCCTTCACTTGCTCCTCCTTGCTTCGATAGGCCTCCCATGCTCCAAGCATGGTGTTGCCCAACTGGGAGATCCTTCAAGGGCGCATGGAACCCTTTTCTCATCATCCAAACAACATCCATCCTTGTGAACAGTCCATCAAAGCACTGAAGTTTGTGAATGGATAGCCCTGATGTAATCCGTATTACATCATTTCGGGCCTTTAGGGCATCGAGTGCCTGTCCGTCTTAATTGGATTTGAGGCATGACATTTAGGGTTTAGGGTTAGGCTTTAGAGTTTTAACTTTAGGATTTAGGGTTTAGGGTTTCGGATCTAGGGTTTTTTTTTTTTTTTATTTGAACGACCCTTGGGGGGGTCAGGGGCTTAGCAACACCCCCAGGCCTTAGCATAAATAAAAACAAAAAAGTACAAGGAGGGGGACATAAACCTAACCTACAATCCTATGATGGTTCATAAGTCGACCTTCCTACTAAGGATAGTCAACTTATCCCCGTTCTAAGAAAAGGAAAATCTAGAAACTAAGCACCTAAAAGAGAGGGCTCCTCTCGATACAAAGTATCTAGAAATCGTAAATAAGGGAGACTCTCCCCTTACAAAAGTAAGAAAAGAAACCTAAACCTGTTCAAGAAAGCTATAATTATTCAAACATAGCCCGGTTGAAAAGGTTGCACATGACTTCAAGGAGGTTGTTTAATTCTTCTGAGTCTCTTTCTTCTGAAATTCTGCATACCCATTTTTTCCAAAATGTAACTTCCTCGAGATACGCCTGGTAGTTGCTGATACGTGTAGAAATGTTGAATAATATCTTGTCTATGACTCCATTTAGATAAATGATCAGCTGTACAATTAGCTTCCCTAAATGTATGCTTGCATTGGAAGTACTCGCACTGACTACTGATATTTTTAAGTTCCTGTATGTACTGCTGAAGCTGCCACGGTGCTGGGCTGTTGTGGTTGATCCATTTGCTAAGTAGCTCGGAATCCACCTCCAAGATGATCTTCTTGTATCCATGTTGCACACACCAATTGACTCCATGTGCAGCTGCCTGTATCTCTGCTTTGTTGCTGGTACCAAATCCAAGAGGTATAGCATATGCATAAACTAAGTTTCCTTGGCCATCCCTTAGAATTCCTCCTCCCCCAATCTTTCCTGGATTGGTAAGAGCACTACCATCTGTATTCAGCTTGTACACTCCCATAGTAGGTTTGTCCCAGCCGACTGGAATTACCTTAAGCTCATGCCTGCAGTTCTCTATCATACTGATCACGTCCTTCCAATTGCTGGGCCATTGTGAGTATGGGAATACCGTGATAAATAATTGCATCATATCTTTGAATATGAGGTACTTGACTCTACCAATGCTGGACTGCTTGCCTCCATATTTAGCGGAGCACCTGTTTTTCCACAGATTCCAGCAAATAAAGATAGGGAGTGCTTGATGTAATAGTTTGTGAACCTCGTTGCTATGTTGGCTACTTCTCCATTTCATCAGTAAGCATCTCAAAGTGGTGCATGAGTGTTCAATTCCCAGAAGTGCTGCATGGACCTTCCAAATGTGGTTAGCAAAATTTCCAGTCACAAGAATGTGATCAATATCATCTCTCCCGGGTCTGTGACAGCAGTAGCAGTTGGCTGGCTCGATTCCAAAACTGGCGAGCTTTTCGTTGGTTGGCAACTTGCTTCTCAAAGCTCTCCAAATAAAGAAAGACACTTTGAATGAGACATTTTTATGCCATATGATAGTGTTGATCAGATCCTTGGCCTGCTTTTTTCTGATAATTTCCCATGCAGATGATATAGAGAATTGGCCACTGTCTGCTAGAGTCCAGATTGCTTTATCAGGAGTTTCTTCCTGATGTTGAATATGAGTATTAAGAATGATAGGAACAATGAGAGGAGGAGCATGTTGTCTCACTAAACTTTCCTTCCATTGTCCTTCTTCAATAAAATAAGAGACTTGGAGATTATTTAAGCTAGAAATATTGTTCATGAGGTCAGCCAAAGGTCCATTTCCAAGCCAATTATCCCACCAAAAGGAAGAGCTTCCTGAGTATATTTTCCAGGTAATGTGAGGCTCCACACTGGGTCTGTTTTTAAGGAGATATTTTCAAACCAAAGACTGGCCCGTATCCCATTTCTTAGCCACTGGGTTGGCTCTTTGACAGTATTTAGCTTTTAAAAATTGACCCCATAGCGAGTTCTTTGTCCTAAAGGTCCACCACTGTTTATATTGAAAAGAGGTACAAATATTAGAAAGGAGTCTCACCCCTATACCTCCTTCATCACACGGATAGCTGAGAGTTTCCCATGAGGCCCAATGGTACTTTTTCTTTTCTTTGTCCATTCCCCAGAAAAAATCAGCTGTGATGTTCTTCAGGTATTTGATAGTAGTTTTTGGAGGAGATATAGCAGCCATAGTGTGAATAGGAATAGATTGCAGAACATGTTTCACTAAAGTGAATCTACCTCCAAAACTAAGAATTCTGGAATGCCAACCACTGATTTTCTTGACCACTTTGTCCACCAGTTCAGAATAATATATGATCCTTTGTCCACCAATGTATAAGGGGCACCCTAGGTAATTAATGGGACTCTCTTTCCTGCTAAACCCAGTGATCTCCTGTATCCCAGCAATGATAGCAGAACTGGTATTTGAAGGGACCATAAAATGACTTTTGGACTTGTTTAGGAGTTGATCAGAAACTGCCTCATAAGTCGAGATTGTCTTCATAATAAGCTGCACAGACTGCCTAGTTCCAGACGTGAATATGATAATATCATCAGCAAAACTTAAATGGTTGATTTGAGGGCCTCTGAGCTCTATCTGGAACCCCTTATACATTTGATTATGATGAAGAAGATTCAGCATTCTGGATAATACCTCAGCTCCTAAAATAAATAGAGCTGGGGAGAGGGGGTCACCTTGTTTGAGACCTCTTGTGGAGTGGAAAAAGCCATGCCTTTTGCCATTAATGATCATAGAGTACCAATTGTTACTTATAATTCTCCAGACCCTGTCAATGAAGAGCTCTCCAAACCCCATTTTCCTCAAGACCAGACAAGTATAGGACCAAGACACTCTGTCATATGCTTTTGCCATGTCAAGCTTGATCACAACATTATCTCCTTCTTTGGGTTTTTTAATACCATGGATGATTTCTTGGGCCAGCATGATGTTTTCAGATATGTTCCTTCCCCTAACAAAACCAGATTGATTTTCTGAAATTAGGCTAGGGAGGATAGGAGCAAGTCTGATGCTTAAAATTTTGGAAATAATTTTGTTGGAGAAGTTGCTGAGGCTGATGGGTCTAAACTCATTAAGCTTGTTTGGATGGTCCACTTTAGGGAGGAGAACCAAACATGCATGAGTCATGAATTTAGGCATAATGTGTCCAGTAAAAAAGGATTGAACTGCAACCAGTAAATCTTCTTTAATAATATCCCAACAAGACTGGTAGAATTTTCCTCCTATTCCATCAGGACCTGGAGCTGAATGAGGATTCATAGACATTACTACCTGTTTCAACTCATCCATGGTTGGAATGCTGTCAAGGGCCTGGTTCTGATCTTGAGTAACCATTCTGGGAATGCACTGCAGAGCACCTTCACTGATTCTGGCAGTATGCCCAGTGAATATGTTTTGAAAGTATTGACACGCTTTTTTAGCAATGTTGTCATCTCCTTTTAGCCAATCTCCTTCATCTGTACAGATTTTATGAATGAAAAGTCTCCTCCTTCTTCCCCTCATAAGTGCATGAAAATACTTGGTATTTGCATCCCCTTCCTTGAACCAATGTAGCTAAGTCTTCTGTTTGAGGATTGACTTTTCCAGCTTCAAATATCTAATGTATTGGGCATTGATGTTATGCAGCTTGGACCTGTTTTCTTCAGTGTTAGCAGTGATGAGAGTTTCTTCAGCTCCTCTGACCTGTTCTTCATACTCCTTTGCTTTTGCAAATATATCCCCATATTCCAACCTTGACCATTTACTCAGAGTGTTAGTTAGCCTCCTCATTTTAGTGTGTAAGGACCACATGGGATTACCAGACACCTCCTTTTCCCAACATTCCTTAACAGTTGCATAGAAGTTAGGATTTTCTGTCCAATAGTTAAGGAATTTGAAATACTTTGTAACCTGATCTTGTCTCGTAGTCATTTCCAATAATAAGGGGCAATGATATGACCCCACTGATGGAAGATGAGTAATAGTGGTTTGGGGCATACTTTCAAGCCATTTATCATTCACCATGGCCCTATCAAGCCTCTTCCAAATCCTAGCCTCCTCAGCTCTTTGATTGCACCAAGTGAATGGTTGACCATTGTATCCAATGTCAATCAAGCCACAAGCCTCAATGAAACTAATAAACTCATAGCTCTTATTCATGTTGTATTCCCTGCCTCCTTGTTTCTCTTGAGTGGAAGTAATCACATTAAAGTCTCCAATAGTGCACCAAGGAAGATTAATTTCAGAAACTTGCAGTAGTTTATCCCACAAAGGTCTCCTAAGTTGATCTTTGCATTTGGCATATACATAAGAAATAATGAATTTCTCTGGGTAATCTGAATGCTTCAGTTCACAGGTAGTGTGCTGCTCATCAGTATCAAGAACATTACAATCCAACTCTCCAGCCCAAAAAAGCCAACTTTTAGCATTAGGATTACTGTGAGCCTTGTCCATATTAAGCTGAATTCTATAACTATTGATTTGCGAGCTATCTGCAAAAGGTTCAAGAATTACGATCATGGTAAGATTGTGCATTTTCTTGAGAGTTTGAATCCTTTCCAAAGATCCTTGGGTGTTGATACTCCTAGCATTCCAGCAAAGGGTTGTGATCATCATAAACCTCTGCTTTTAGCTCTTGTATTTGGTCTGCTAATTGTAGCAGATGTGCTGTTAGATTTAGTGGTTTGTCTTGTTTCCTTTCTTCCTCTAGGAGATAAACCTTGTTTCCCGGTGATTTCTTGAACCTCTTCTTGATATTCAGTGTGGAATGTGGAGCCAAAGGCCTTAATTAACTGATTACTGATCTCCTCCTCTTCATCCTCAACAACATCAATGGACTGCGTGTCTTGGTCATATTCATCCTCAGAATTGTTGACCCCATATTCATCAAATTCCTCCTCAACCTCATTTTGTCTCTGTTGCTTCTTGTTTGGATCAGATTCTTTTTGTTGTCTCTTTTTTATAGCATCTCTCCTTTTTTTGCTTAACCTGGCTTGAGTCTTATTGTTAGGAGGCTTATCAGGTGGTTCCCCTGGAACCTTAGAGTGCTGGGGAGTCTGAAAATTTATTCCTTCCTTCTCTTGTGGAATACCAGTAATGTGCTTCCCTGTGATACCTGCTTGTAGCTGTCCCTGAGGACTAATTTCTGTAACTTGATTTTCCTTGCCTTTACTCTGTATATGCTGATCCTCTGCATGCTGATTTTGTGTCTGGCTCTTCCTGTTCTGAGGGGTAGCAGGGGCTCTATAGTCTCTAAGATGGTCAGTGTATTCCCCCTCATGCAGAACATGAGTCAATTCCCTCCCTTTGGTTACCCCATCCTGCAGGTTAGTTGGTTTCTCCTGTATCCCTCCAACCATCCCTCCAGAGACTTCAACAACATGCACAGCATGCTCCACATGTAAAATATTGGGGTCATGGGGTGTTGGGAGACTTAAGTCAATACCTGTAGTCTTGCTATGATGACTGACTGCATCTTGGTTTTTCTGAATATGTTTTGTGCTGTGGTGATTTGTTGATGGTGAATCCTTACTTGATTCGTACTTTGCTTGATCTTCTTGCTCCTCTGGTTGATTATTGGTGTCCTCTCCATCCTTGCATGTAGTATGTTGTTCCTGCATATCTAAATCACTATAAATGTTATGAGTAGAAATAATGTGAGTCATACCTGTTCGAGCTGCTTGTTGTGGGCCTTGGTCCCTGTTTTCCTTATTTTGGGGTAATCTTGGCCTCCACACAGTTTTGGTATTGCCTTGGTCCTGATTGTTATGCTGTTTCCTTTTCTGAATCTGCCACTGGTCATCCTGTTCATAATCTTCCTTTTCCTGCTGAACTTGTGCATTTTCATTAGCTTGGATGTCGGTTTGCTTGCCTTCTCTTATGATTGGAGTAGTAGTGTTGTCTTGTTTCTCTTGTTCACTCTTTGGCTTACTTTTCTTGTTTGCTTCCATCTCTTTTATTTTTTGGTAATCCTCATCCCTTTGCTTGATTGTACATGCCTGTATCATGTGCCCTTGATGCTTACAGTAATTACAGTAGTCTGGAATGTTGTCATATTCGATGGCTTGCCACTTTCCTCTAGTCATGTCTTCTTCATCATAACCAAACCAAATATGTTGTTGATTTTCTTTGGTAAGGTCAATCTGAATTCTAACTCTGGTTAGACTACCTCTTGTTTTTTGAGCTGATGCATTGTCAAGGTAAAGAACCTTCCCAATAGGAGACAAGAGGGCAGCTATGATTTCTTTCTTATAACAATGCCATGGTAAACCTGGCAGTGATACCCATACTGGAACAAGAGGAGTTTCCTCTTCAGGTTTGAAGGTGGGAGTCCAAGTTTGGATCCTCATAAGCTGGCCCTCTATGGTCATTTTTTGCTTTGTCCAAACCGTAATATAATCCAACTCATTATCAAGATCAATGTAGACATGCCTAGAATTGTAATGAGCTATCTTGACTCCTCCAGGTAATTGAGTTTGGATTATGAAACTCTTTCTGATCAGTTCCATCTTAGGCATTGCATTACTGAATTTCCCAATAAGGGTGAACCTGCAATCGGTAGCCTAATTTGTCATAAAGTCCTTCTCCTTAAATATCACAGCCATCTTTCCTTGCTTCGTTGTGACCTTAGGCTTTTCAAACAGTACAGGAGTAGTATTTTTGGCCTGATTGTATCTAAGTCTGGCAGCATAAGTTTGGACCACAGTGTAGGGAGCAGGTTCTTGAACTGCATTCTGGTTAGGCTAATGCTGCTCGTTGTGTTTGTTTGGTTCCTTAGGAGTGGAGTGATCTTGAACTACCTGCTTGTTCTGTGCAATGTGGGAGTTATGTCTAACAAAATTGTTGGAAATTTGGGGGAAATGACTTTGTAAAGGAGGATAATTCCCAGCATCCTTTCCATAGTTATGCTGAGTATCCACAGGTTCCCTATGCCCCTGTTTTGGTCTGGTCTCATTGACCTGTACACCTGCGTCTGGGTAACACTTTTCTGGGCAGCACTAATATGCTCAGTTGCATTGTGATGCAACTGAGTCGGGACCTTATCAGTCACAATGGCATTAGGTTGGGAATTAGAAGACTTACCAGCCTGCACCTCTCCAAGTTTATGTAGTTCACCAACACTCTGAAATTCTTTAATAGCAGACTTATCAGAAGTTTTAGAAACCTTACCTGCTTGCATTGCCTCTTTCTGCGATTCTGGGCTTATTATGATCACCTCCCTGATAGTATGTTGGTCTCCTTGATGTCTGCGCTTACCCTCCTTGTGTTGTTGTTCACTCGAGCTATTTTGAGCTTGGTTTTGAACCTGGTCCTTTAATGTATTGCTATCATCCTCCAGCTCCAAGTTGTCATGTGCATCATCAATTTCATTTGGATTTGATGGAATTTTTACCTTCTGATCACTGAGATTTGTAATTCCTTTCCCCTGCCAAGTGGAAGAAACATTCATGTTAAGGCGTTGTTTGGTATTGACAATTGTTACCTGGGGTGGTTGTCTTCATCATTGAGGTTCGTTTGGTGTATCCTTTGGTCCTTAGTGATGACCGGGCGACCTCACCGTAGAATCTCTCACCGGTGATTCCTTCATTAAAATGGTTAGAATTTTCAGTAAGATGAACTCCTTGGCCTGGGGAAGATTCCCCAGTTTTTGAAATCTCATTCAGACCCTTACAACTCAGTCGAATATGGAGGCGCATGTCTGACGATTCCCCGGCGATTCCTTCCAATATCGCCTTAGTAGATCTCTCAATGGGGTCGGTGGAAATCTTT
This sequence comes from Solanum stenotomum, assembly GCF_019186545.1. Taxonomy (NCBI): domain Eukaryota; kingdom Viridiplantae; phylum Streptophyta; class Magnoliopsida; order Solanales; family Solanaceae; genus Solanum; species Solanum stenotomum. The sequence goes on from NC_064287.1 coordinate 15,704,643, forward strand.
GATTTTTGAGCTGAAGATAGATCATTAGCTGTAGATTCAAGATTCCCTGGTGTTTTAACTTGAATCATTCCAGAATTTTCCAGGGAAATGATTTTACGCGCCCAGTCCAACTCTTGCTCTGAAATCGCGACATGGATCGCTTCTTTTCTCTGCAATTTCGAAGAGTTGTCGGACGATTCTGGAGAGGCGCCCGTGTGGGGTTTGTTCATATTGGAATTGTGCGTCGAATGGGACTGGTTCGGTGGCCGGAGCTGCATCCCCGGCGGCTCTATTGCCATTCCGGTGAACTGCTACTTCAACCGCCTGCTGGGCGTTTTTTGAGAGCAAATTTTTAGAGAGAGAAAAATTTTTTAGCGTAGGTTTAGGATTTGGATCTAGGGTTTATGGTTTATGGTTTAGGGTTTAGGGTTTAGGGGTTAAGGGTTTAAGGTTTAGGGCTCATTGTTTATGATTAAGGGAATAGGGTTTATGGTTTAGATTTTAGGGTTTAGGGTTTAGGGTTTAGTGTTTAGGATTTATGGTATAGGGTTTAGGGTTTAAGTTCAGGGTTTAGAGTAAAGGATTTATTGTTTATGGTTTAGGGTTTAAGTTTAGGTTTTAGGGTTTAGTATTTAGTATTTAGGGTTTAGGGTTTAGGGTGTAGGGTTTAGGGTTTAGAGTTTAGGATTTTGGGTTAGGGTTTTGGAATTAGGGTTTAAAGTTTGGATTTAGGGTTTAGGATTTAGAGTTAGGGTTTAGGGTTTTGAGTTTAGGATTTTTTTTATTTATTTGAAAGATCCTTAGGGGGTCAGGGGCTTAGCAACACCCCATGCCTTAGCATAAATAAATACAAAATAAGTACAAGGAGGGGGGGAATAAACCTGACCTCCGATCCTATGTTGGTTCATTAGTCGTCCATCCTCCTAAGTGGATAGTCAACTCATCCCCATACTAAAAAAGGAAAAATCTAGAAACTAAGCACCTAAAAGAGAGGACTCCTCTCGATACAAAGAAACTAGGAATCATAAATAAGGGAGACTCTCCCCTTACAAAAAGCAAGAAAAGAGAAAACATCTATTCCTATTCAAAAGAGCTATAATTATTAAATCATAGCTAGGTTGAAAAGGTTGCACACAACCTCAAGGTGGTTGTTTAATTCTTCTAAGTCTCTTCATTCTGAAATTTTGCATACCTATTTTTTTCAGAATATAACTTCCTCTAGATGCCCTAGGTAATTGATGATGAGTGTAAAAATGTTGAATGATATCTTGCCTATGATTCTATTTAGATAAATGATCAACTGTGCAATTAGCTTCGCTGAAGGTATGTTTGCATTGGAAATACTCAAGCTGAGTGGTGATAATTCCTGCAAGTGCTGTTGAATCTGCCAAGGTGGTGAGCTGTTGTGGTTGAGCCATTTGCTAAGGAGCTCAGAATCCACTTCTAAAATTATCTTCATGTATCCATGTTGCAAGCACCAATTTACTCCATGTGTAGCTGATTGCATCTCTATTTTGTTGTTGGAACCAAAACCAAGAGGTATAGCATATGCATAGACCATATTGCCTTGGTCATCCATTAGAATTCGTCCTCCTCCAATTTTACCTGGATTAGTAAGGGCACTACCATTTGTATTCAACTTATACACTCTCATTGCAGGTTTTTCCCAACAGATTGGAATTACCTTAATTTCATGCCTGCATTTTTCAATCATGGTGATCACTTCCGTCCAACTACTGGACCATTGCAGGTATGGAAACACAGTGATAAGTAATTGTATCATGTCCTTGAATATGAGATGCTTGACTCAGCCAATACTGGACTGCTTGCCTCCATATTTTACTGAACATCTGTTTTTCCACAAATTCCAGCAAATGAAAATAGGAAGGGCCTGGTTTAGAAGTTTGTGAATCTCATTGTTGTATTGGATACTTCTCCAGTTCATCAACAAACTTCTCAAAGTTGTGGAAGAGTGTTCAATTCTTATCAAAGCTGCATGAATCTTCCAGATGTGATTTGCAAAATTCCAAGCGATAAGAATGTGGTCAATTTCATCCCTCTATGGTCTGTGACAGCAGTAACAGTTGGCTGACTCAATTCCAAAGTTGTCTAACTTCTCATTAGTTGGAAACTTTCCTCTCAAAGCTCTCCAAATAAAGAAAGACACTTTGAATGGGAAATTTTTATGCCATATGAAAGTATTGATTAGATCCTTAGCATGCTTTTTTCTGATAATTTTCCATGCAGATGAAATAGAAAAATGACCACTGTCTGCTGGAGTCCAGACTGCTTCATCAGGAATATCTTCATGATGTTGAATTGGAGTATTAAGGATGATAGGGACCATGAGAGGGGGGGGGGGAATGTTGTCTCACTAAGCTTTCCTTCTATTGTCCTTTTTCAATAAAGTGTGATACTTGGAGATTGTTTAAGCTAGAAACATTGTCACTGTGCTCAGCCAAAGGTCCATTCCCAGACCAGTTATCCCACCATAAATGACAGCTTCCTGAATGAATTTTCCAAGTAATGTGAGGCTCCACAACATGTATGTTTCTAGTAAGGTATTTCCAAACCAAGGATTGTCCAGTGTCCCATTTCTTAGCCACTAGATTGGCTCTTTGACAATTCTTGGCTTTTAAAAATTGTCCCCAAAGAGAATTTTTTGTTCTGAAGGTCCACCACTATTTATATTGAAAGGAGGTACAAATATCAGAGAGAATTTTGACCCCTATACCACCCTCATCAGTAGGATAGCTGAGTGTTTCCCATGAAGCTCAATGATACTTTTTCCTTTCTTTATCAATTCCCTAAAAAAAGTCAGCAGTTATGCTCTTCAGATATTTTATGGTGGTTTTAGGAGGAGAGATAGGAGCCATGGTGTGAATTATAATAGATTGCAACACATGTTTCACTAGTGTGACTCTGCCTCCAAAACTTAGAATTCTGGATTACCATCCACTAATTTTCTTAACCACTTTGTCAACCAGTTCAGAATAGTATATAATCCTTTGTCCACCAATATACAGGGGGCATCCCAAGTAATTGATGGGACTTTCTTTCCTGCTGAACCCAGTAGTCTCCTTGATCATAGCAATAATATCAGAACTGGTATTAGAAGGGACCATAAAGTGACTTTTGTTCTTGTTGAGCAGTTGATCAGAAACTGCCTCATAGGCAGAGATAGTCTTCATAATATGTTGCAAAGATTGCCTGATTCCTGTTGTGAAAATGATAATATCATCAGCAAAACACAAATGGTTAATTAGAGGTCCTCTGAGCTCCATTTGAAAACCCTTGTACATCTGATTTTGATGAAGAAGATTCAGCATTCTTGATAGTACCTCAGCCCCCAAAATAAATAGGGCTGGGGATAGGGGGTCACCTTGTTTGAGACCTCTTGTGGAGTGAAAACATCCATGCCTTTTGCCATTAATGATCACATAATACCAGTTATTACACATAATTCTCCGGACCCTGTCTATGAATAACTCTCCAAACCCCATTTTTCTCAAGACCAAACAAGTATAGGACCAAGAAACCCTGTCATAGGCTTTGGCCATGTCAAGCTTGATCACTACATTGTCTCCTTCTTTAGGTTTTTTAATGCCATGAAGGATTACTTGGGCCAACATGATTTTTTCAGAAATGTTTCTTCCCCTAACAAAACTAGATTGATTCTCTGAGATTAAATTAGGAAGGATATGAGCAAGTCTGATGCTAAGAATTTTGTAAATAATTTTGTTGGAAAAGTTGCTGAGACTGATAGGTCTAAATTCATTGAGCTTGTTTGGATGGTCCACTATAGGAAGAAGTACCAAACATGCACGAGTCATGAATTTAGGCATAATGTGACCATTAAAGAAGGACTGGACTGCAGCCAGTAAGTCTTCCTTAATAATTTCCCAACAGAATTGGTAGAATTTTCCTCCAATGCCATCAGGATATGGTGTTGAATGAGGATTCACATACATTACCACCTGCTTCAACTCATCCATGGTTGGCATCCTGTCAAGGACCTGATTTTGTTCTTGAGTAACCATTTTGGGAATGCATTGCAAAATATCCTCACTAATTTTATCAGCATGCCGAGTGAAGATGTTTTGGAAGTATTGACATGCTTCTTTAGCAATGTTGTCATCCCCTTGTATCCTGTCTCCTTCATTTGTACATATTTTGTGAATGAAAAGCTTCCTCCTTCATCCCCTCATAAGTGCATGAAAATACTTGGTATTTGCATCCCCCACCTTTTGAACCATTGTAACTGAGTTTTCTGTTGGAGAATGGAATGCTCCAGCTTCAAGTATCTAATATATTGTGCAACTTGGACCTGTTTTCTTTAGCATTGGCATTAATGATTTCTTCTTCAGCACCTCTGACCTTTTCTTCATACTCCTTTGCTTTTGCGAAGACATCTCCATACTCCAATCTTGACCAAGCACTCAGAGTGTTAGTCAGCATCATCATTTTGTTATGTAAGGACCATATGGAATTACCAGAAACTTTCCTTTCCCAGTATGTCTGAACAGTTGCATAGAAATTAGGATTTTCAGTCCAACAGTTAAGAAATTTGAAGTACTTTGTAACTTGATCTTGTTTCATATTCATTTACAACAATAATGGACAATGATCTGATCCCACTGAAGGAAGATGAGTAATTGTGTTTTGAGGCATAGTTTCAAGCCATTTATCATTCACTATGGCTCTATCAAGCCTTTTCCAAATCCTAGCCTTTTTAGCCCTTTAATTGCACCAAGTAAATGGTTGGCCATTGTACCCAATATCAATCAACCCACAAGCCTCAATGACACTAATAAAATCAAATCTCTTGTTCATATTGTAGTCCCTGCCTCCTTGTTTCTCTTGAGTGGAAGTAATAACGTTGAATTCTCCAATAGTGCACCAAGGAATATCATTTTCAGAAAAATGTAATAGTCTATCTCACAAAGGCCTTCTGAGCTGATCTTTGCATTTGGCATAAACATAAGATGTGATAAATTTCTCAGGATACTCTTAAGTGCTTCAGTTCACAGGTAGTGTGCTGCTCACTAGTTTTAAGAAATTTACAGTCAAACTCACTAGTCCAAAACAACCATATTTTATCATTGGGATTACTCTGAGACTTGTCCATAATCAGTTGAATTCTATAACTATTGATTTGGGAACTATCTGCAAATGGTTCAAGAATTGCAATCATAGATAGATTGTTGATTTTCTTAAGTGTTTGAATCCTTTCCAAGGATCCTTGGGTGTTGATACTTCTAGCATTCCAGCAAAGTGTCTTAATCATCATAAACCTCTGCTTTTATCTCTAGTATTTGGTCTGCTAGTGGTAGCAGATATATTGTTGAATTTGATGGTTTGCCTTGTTTCCTTCCTTCCTCTAGGAGATAGACCTTGTTTCCATGTGACTTCTTGGACCTCATCTTGATATTCACTTTGAAATGTGGAGCAAAAGCCTTAATTAGATGATTATTGATCTCCTCCTCTTCATCCTCATTATCGTCTATGAATTGAATGTCTTGATCATATTCATCTTCAAAATTGTTGACCCCATATTCATGAAATTCCTCTTCATTCCCATTTTGTCCCTGTTGCTCATTTTCTGTCTCTCTTTCCCTTTGTTATTTTTTTTGATAATATCTCTCCTTTTTTTGCTTAACCTGGCTTGAGATTTATTGTTCAGGGGTTTATCAGGTGGTTCCCCTTCACCATTTTTATTTTGGGGAGTCTGACATTTCATTCCTTCCTTCCCCTGTTGAATACCAATGATTTGCTTCCCATCAATACTAGTTTGTGGCTGTCTCTGCATACTAGTTTCTGCAGCTTGATTTTTACCTCTTTTGCCCTGTATATGTTGATCATCTGCATGCTGATTTTGTGCCTGAGTCTTCCTGTTTTGAGGGGTAGCATGGGATCTATAGTCTCTAAGTTGGTCATTGTATTCCCCCTCATGCAGAAAAAGAGTTAATTCTCTCCCTTTGGTTCCCTCATCCTGCAGGTTAGTGGGTTTCTCCTTCATCCCTCCAGAAACTTCATTAATATACACAATATTTTCCACATAAATAATATTCGGGTAATGGGGTATTGGGAGCTTTGGGTCAATACCTATGCTTTTGTTGGTATGAATGTCAGCATTCTGATTCTTTTGCATAAGTTGTTTATTTTGATTGTTTGTTGGAGGTGAGTCATTACCTGATTCATGCTTTGCTTGGTCTTCTTGCTCCAGTGTCTTGTTATTGATGTCCAGTTCAACATTGCATGTGTTAAGTTGTTCCTGCATTTCTAAATCACTATAAATATTATGAGTGGGGATGGTGGGAATTATACCTGTCTGAGCTAGTTTTTGTTGCAAAATGTCCATGCTTTCCCTGTATTGAGGTGATTTAGATCTCCACACAGTCTTGGGGTTGTCCTGTTCCTGATTCTTATTTTGTTTCCTCTTCTGAGTCTGCCACTGATCCCATTGGCCTTGTTGCTTTTTCTCCTGTTGCATTTGTGATTTCTCATTGGATGTGGTAGCAGTCTATTTGACTTTTCCTATATTTGGATTGGTAGTATTTTCCTTCTTCTCCTATTCTCCTTTGGACTTACCTTTCTTGTCTGCTTCCATCTCCTTCCTTTGATGGTGATCCTCATCTCTTTTTTTGATTGTGCATACATGTATCATGTGGCCTTGATGGTTACAGTAAGTACAATAGTCTGGTATACTATCATATTCAATAGTTTGCCATTTTTCTCTAGTCAAATCTTCTTCATCATAGCCAAATCAAATATGTTGTGTTCTCTCTTTAGTAAGATCAATTTGTATTCTCACCCTGGCCAAACTACCCCTTATTTTTTGGGCAAATGCATTGTCAAGATAAAGAACTTTATCAATAGGGGGATAAGAGGGCAGTTATGATTTCTTTCTTATAGAAATGCCATGGTAACCCTGGAAGGGATACCCATACTGGTACAATGGGAGTTTCCTCTTCAGGTTCAAAGGTGGGGGTCCAAGTTTGAATCCTCATAAGTTGTCCCTCTATACTCATTTTTTGTTTTGACCAGACAGTAATGTAATACAATTCATTGTCCAGGTTAATGTAGACATGGCTAGAATTGTAGTGAGCTATCTTGACTCCTTCAGACAATTGAGTTTGAGTTATGAAACTCTTTCTGAGCAGTTCCACCTTAGGCATTGCATTACTGAATTTACCAATAAGAGTGAACCTGCAATCTATAGCCCAGTTAGTCATGAAATCATCTTCATTAAATATCACAGCCGACTTACCTTGCTTGGTTATGACCTTAGGAGTCTCAAAACTTACAAGAGCAGTGTTTTTGGCCTTATTGAATCTAAATCTAGTAGCAAAAGATTGAACCACATTATAAGGAATAGGTTCTTGGATCACATCTTTTTTAGGATGTTGGTGAACATTATGGTTGTTTGGTTCCTTAGGAGGAACTTGATCTTGCTGAATTTGCTTACTCTGTTGAGACTGGGGGTTGAACTTGGTGAAATTATTGGAGATTTGGGGGAACTGATTTTGCTGAGGTGTTCTAGCAAAATTCCCATTGTTTTGTTGTGTACCTGTAGGTTCTCCACTCCCCTGCTTTGTTATACTCCTATTAGGCTGATGGTGGCTTGAAGTTTCTCCATTCCCTTGATTTTTCCTGGTCCCATTAAGATGTTCCTGTGCCTGTTTTCTAGAATTCTGGGCAGCACTTGCATTATACTGCAACTGAGGTGCAGTACCAAGATTCACAATAACATTAGCATGGGGGATAGGGGACTTACCAGTCTGCAGTTCTCCTTGTTTGTTTTGCACTTCTCTAACCTGTGCATTATTGTCAGTTAATTTATCTTTAGGATTAGGAGTCTTACCTGCCTACATTACTTCTTCCCCTTGGCTAGAGTTCAAGTCCTAGGTATTGTTTTGATCCCCTTGTTGACTGCTCCTTATCCTTTGGCATTGCTGTGTACATGAACCATGGCCTTGCACCTGTTCCTGCAGTTGATAGTTCTCCTTATTCAAGATGCTGGTTATTCGAATAGAATTCAAGTCCTCCCCTGCATCTTGCATATTTCTTGGATCAATAGTGCAAATTTCCTTTACGTTTCCTCCATACTTGGACTGTGAATTATTGTCATCTTCGATCATCCCCTTTCCTATATCTGCATCATTGGCCTTGTTTGATTGTGATGAGAGTTTTTCCTTTTGACCATTTGTGCTTGTTGTTACCTTGCCCTACAGATTAGAAGGGATATTCAGATCAATTTAAAGCTTCCCCAGTGGTTGAATTCATATTTGCCTTATTAGAAATGGGTTGAAATTGATTGCGCACTTCAGGCGATTCTATCCAAAATCACCTTTTGATGAGTCCACAAATTGGACTCATTTGGGGATATGTTTTAATAGGTTTAGTGTCCTTTAATGCATGTTTAGTTTCAAAAATTGATAAAATACCTTAAGTTTTAGGTATTTAGACTTTGAGACAAAGGCATGGACACAATGGAACAAAAAGGAACAAATGAAGCTGAAAGAACGGAGAAAGAAAAATCTGTGGATCACCGAAGCCATTCGGCGTGTCACCAAATGATCTCACCTTGCCTTTTGTTCCAGTGTGTTGAGCCCTGAAAGAAAGGATCAAATCGGTGGTGAAAATGAGCAGTCGGCGTGTCGTCGAGCAGTTTCGCGAAGCAGTACTATGTCGCCCAATGATCCAAAACACGACAATGATGCTGAAGGATAGAGAAAGACGGCGATGAAACCTACCAAAGGGAGGATCATCGATTTGATCGATGATCTCGACTAACGATGTCGAATGATCCGCTGCAGCACATATTTTTGAAAACTATAAATACTCGTTGAGAGTTGTAGCTTAATATCAGATTTTTAATATAGAATTTTTAACAAAGAATTTTGAGTGCTAAGTTTGGAGAGGGTTTTGAAGAACTTGAAGATTCACAAGGTTTCAACTCCAAGAATTTGGACTTGGGTCTTGTGGATTCTTCACTCTTTGCGTGTTTTGAGACTTAAATCTTTATACCCATTTGAATCCAATTCATATTGGTATAAATTTCTATCTCTTGTACATGTGTAGCTAAAACCCCAATTCTTGGGGTGTGATTTTGTGAATATGGGTTATATTATCTGTTGGGTCTTGCTTGCTGATGATTTATTTGTTGTTTAGATGTGATTTTGTTTAGTAGTTGTGGTGGAACTTAATGAAATTGTAGTTGCAAATACAATTTCACCTTTGTGTTTTCAGCTTGCTCGAGAGAGAGAGGTCGTAAAACTAAGACTACTAAATTGATGGCTGGTGGGAATGGGTCGACATGAGATTCAGCTCAAGAGATTGAACCCTAGTCCTTCTCCCACACACTCAACTCGAAAGAGTGAGCGGGCTAAGGTGGAGGCTGTTCTTCATGCGGCAAGTGGGTGTCCGAGAGGAACCCATTTGATTCTGGGTAAGTTACTTGAGAGAGAATTTACTCTCATTGTAGTCTAGCCTAGTCACAAATACTCAACGGATTTACCATAAAAAACATGTACCCAATAGTTTAGTGTAGCCCATATTCCTATCACATCCCAACCATCTCGTCTCCATATTCGTATCTCTTCTTATTTTTGCTATTTTTGCTAACTTGTCACAAACCCCCATTGATAATTGACTGCATCACCCCTTAGATTTAACATGTTTATATTTGATAATGTTTTGTAGCTATGACTAATTAGAACTTAATTTTATTTTTCTATTAATTCTCAATCCCACTCCCTTGGGACTCGACCCCAACCCTTGGTTGGGTTACTTCACTATTGTACGATCGTAGATACTTGCATTGGAAGATATGTCTTAATTACGCAAACATCACCTTCGTGGATAGCAATTGGGACGGTGAAATCCTTTGATTTTTGAACTGAAGATGGATTATTAGATGTAGAATCAAAATTCCCTGTCGATTTAACATGAATCATTCAAGAATTTTCTAGGGAAATAATTTTACGAGCCCAGTCCAACTCTGCTCTGAAATCGCAACATGGATTGCTTCAATTCTTCGCAATTTCAAAGAGTTGTCGGATGAAACTATGGAAGCGTCTTGGTGGGTTTTGTTTGTATTGGATTGTTGCATCGATTGAGCTTTGTCCGAAGGCCGGCGCTGGTCCACGGTGTAGTTATAGCCATTCCAGTAGAGCTGCTTCTACCTGCATGTCTAGAGAGAATCTTAGAGAGCAAATTTTTAGAGAGAGAAAAAATTAGGGAAATGGGGGTGCAATTGAGTTTAGGATTTAGGGTTTAGGGTTTAGGGTTTAGGGTTTAGGGTTTAGAGTTTAGGAACTAGGGTTTAGCACTTAGGGTTTAGAGTTTGGATTTAGTGTTTAGGGTTCAGGGTTTAGTGTTTAGGGATTAGGGTTTAGGGTTTAGGATTTTGGGTTTAGGGTTTATGTTTAAGGGTATAGGGTTTAGGGTTTATGTTTTAGGTGTAGGGTTTAGGGTTTATAGTTTAGGGTTTAGGGTTTAGGATTTACAATTTGCGATTTAGGGTTTAGGCTTTAGGATTTTGGGTTTAGGATTTAGGGTTTAGCATTTAGGTTTTGGGTTTAGGGTTTAGGGTTTAGGGTTTTGGGTTTGGGTTTAGGGTTTAGGTTTTAGAGTTTGGATTTATGGTTTAGGGTTTTAGAGTTGGATTTAGGGTTTAGGGTTTTGGGTTTAGGATTTAGGGTTTAGGGTTTATGGTTTAGCGTTAGGATTTTGGGTTTAGGGTTTAGGGTTAGGATTTATGGTTTAAGGTTTAGTGTTTATGGTTTAGTGTTTAGGGTTTGGGGTTTCGGGTTTAGGGTTGAGGGTTTAGGGTTTAGGGTTTAAGGTTTAGTGTTTATGGTTTAGTGTTTAGTCTTTGGGATTTAGGCTCTAGGGTTTAGGATTTAGTGTTTAGAATTTAGGGTTTATGGATTAAGGTTAAGGATTTAGGGTTTACAGTTTTGGGTTAAGCATTCAGGATTTAGTGTTTAGAGTTTAGTATTTAGGGCTTAGGGTTTAAAGTTTAGGGTTTATGGTTAAGGGTATAGGGTTTAGGGCTTAGGGTTTAGGGTTTAGGGTTTTGGGTTTGGGTTTAGGGTTTATGGTTTAGGGTTTAAGGTTTTGGATTTACGGTTTGGGTTTAGGGTTTTAGGTTTAGGGTTTTGGGATATAGGTTTAGAGTTTAGGGTTAGGGTTTAGGTTTTAGTGTTTAGGGTTGTAGGTTTAGGGGTTAGGGGTTAGAGTTTGGATGTAGGGTTTAGGATTGAGGGTTTGGGTTTAGGGTTTATGGTTTAGGGTTTTTGGTTTGGGTTTAGGGTTTAGGGTTTAGGATTCAGGGCTTGGGTTTTTTTGTTTTTCATTTATTTTATTTTAACGACCCTTGGAGGGGTCAGGGGCTTAGCAACACCCCCAGGCCTTAGCATATATAAAACAGAAAATACAAGGAGGGGGGCATAAACCTAACCTCCGATCCTAAGATGGTTCAGTAGTTGACTTACCTATTGGTTAATCAAATCATCACCTTACAAAAAGATGAACCAAGAGACTAAGCACCTAAGAGAGGACTCATTTCGATACAAAGCATCTAGGATTCATAAATAAGGGAGACTCTCCCTTTACAATTAGACAAAATAAAACGCTAGACCTATTCAAAAGAGCTATGATTTTCAATCATAGCTAGGTTGAAAAAGTTTGAAGTCAACTCAAGGTGGTTCTTTGATCCTCTTGATTTTCCTTCTTCTGAAACTTGCCATTTCGATCATGTCTAGTTGATAATAGGCTCTTGCTTCTTTTGGTAGTTGCTGGCTGTTGCAATATATTTGGGGACAAGTAAGCTTGTGACTTTGCTTTGATAAGGAGTCGGCCACAAAGTTAGCCTCTCTGAAGGTGTGTTTGCATCGAAAGTTGTGTGTTTGTCTGATGAGTTCCTGAAGCTGATGTAGTTGTATGCTGATGCTCCATGGAGGCTTGGCTTTCTGCGTGATCCAGTCCACTAGCAGCTGCGAATCCACTTCCAAAACAACATTCTTTAGCCCAGTTGAAGTACCCATGTCATGCCAAAAATGGCTGCTCCTATTTCAGCTTGGTTGTTAGTGCCTTCCCCCAAAGGAGTAGCAAAAGCTAATAGCATTGCTCCCATTTGATCCCTTAGGATGCCACCTGCTCCAATTCTGCCCGGGTTGCTTAGTGCACTGCCGTCTGTGTTGATTTTGACCCAACGAGCTGGAGGCTTTATCCATTTAACGAGTGTCACTTTGATATCATGAATGTAGTTCTCCCCTAGCTGAAACAGTTCCTTCCAGTTTGAAGGCCATTTGATTTGGGGGAAGTTTGTATTCATTAGTTTGTAGTTGTCCTTGTAGATTGCATATTTGACTCGACTAATATTGGACGATTTGCCTCCATATTTACTAGCACAACGATTCTTCCAAAGGTTTCAACAAATGAACAATGGTGTAGCTTGTAGCAATAGCTTGTGTGCTTCATTGTTATACTTAGCTGACCACCATTGTATAATGAGTTGAGTAAGAGAGTTGTGATCTGTGATGATTCCAGCAGCATCTGCAAAGCTTCTCCACACGTATGTCGCGAATTGTCCTGTGTTGAATATGTGCTCTATCGTGTCGAGACCAGACCTATTACAACAGCAAAAACAGATTGCTGGCTCAATGCCAAAGATAGTTAGTTTTTCATTAGTAGGGAATTTGCCTCTTAGTGTTCTCCACAAAAGAAATGAAATTTTAAAAGGGATACACTTATGCCAAATGAATGAGTTGAATTTGGTTTTGGTCATCTTTTCTCTGATCTCGTTCCATGCAGATGAACAGCTGAAGTTCCCATCCATGCGTGGTTTCCATATTGCTAAGTCTGGGAGGTCCTGCTGGATGGAGAATTTTGTGGAGTGGATGCTGGCCAGCTGACTGTTAGGTGCTTGTTGTAGAAGCTTGCTCCAGTTCCACTGTCCTTCAAGCCAAAAATCTGCCAGTGTGGTGTTGTTGAATCTATTGCTATCGGTAGAGTAATGAGCAAGAGGTCCAATGCCCAACCAATTATCCCACCAAAAGGAGCAATTGCCAGAGTTGAGTTTCCAGTGAATGTGTTTTTCAACTTGGTGTTTGTTGTGCATAAGATGCTTCCATGTCAGTGACTCCCCTGTATCCCATTTCTTGCTAATTGGGTTAGACCTTTGGCAATATTTAGCCTTAAAAAATCTCCCCAAAGAGTTTGTTTGGATCTAAAGATCCACCATTGTTTATATTGGAAGGCTAAATACACATCTTTGAGGTTCCTCATACCAACACCCGCTTCATTGTAAGGAAAGCTTAAATTTTTCCATGATGACCAATGATATTTTTTCCTCTCATTCCTCCATCCCCAGAAGAAGTCAACCGTCATGCTTTGGATCTGCCTGAGGACAGTGACTGGAGGTGTTACTGAGGCTAATAGGTGAATAGGTAAAGAGTGCAACACATGCTTGACAAGGATTGCTCTACCACCATAACTTAAAAGCTTAGTCTGCAAACCTGTGATCCTGCATAAAACTTTGTTAATAAGGTCAGAAAAATAAATAATCCTAGGCCTACCAACAAATAAGGGACAGCCGAGGTAGGTGATAGGGCCCTCCTTTTGCCTGAAACCAGTGATTCTCTTGATTATGTCCTTTGTGCTATTGAATGCACACGAGTGAACCATGAAGTGGCTTTTCTCAGTGTTAACTAATTGGCTTGAGGACTGCTCATAGGACTGGAGAGTCTGCATAATAAGCTTCAGTGTTTTCTGTCTTCCAGAAGTGAAGAGGATAATGTCATCCGCAAAACTTAAGTGATTCACTTGGGGGCCTCTAGGTTCCATGAAGAAACCATGGTATTCGAGGTTGTTGTGCAGCCTGTTCAGAGATCTGGAAAGTACTTCTGCACCTAAAATAAATAGGGCAGGAGATAACGGATCTCCTTGCTTGAGTCCTCTAGTGGATTGAAAGAAACCATGTCTTTTGCCATTGACAATAATAGAGTACCAATTGTTAGCCATGATTCTCCAAATCAGATCGATAAGAACTTCATCAAATCCCATCCTTCTTAGCACCAAACATATATAAGACCAAGAGACCCTGTCATACGCTTTAGCCATATCCAATTTAATAATAACATTGCTTCTAATATTAGGTTTCTTAATTTGATGAATAATCTCTTGGGCAAGCATAATATTTTCTGAAATACTTCTCCCTTTGACGAACCCCGACTGATTAAGAGAAACCAAACTAGGTAGAATAGGACCTAGTCTAGAATTTACTAGCTTAGATATAATCTTACTAGTGAAGTTGCTAAGACTAATGGGCCTGAATTCTGAAAGTTTGTTAGGATTTTTCACCTTAGGGAGGAGTACAATGCAAGAATGAGAGAAATATTTGGTAATCATTTGACCACAAAAGAATGCATGAGTGACACCAAGGAGATCATGCTTGATAATGTGCCAACACTTCTGAAAAAAGTATCCATTCATCCCATCTGGACCAGCTGCAGAGTTAGGGTTCATGGAGAATACTACTTCCTTCAACTCTTCCAGATTAGGCAGGGCAGTAAGTCTATCATTTTGTTCCTGGGTGACCATCTGTGGTATACAGTCCAGGACACCCTCATTGATGACTTTGCTATCTCCTGTGAAAATTTTCTGGAAATGGTCACAGGCAGCTTCTGCAATAACCTCATCTCCCTGTATCCATTCCCTATCCTCCCTGATAATTTTGTGAATGAATAACCTTCTTCTTCTTCCCCTTATCAGGGAGTGGAAATATTTTGTATTGCAATCACCCTCCTTGAACCACTGCATTTGTGTTTTTTGTTTCAAAATGGAGTCTTCTATCTTCAAGAATCTGATATACCTAGCATTGAGTTCATGAAGCATAGTTCTATTAATCTCACTAGGATCTTGAATCAGCTGCTCCTCCATTGTTTTGACCTTCTCCTCATATTCCCTGACTTTAGCAAAAATGTCCCCAAACTCCTTTCTGGACTAGTTGCTAAGAGTGTTGGACAACCTCTTCATTTTCTGATGAAATTTCCACATGTTATTACCCTCAACATTCCTGTCCCAGCAGGCTTTAACTATGACAAGGAAATTAGGTTGGCAGTCCAACAATTAAGAAATTTAAAATATTTGATATGATCTTCTTCCCTAGCATTCATTTCCATCAGTAGAGGGCAGTGATCTGACCCTACAGAAGGTAAATGGGTGATAGTAGTCTGAGGCATCTTTTCCAGCCAGGCATCAGTAACTAGAGCTCTGTCCAGCCTTTTCCAAACTCTCTGTTGTATACCCCTATTGTTGGACCAAGTAAATTTCTATCCACTGAAGCCTAAATCTATAAGACCATAGGCTTCAATAACAACAATGAATTCTAGACTTTTTCTCATGTTGTAAGGAACCCCTCCCAGTTTTTCTTCAATAGAAGTAATAATATTGTAGTCTCCCACAGAGCACCAAGGCCTATCAATAGCTGCAGAGTGATGTAACATTCTATCCCATACAGGCCTTCTGAGATGGTCTTTACATTTGGCATACACAAAAGTGGTGGTGAAATGGTTTTGGAGTTCATTATGGCTAAATTCACATGTAATTTATTGCTCATCCTCCTCTAGTATTACACAATCAATGTCCATGTTCCAACAGAGCCAGATTTTACCATTGCAATTACTCACACCATGCTCCATAGCTAACTGATTTTTAGCACTTTGAGTATGAGTATTGTCCGAGAAGGGTTCCATGATGGCAATGATAGATAGTTGATGTATCTTCTTGAGCATTTTGAGTCTTTCGATTACACCTTGGGTGTTGATCCCCCTCACATTCCAAATAATTGTACTAATCATTGAGATGATGGGGAAGTAAACAGCCTAGTGTTTGGTCTGCCAGCAGTGACAGTGTTGATATCCTGAACTTGGAATTTGAATCTCTCATGGTGTAACCCTCTAAGTGATAATCCTTGACTATTAGCCACCTGCTGAATTTCTTCTGCAAAGTCTTTATCCGGATGAGGACTAAAAGCTCTAATAAGAAGCTCACTAGTCTCATCATCCTCATCAGGGATCTTTGAGGGATTGATTGTCCACATCCGGTTCATCCTCTGAATTATCAACTGCATATTCATCTATTATACGGCCTGTGTTCAGTTGACACTTTGCAGACCTGTCATCAGGAGGGACATTAATTGGAGGGTTCATGTATTGGGTTTGTAAAGGGGTAATATCCATGCCCAACTGTTCATCAACCATAATAAACTTCTTGCAAACTTCCCCTTCTTTTTTTTGTTCCCCCTGCTGGACATTGTCCTGTTGTATGCTCTGTCTTTTTTTAGCAGCCTCTCTCTTTTTCTTACTAGGTTTGTTCTTGCTTTTGGGAGTATTTCCTTGGTTGCTAGTGCTAGCTTTGGCTCCCATATCTTTTGCCATGGCTCCTTTGTTCTGTTTATCTGCAGGTCCTGCCATCACTTGCTGTTTTTCCTTATTATTTTTAGTACTAATCAGTTTCCCTGGCCCTGAATGTACCTGTTGCTGTACCTGTTTCTGTACCTGTTGGTGAATCTGGACAGTAGTGGTAGCAAGAACTCTAAGGTCAAGACTATGGTAAAGATGTGTACCCTCATGCATAACATGAGTCAAATTCCCCCCTTTGGACCCCTTTTCCTGCAGGTTAGTGTGGCTCTCCTGACATCCCCCATCCATCCCTCCTTCAACTTCAGCAGTACCATTAGAAATTAAAATATTGGGGTTTGTGGGAATTGGGAGCATTGAGTCAATACCTGTGCTCTTGTTATTTGCTTGGATTCCTGTTTGCATGATTTGTTCTTTTTGGTTGTGGTCTGTTTTTGACCTGCTTTGTGATTCTTGTGTTGCTTTCCCTTCATTGTTGTTATGCCTCTGAATATCTTGAGACTGTTTTTCCTGCATGCTAAGGTTAGAAAAAGGATTATGATTAGAAGTATTATTTATACCTTTTTGCTGAGTTGTGGGTTGTGGTTGATCTCTTGACACCTTGTTCTTTGGTGAGGTTGGTCTCCACACTGCCTTCTGTGTTTTCTCCTCCTGTGATTTGTTGTTTCTTCTTCTTGACACTTGCCATTCTTCTTCCTTTTGTTGTTCAGGTTGTAACTGGTTGTTCCCTTCTTTGGTGTTTTGATGTTGTTGTTCCTCATGCTCCCTTGGCCTGACTTGTCTATGCTCATTTCCTTGCTACCCCTGTTCCCTATTACTTATGTTTTTCATCTCTGCTCCTAATTCTTTTCTACGTTTGAGATCCTCATCTCTTATTTTGAAATTGCAATACCCTATCATGTGACCTTGATGCTTGCAGTTGGCACAGTAGGGAGGGATATTTTCATATTCGATTGGTTGCCATCTCCCTATAGTGAGGTCCTCCACATCCAAGCCTATCCAAACATGTCGAGGTCTTGCTTTGGTGAGGTCTACTTGGACTTTTACCTTGGCCATACTAGCTCTTGTTCGTTTAATGGAGGCTGTATCTAAGTAGAGAACTTTGCCCACTGATTCCAGCAAAGGTGTGATGAACTCTTTCTTGAAGCAGTGCCATGGTAGGCCTGACAGCAGTACCCATTTGGGAACAATGGGTGTTTCTTCTTCAGGCTTAAAGTTGGGGGTCCAGGCTTGTATTCTCATGAGTTTGCCCTCAATGGTCATTCTTTGTTGTGTCCACACCGTGTTATAGTCCAGTTCATTTTCCAAATCAATAAACACATGCCTAGCATTATAGTGTGCAATATTGATCCCCCCATTCAGCTGAGTTTGTAGGATGAAACTATTTCTGATGAGTTCTATCTTTGACATGGTGGTACTGAACTTACCTATAATGGTATATTTGCAGTCCACGGCTAACTTGTTCATGAAATCATCCATATCATAGCAGGCTGGCCCTGTTTAGTAGTGTGCTTGGGTGGAACAAGTTCAATAGGAGTGGTCTGCGTAGCATGGATTTGCCTGAGCCTAGCAGCTAGAGTTTGCACCACTGTGTAAGGAGCAGGTTCGACACTTGGGTCCTGTTTGGTTTTTTGGTTCTCGTTGGGAATGTTGGGTTCTTTGGACTGGTTGGACTGATGTATTTGCTGGCTCTGCTGGTTAGAACTGATATGTCTATCAAAATTGCTAGAGAGTTTAGGGAAGTCCCTATGGTAGTTTCTTGGTTCAGTATTCCCTCCATGTTCAGTTGGTTGAGATAAATTTTTATCTCTCACTCTATTTTGATGTCGATTATCCTGTTGTTGTGAGTCAGTGTTTCCCTTTCCTGCTCATCCCTCATTATATTCTTTTGCCCATTTGCACTATCAATCACATGATTATCACTACTACTCAAGTTAATAACATTTTTACTAGAGTTAGAATTAGAGGACTTACCTGCCTGAATGCTCTCCACTCTTGGTTTTTTGCTCGAGGGAACGATATTTGTTTGCTGATGTTCCTGCATAGAGACATGAGAGAATTCATTATTAAACCTAGGATTCATACCTGGTTCTGGTTGTCCTCCATTGCTGGGAATTATGTCTACTGGTTTCACTCCAAATGAGAAGTGTGATGAGTTTTCCACATCAATGACTTCCAAATTAGTAGAACTTGTATTGTCCAGCTGATTATTTTGGCCCTGGGCTACTCGCGTAACAGCTTGAGTAACTTCCATCTCCAGTTGTTGTTTCCCTATAGTATTGTGACCTTGCTTTTGACCATTAGGCCCTGCTTGGTCTTGGGAAAAAGTTTCTTGCTGTTGTTCTTCAAGTCTGCAGCTGTGTTCATCCGGTTCAATATGTGGATTGGTTGTAGACTTGATGAAACTAGTTTGAATCTTATTTTGGCTGTGTTCTTGAAGTAATTTTGTGGATATGTTGGTCAGGTGGACCTCCTCGTCCAACGATCAGTTGCCCCCAGTGGCGCCGTCGTCGTCTTCGACTACTTGCTTACCGGAGTTCATGTTGCCGGTGATTTGACCGGCCATTTTACTTGGGATTGATATGGGACGCACCTCTTCACTAGGTGAACAATCCCCAGTGGTCAAATCGCCGTGAAAATGGAAGGCGTAGCTCCGGTGAATTTGCGCCGATTTCCCCAGAAATTGCCTCTCCAGATCTCACAATTGGCTCGATGGAATCATGTGATTTTTGAGTATGCTGTAGCCCTTGATTAGGGGAATCATTCCCATTCAAGAGTTTTCGTTGAATCTGCTTATGTCAATCTGGGGAAATAATATTCTGAATCCCTTCCAGCTCCCTTTCTGAAATCGTGATGTTCATCGCCTCTGTATTTTGCGATTTCGTGGAGTTGTAGGATGAATTAGATGATGCTTCTTGGTGGGTTTTGTTCGTCTCCTCAGAGTGCCTCAGATGGCTTTGGTCCGGCAGCCTGAAAAGGTTCACCGGCGGCGCACGCGCCATTCCAGCAGATGAACTAGCCGTTGGAACTGTAGCAGCTGTGCAGATTTTTGAGAGAGTCCCGCTTAGAGAGAGAAATTAGAGAGAGAAAAAAATTGGGAAATGGGGAAGCGATAGGGTTTGGGTTTATGGTTTAGGGTTTAAGGTTTAGAGTTTAGAGGTTAATGTTTAGGGTTTAAGGTTTAACGTTTAGAGTTTAGGATTTAGGATCTAGGGTTTAGGGTTTATGGTTTATGGTTTATCGTTAAGGTTATAGGGTTTAGGTTTTAGTGTTTAGGGTTTAGGGTTTTAAGTTTCAAATTTAGGGTTTTAGGTTTTAGGTTTAAGGTTTAAGGTTTAGCGTTTAAGGTTTAGGGTTTAAGGTTTAGGGTTTAGTTGTTAGAGTTTGGATTTAGGGTTTAGGGTTTTGAGTTTAGGATTTAGGGTTTAGGGTTTAGGGTTTAGAGTTTATTATTTAGGGTTTAGGGTTTAGAATTTTGATTTAGGGTTTAGGGTCTAGGTTTTAAGGTTTAGGGATTAGGGTTCAGGGTTTAGAGTTCAAGGTTTAAGGTTTAGGGTTTAGGTTTTATGGTTAAGGGTATAGGGTTTAGGGTATAGGTTTTAGGGTTTAGAGATTTTGGATTAGGGTTAAGGGTTTAGAGTTTAGGATTTAGGATTTAGGGTTTAGGGTTTAGGGTTTAGAGTTTAGGATTTATGGTTTAGGGTTTAGGGTTTAGTGTTTAGGGGGTTTATTGTTTAGGGTTTAGAATGTAGGGTTTTGAGTTTATGATTTTGGGTATAGGATTTAGGTGTAGAGTTAGGTTTTAGGGTTTAGGTTTTCACGTTTAGATTTTAGGATTTAGGGTTTAGGGTTTAGGGTTAGGGTATAGGATTTAGGGTTTAGGGTTTAAGGTTTAGGGTTTAGAGTTTAGGATTTAGGGTTTAGGGTTTAGTGTTTAGGTTTTAGGGATGACCGTTAGGGTTTAGCGTTTAGGGTGTAGGGTTTAAGTTTAGGTTTTAGGTTTTAGGGTTTACGGTTATGGTTTAGGGTCTAAAGTTTAGGTTTTAGGTTTTAGGTTTTAGGGTTTAGGGTTTAGGGTTTAGGGTTTAGGGTTAAGGTTTAGGGCTTAGTTTTTAGGGTTTAGGTTTTAGGGTTTATGGTTTAGGGTTTAGGGTTTAGGGTTTAGGGTTATATGTTTAGGATTTAGGGTTTAGAGTTTAGGAATTAGGGTTTAATGTTTAGGGTTAGGGTTAGGGTTTAGGGTTTAGGGTTTAGGGTTAGGTTTTAGGTTTTAGGGTTTAGGGTTTAGGGTTTAGGCTTTAGTGTTTAGTCTTTAGGGTTTAGGGTTTAGGGTTTAGTGTTTAGTCTTTAGGGTTTAGGGTTAGGGTTTAGGGTTTTGCATTTAAGACTTAGCATTTAGGGTTTAGGGTTTAGAGTTTAGGATTTAGGGTTTATAGTTTAGAATTTTGAGTTTTTGATTTAGGGTTTAGAGTTTAGGATTTAGGGTTTAGGTTTTAGTCTTTTGATTTAGTATTTAGGGTTTAGGATTTAGGGTTTATGGTTTATGGTTTAGAGTTTGGATTTAGGGTTTAGGGTTTAATGTTTAGGGTTTAGGGTTTAGGGTTTAGGGTTTAGGGTATATGGTTTAAGTTTTAGGTTTTAGGTTGTAGGGTGTAGGGTTTACAGTTTAGGGTTTAGAGTTTAAGATTTAGGGTTTAGTGATTAGGGTTTAGGGTTTAGAGTTTAGGATTTAGGGTTTTGGATTTAGGGTTTAGGTTTAGTGTTTAGGGTTTATGTTTAGGGTTTAGGGTTTAAGTTTAGGGTTTAGGGTTTAGGATTTAGGGTTTAGTGTTTAGTGATTAGTGTTTAGTGTTTAGTGTTTAGTATTTAGTGTTTAAGGATTACGGTCTATGGTTTAGGGTTTTTAGTTTAGGATTTAGGTTTTATTATTTAGGTTTAGATTTAGGGTTTGAGGTTTAAGGTTTAGGGTTTAGGGTTTAGGGTTTAGCATTTAGGGTTTAGGGTCTAAGGATTAGGTTTAGGGTTCAGGATATAGGGTTAGGGTTTAGGATTTAAGGTTTAGGGTTTAAGGTTTAGGATGTAGGGTTTTGAGTTTAGGCTTTAGGGTTTACGGTTTAGGGTTTAGTGTTAGGGTTTGGGGTTTAGGGTTTCGGTGTAGGGTTTAGGTTGTAGGGTTTAGGGTTAAGGTTTATGGTTTAGGGTTTAGGGTTTAGAATTTAGGATATAGGGTTTAGTGTTTAGGTTTAGGTTTTAGGGTTTAGGTTTAGGGTTTAGGGTTACGAGTTTAGGATTTAGGGTTTAGTGTTTAAGGTTTAGGGTTTAGGGTTTAGGGTTAGGGGTTAGGTTTTTGAGTTTAGGATTTAGGGTTTAGGGTTTAGGGTTTTGGGTTTATTGTTTAGGAGTTAGGGTATTAGAGTTTGGATTTAGGGTTTAGGGTATTAGAGTTTGGATTTAGGGTTTAGGGTATAGGGTATAGTGTTAGGGTGTAGGGGTTTGAGTTTAGGATTTGGGGTTTAGTGTTTTGATGTAACACGACATACATGACACGACCCAGGGGTACCCATAGATGTAACACGGTGTACTTGACCCCAAAGGGGTCTCATACAAGCCCTTAGCATAATCATAAACATAAAGTGATAGAAATGATGCAGAATTAAAAATTTCTTACAATCGAAGTCATTTCATAAAAGGAAAAGAACTCTAGACATAGTCTTTGATACGATTATCACAAGAAGAATCACAATAAACAGCGGAAAACAAGAAATATAGAAGAAGATACACAAGATAAGAAACAATTGGCAACTAAAGGATGTATTAAATCCAATAACCACCAATTTCGATACTAACAAGCACCTCAACTGAATAAATAGATAGATACAAAAAGAGGAAACAAAGAGTAACCTATGGGTATGTTAAACCCAAAGACCTCACTTCGTTAATCCAACAAGAAGCACCTAACTCTTACGAAGACCTCAAGGGAATCGATATCCCAAGCAACCCATGTTTCTAAACAAAGTTCAACAAAAACTTACCAAGCTTTCAAACACTCACACAACGAGTTCAATTCATCATTCATCAATAGTCAAAGTAGTCTACCCAAAAATGAACCCTAAAGGCCTATTTATAGTTTTAGGCTAGTACAACATAAAAATGTGCAAAAGTGACCCGGAAGTGACAAAGGGCGAGCCAAGTCGGGTTCGCCTAGTGGACTCGGTGGTGCGCGGACCTGGTCGACAAGTTTCTCTATGTTGGCCTCAGCTCTAGCCACATTCTGGAACTTTAGGCATGCTGGGACCATCACCTAAGTCATTGGGAGATGCGCCCAGTGGGACTTGCTCGCCGAAAGGACCCCATGCAATCTTCAAGGTTTGAAATCCCTTGTTTGCCATCAACACCATCTCGAGCACCTGCATCTTCATGAATAACCCTTGCATTCTTTGAAGGTCTTAAGCTTGGCTTTTCTAGTAAATGGCCTTGATGAGATCCGTATCGCATCATTCTCTCCTTCTTGAAAAGAATTTGTCCTCAAATTCGACGGATCATCAACCTTCACAGTTGGGAAAGGGACAGATCGCACACATTGAAAGTGTTGTGCACTTGATATTTCGGAGGAAGGGAAACCTTGTAGGCATTGTCGTTGAGCCGCTCAATCACGGGAAATGGTCCATCATTTCTCGGCATGAGCTTCGTCTTGCGATGGGTGGGGATTTGCTCCTTGCGAAAGAGTACCCACACCCAATCATCCGGTTCAAACACGATCCTCTTACGGCCCTTGTTAGCCCTTTTAGCTACATCTTTGGTTCTTCTTCACTAAGTGCAGCCGCACCTTTTCATGAAGCCATTTCAGCTCTCTTACTCCCATGTAAGATTAAGACAACATCTTGAGACAGATGAGTGAGAGCTAAAGGGGTTAGGGGATTAAAACCATAACCACTTCAAATGGAGTCATGCCAATAGTACTATGAATAAATCGATTATATGCAAACTCAACTAAAGGCAAATGTTCCTCTCACGAGGCCAACTTTCCATGAACGACGGCACGAAGCATAGAACCCAAGGTTCTATTCACAACTTCAGTTTGGCCATCAGTTTATGGGTGACAAGAAGTTGAGAACAACCACTTAGTACCAAGTCTACCTCACAATTCCTTCCAAAAGTGACTATGTAATTTTGGATCCCTATCACTTACAATGGTTTGAGGAATTTCATGCAATTTAAAAATATGCTCAACAAACAAAGATGCTACATTGGAAGCATCATCACATTTATGACATGGAATGAAATGAGCCATCTTTGAAAATCGATCAACGACAATAAAGATGATATCTCTACCTCTTTTGGTCCTTGGCAAACCCAAAACAAAGTCCATAGAAATATCAAGCCAAGGACTTTAAGGGGTGGGGAGTGGA
This sequence comes from Solanum stenotomum, assembly GCF_019186545.1. NCBI lineage: Eukaryota > Viridiplantae > Streptophyta > Magnoliopsida > Solanales > Solanaceae > Solanum > Solanum stenotomum. Next base: position 15,728,461 of record NC_064287.1, read on the forward strand.
GTGTATAAACCATGGGGAAGGAGGCATGACTTAGCATGTCGACATTCAACACATTGACCACAAATTCGAACATCTTTATGCATTTTAGGCCAATAGAATTGTTACTCAAGAATTTCCCTAGTTTTCTCAATACCAAAATGACCCATTAAACCCCCATTGTGTGCCTCCCTCACAAATAGTTCTCTCCAAGAGCTCATAGGCGCACAAAGTCTCTTGCCTTTGAACAAGAAACCATCAAACTTGGAATAGGGAGTAGAAGAACTATCCCTCATCCACCTTTCCCTCTCCCATTCCTCATAATCTTCTAAGATTTGAGCAAACACGGGATCCTTGGGATACAATGCCTTCAAACATTCAAAGCCAATCAATTTGGAAGACAAAGTATTTATCAACACATGTTTTCTAGACAAGGCATCGGCCACCATATTATTCTTTCCATTTTTGTATTGGATTACATAAGGGAAATTTTCAAGGAATTCAATCCATTTGGCGTGCCTCTTGTTCAACTTTTCTTGGGCCAGAATATGCTTTAGCGACTTATGATCAGCCCTAATGACAAATTCCTTGGGCCACAAGTAATGTTGCCAATTACCCAAAGCCCTAGTCAATACAATTCAAGATCATAAGTGGAATAATTCAAAGTAGCACCATTTAGCTTTTCACTAAAGTAAGCAATGTGTTTTTGGTCTTGCATTAAGACAGCTCCAATGCCTACTTTACTAGCATCACATTCCACTTCAAATATTTTATCAAAATCAGGTAATTGCAACAAAGGAGCGGAACTAAGCATAGATTTTAAGGCCTCAAAAGCCTTGGCTTGTTCCTCTCCCCACTTAAAAGGTTTATCCTTTTGGATTACCTCTATCAAGGGGATCGCTATGGTACTAAAACCTTTGACAAATCGTTTATAAAAGCTAGCCAACCCATGAAAGCTTTTAACATCGCTTATGGATTTCGGAATTGGCCAATTCTTAATAGCCTCAAATTTAGACTCATCAACTTCAACCCCTCTTGAACTCACAACAAAGCCCAAGAAAACAACTTAATCAACATAAAATGAGCATTTATCAAGATTAGCATTAAGCTGCTCCTTCCTAAGTACATCAAACACACATCTCAAATGCTCAACATGATCATGCATGGTCTTACTATAAATCAAGATATCATCAAAATAAACAACCATAAATTTCCCTATAAAGGGTTTCATCACATGATTTATGAGACATATAAAGTTACTAGGAGCATTAGTGAGGCCAAAGGGCATCACCAACAATTCATATAGAAAAAACTTGGTCTTGAATGCGGTTTTCCATTCATCACCGGGGTTCATCCAGATTTGATGATAACCACTCCTAAGATTAATTTTTGAAAACACAAAAGATCCATTCGATTTATCAAGCATATCATCTAACCTAGGAATATAATGAAGATACTTTATCGTAATTTTGTTGATGGTCCGACAGTCAACACACATGCGCCATGTTTCATCTTTCTTTGGAACCAATAAAACCGGCACAACACATGGACTCATGATCTCCTTCACATAACCTTTGTTTAGGAGTTCCTCAACTTTCTTTTGTAGCTCCTTGGTGTCCTCTGGATTGCTTTGATAAGCTGCCTTGTTTGGCAGTTGTGATCCCGACACAAAATTAATTTGGTGCTCAATTCCCCGAAGAGGGGGCAATCCACTTGGAAGCTCCTTTGGGAAGACATCCTCATAATCCTGCAAAAGAAAGGAAATAGAATTAGGAAGGGAAAAATGCGATTGGTTAGCTTGTAGTACATGATCCCTATGTGTGATAAGGATCAAAGAACTTTCAGACTCAATTTCCTCCCTTATCTCTTTGTAATTAGCTAACAACACTTATGCCTTTCCTTTCAACTTCCTCCTCCCCTCCTCTTCTTAGCTCTCGGCCTCCACATGTTTCTCTTCATACTTTTTCTTTTCCCTCGACTCACTCATCCTTTGATATATATCATTGACTTGAGAGGGGGACATATGATGAAGAACATATTTATGATCATTCAACACAAGTGAGTACTTGTTGATTCTCCCATCATGTTTGGTTGAACGATCATGTTGCCAAGGTCTCCCGAGTAGCATGTGACAAGCTTGCATTGGGACCTCATCACATAGAACCTCATCTTGATACTTCCCAATCTTAAACTTGATCATCACTATTCGATGCACCCTCAATTCTCCACACTCACTCAACCATTGAAGTTTGTAAGGTGTAGCATGCTTAGTGGTAGGAATTTTTAAGAATTCCACTAATGCAGTAATAGAAACATTTGCACAACTCCCACTATCAATGATTAAGGAGCACACATTATCCTTGATGAAGCATTTAGAGTGAAATAGATTCTCTCTTTGGCTCGGATCATCCAAGGCCTTACTAATCATTGCTCGCCTCACCACATATAGAGGAGCGACACTCTCTCCTTCTTTGACACAAAGATCTGGTTCCTCATATTCTCCATCTTCAAACTCATCCTCTTCTTGAGGACCTTCTTCACATTAACCTGTTGGTTCCTCCTCCGCACTAAGATAGATTTTACCTCTTTGGATTAGAGCATTCAATCAATTTGGACACTCACACATAATATGACCCCACCCTCTACATTTGTGACATTGAATTCCTCTAGGCAATTTGGTTGGGTCAGTGGTACCCTTTTCTCTTGGCGGGTACTTTGGAGTGTTCCCTTCGAAGGGCTTCTTCTCATACGTCTTCTTGAGATCCACACCCTTTCCCCAACTCGACGATGTTGGAACTATCCCTTTGTTCTTGCTCCAAGAATTAGAAGATGAAGTCATATACTTAGCCACCTTCTCCTCTTTATATTCACACTCTATCTCATGGGCTGTCTCAAAGACATCGTTCAAAGTAGCAAACCTATGAATGGTCATATTTGAAGAAATCTCTTTGTTCAGCCCTACCTTGAAGTGAATCACGACATGCTCTTCAATCTCTCTATTCTAGCTTCATGACTATGTTTTAGAACTCATCATGATAGGCTACAACACTTTTACTTCCTTGCCTCAAGTTGTATAATTTGGCAAGTAATCCTTGGTGGTATCTCTACGGCACATACTTAGCTCTCATCAATCTTTTCAATTCGGGCCATGGTGGAGGATGACCTTCTTGAACAACTAAGTGATACCATGTGACAACATATCCTCCGAATTGAGCGATAGCATAGCAACTACTCTTGACCTCCACCAAATCATTGACATTGCAAATCCGGTCACATTGCGACTCCCATTCTAAGTAAGCATCGAGATTGCATTCCCCTTTGAATGTTGAAAACTGAAAACTCATGTTTGAGTGTTGAGATCTTGGTAAGATTTTGTTGCCTTTTTGTTAGAAACGTCGGTTGCTCAAGATATTGATTCCCTTGAGGTCGTAGTAAGAATTAGGTGCTATTGTAGGATTAATCGATTGAGGTCTTTGGGTTTAATATACCCATAGGTTGCCTTTGATTCCCTCTTTGTGTGTCTAATAATTTATCCTTTACTTTCCGTCTTTTCGATTTCCGCATATTATTATCATTTCTCTTGTGACAATCGTATCATTTGTCTCCTATCAAATGACAAATGATACAATTCTCATCAAGGCCATTTACTAGAAGCCAAGCTCAAGACCTCAAAGGATGCAAGGGTTATTCATGAAGATGGAGGTGCTCGAATGGTGCTGATGGCAAACAAGGGATCTTAGACCTTGAAGATTGCATGGGGTCCTTTTGGTGAGCAGGTCCCACTGGGCGCATCGCCCAATGACTTAGGCGATGGCCCCAACTTGCCTAAAGTTCCATAATATGGCTAGAACTAAGGCCAACGCAGAAAAACTCGCCGACCAGGTCGGTGCACCACCGAGTCCACTAGGCGAGCCCGACTTGGCTTGACCTTTGTCACTTCTGGGTCACTTTTGGGCCCTTTTATGATGTACTAGCCTAAAACTATAAATAGGACTTTAGGGTTCATTTTAGGGTAGATTATTTTGAATGTTGTAAACTGAAAACTCATGTTTGAGTGTGGAGAGCTTGGTAAGCTTTTGTTGCCTTTTTGTTAGAAATGTCGAATTCTTGGGATATTGATTCCCTTAAGGTCGTCGTAAGAATTAGGTGCTATTGTAGGATTAATCGAATGAGGTCTTTGGGTTTAATATACCCATAGGTTGCCTTTTATTTCCTCTTGTGAGAATTGTATCATTTGCCATCAAAGCATTGAAGTTCGTGAATGGATAGCCTTGAGGAAATTTGGATTACATCATTCTCCCCTTCTTGAAAAGGATTCGTCCTCAAATCCATACACTTAAACAACCTAATATGTAAGGCCTCATTGGTTCCACGTTCAAACAAGCCCAAGGCCACCCTTATGTTAAGTTGCACATGAACACTCTCATACCTAAGTGCGAAGGCACAAGGAGTGTTCACCCAAATTAAGACCCCATCCAATGCACTAGATAGCTTCAAGGGAGTGATTATTCCCAATTCATGAGCAGGTTCAAGTACATAAGTATTCCCCACCCAAATTGATAAACATACCTCATTCAAGCATATTGGATCAAATAATAACACCATGGAAGAATCATGCAAATGACAGATGGTGTTACTACCACACTCGGCACACTTAAAGACGACACTGGGGTCAAATGGGAAAGGATTGCATAGCATCGAGTCAAGGAGGCTCTTATTTTCCCAAGTTATACCACTACTAACATAAGATTTGCAACCCACACAAGTATGAGTATCATCATATGCAAGTAGATAAAAGTGAGTCCTCGAATCCAAACCTTGTAAAACCATATAGGTCATAAGCAAGAAGCTTATCCTCTTAGCATGATGGGTAGTACAAAGGTTAGCACTTAAAACATTTAATCGAGGAGACTCATACTCAAGGAACAACCAAACATCCTTTATTGTCATGGCTATTAAACCCACAAATGGAGAACAAGGACAATGGTTATTCTTCTCAACAACATGGTAGTACCACTTAAAAGATGATACTTCCACGAGTTCAAATACCTTCATGCATTCTCCGGGATCAAAATAATAGGATGTCCACAAAACTGGATCATACCAACAAGTGTAGACCACATTGACACCCTGATCCACATGCAATGCACATTTAACCCAACTAGGGATTTCATCACATGCAAAGAGATAGTAAAGGAAGGTACATACTTCACCTTCTCTTGGCAAATATCTTCTACCCCGATAAGATGCACAATCAACAAGATCATGCTCAGGGTAAGAAATAGACAAGGGGTCTAGGAAGCTATCCTTCGCCACACACAATGTAGGCCCTTCAAGTGGATGGTAAAACCTCAAGAAGAGCTTTCCTGCATAGGGAAATGAATTAACAATGTCGCCCACTTTATGCCTTCCATTTTGACCAGGCATTCCCACATGAATTCCACAACTCAGCTTACTACCGGGGTCAAATGGAAAGGTCTTCCAAGAACTTGGATCAAGTGCACCTCCATATATCAGGTTGACACTCTTTCCTCCCAACAACATACTCTACTCAACAACATGAGCATCATAAGTAAACAAGTAATAGAGAAAGGTGTCCCACAATACAACTTCCTTCAAGGTGTTTTCATGGGTATGACTACTAATAGATTCAAACTCATGGGTCATACCATTGACAATTGGGACACACTAAGAAGAAAGGGAATGGGAAAACAAACATGCTTCCTCCTCAACACATTCCTTCCCTACAAGATTTATAATATTATTAATAGTCTTAAATTTGTTAACTGACTTATAATTGTGATATTGTTTAAGATAGAATTTAATGCTTCCTAAATATAAATAAATATTATTTATACTAAATTCAAAATTTTAAATTTTATTTCTAATAAAATTATTTTGAAATTTTTGAAATTTGATTGTCTTTTTAACAATTTTCTTTAGAAATGGAAAGGTAGTAGGATGTTTTAAAACTGATTTTTTTTAAAGAAGAAAATTGTGATGGTCAATAATAAATATTTAGATTAAGGATAACAATGAAAAATAAAAATATTTAGTTGGATAATCACTTCTTTTTGTACGTTCACTTTAAATACTATTTTATTTTATTTTTAGATGAAAACTTTTACATATATATATAAATTGATTGTCATAAAAAATACTCTATTCCAGAAAAGAAATTTAAAATGGAATTAATTAATTGGATATTATTTTTTTCACATTAAGTTAAAATACAGATTTAAATATTTTTTAAATAACATTTTTATAATGTCATTGGCAACAACATAGCGTATAAAAAAGTTCTAATCCGCTATAATTCTTATCTACAATAACAAAATTCTTGGCAACTGAAAAAATATATATAATTTAAATTACTATTGCTATTAGGACTTATTCCAAACAGTTTTTGCATTATACACATTCTCCTAAATTATTCTTGTGCTTTTCTCCTTATTTTAATATATGCACCGAAAGTGTTAAGAGAAAAAATCCACTAAAGTTATTATCTCATTTGCTTGACCATATTTGTTTTATTATTTTATTAAATCATCTGATTTACGGACATTTATGTCACACCCCAATACTAGGTGAGGCAGACAAGTAGCATATGAACACATGTTTTACAAGTGACCTATGATGAGAAAGTGAACTACTATGTAGATAGATTTACTGATGCGAAGCCACATACACAACACATGTCGACTAGCTGAACCAATACATGTGACAAGTAAAACTATGAATACCCATGATAGTTTTACAATGTCTACAAAGCCTCTATGGAATCCATGCATGTACCAACTATCAAAATACGCATAGTAAAGACTCGGCAAAGCCTCGAATCAACCTGGAGATTACCAACAATCGCTAGTATCATGTGCTTCTATTGGGGAGATCTACTAGTTGAGTACCTATACCTGCAACATGAAATGCAGCGTCCCCAATAAGGGACGTCAATACGAAAGAACATACTAAATATGTAAGGCATAATACAACCATATATAAAATGAGAGCTCCAGTGAAACCAAATAGAAATAGAAAAGGATTAGAGACCACCATTGCTTATACTTATGAAATCGTGTATGTTACATTCTTTTTTTTTCTTTTCTGTACTTTATAATCTTTGTAAGGCATGTTATACAAATGACCAACTGATCAGTGGTAGAAGAGGATGACCCATGCTAGCATTTTAACCCCTGGGATGTTGTCCTCATAATTAAACAATTTGGGATCTGCCCATGCTAGGTTTTTGCCCCTGAGTTGCCACCCTTCTGTATCAATTGGGATTGACCCATGCTAGGCTTTCGTCCCTGACCTGCCACCCTTCTATACTAATTGTGATCGATCCCCGCTAGGCGTTTTAACCCCTGGGATGTTGTCCTCATAATTAAACAGTTTGGGATCGGCCCATGCTAGGTTTTTGCCCCTGAGTTGCCACCCTTGTATACCAATTGGGATCGACCCATGATAGGCTTTCGTTCCTAAGATGCCACCCTTCTATATTGATTGTGATCGATCCCTGCTAGGCTTTGTCCCTGGGCTGCCACCCATAATTATAGAGATTGCTTTACTTAGTTTCTTCAATCTTTGAGATTGTTGTTTTGGTGGTCACAGTCTGTATTAAGCTTTAGAACCACAGACAAGTAGTAGAAGACATGACAATAGTAACTTAGACAGGGACAATGACATAAGGAGCTATGTAACATTAATGCATTACTTATGAGCTTAAATGACACAATTGACTTTAATTGGCTAAGAGGATAATTCACCAAGCTTGCTTTTGCAAATACCATTTCTATACTAGCATATAGGAGGAGGATAATTACATAAATGTAGAGAAATGAACATATAATGAAGTAATTTGAAATGCTAAGGAGAGGGGAAAATATTGTTATCCATATTGTAGATCATACGCTGCCACTATGTTTCCTTTAGGCATAATACATAAACATGACCTTTAACTTGACTTCATTTGATAACTATGACCTTTAACTTTGGGTGTGCACAAGTAAGCACTGGAACTTGTACAAAATTGAACAAATAGACACTTTCGTCCTACATCGCACCCTACATGACAATTTTGTGTCCTACATGGCATCCTACGTGTATTACGTCACGTAGGATAAATATGTATACTTGTTCAATTTTATACAAGTTTAAGTGTCTATTTGTGCACACCCAAAGTTGGAGGGAATAGTTTCCAGTTGAAGCCAAGTTAAGGGTCATGTTTATATTATGTCTTTCCTATTAGGAATAGAACTTAGGAAATTCACTTCATTGATATTAATCACAAGTATCAGATTTCATGCCAAGGTATATAGAAGCGAATAACCTTACATACCTTGATATACAATTCAAAAAGTATGACTTAAGCTCATTCTCTTCAGATTACTAATCTATAATAAAATAAGTTGTAAGACTAGTATTAGTAGCTAATCAACCAATTTGAGCTACTTGATATCACCAAAATAGTAACCAAGCAGTAAGCATGTAATTTATCTAGCAAATATTTTCTTTCCTTCCCTTCCCCTTTAATCGCGTCTATATAATATACAACCTTGGTATCAGCTCCTCCCCAATACTCCCTACAATATTTGAGTCCTTTAACGTCTCTATGACTTCTCCACACATCTAGTCACATCCCTTATCATAACATACATAAAACAGTCCTTAAAAATAAAAATGTGACAGAAGCAATATGAATCACGATTTCTGATCACCAGCACTTGAAGAGCTAACATTATGAAAACATCAAGGTTAAGGGAGATCACAAATAGAGAATTGAATATTAGAATGCGGAAGCACAAAGAATAGAAACAAAAAAACTAACTAAAGATATGGGAAATTCGAAGGAAAGATCCACAAATTTCCAAGGATTAGATGTTCTAAGGTCTTGAAAAGATCCAAGTAACAACGTATAGATTTATGGAAGAAATCTAACGCCTTTACTTGAGAAAACGAATCAAAACGATAGATTCGGATCTTGACCGCTTTATGAGTAACTAAAGACAATAATTAGTATGTAGAAACTAATCACCTTCTAAAGAATACCAAAACGAAACCAAATATATCACAAAAAGAAGTTACTTTATACCTTAAACTATGAAACTAGTAAAGGTTTAAAGATAAATTCTCAAAGAACAAGTCACAAAGGTTCAAAAAACTCTCTCTAATATTATTAATATCAATCTAAATTGTCTTTAATAAATGAAAAGGACTCCTATATATAGGAGAAGGGTAAAAAAACGTCCAAGGAACCCTAGAAAGACAATTACAAGGAATCCTACTCTAGAAAGGAAATAAAGTAACCTAACTAGGAACAAATTTAGTACTTCTAGAAAAGCATTAAATGGTACTTAGGAGACCATAAATAGACTAAGGAAAATATTAATAAGCTATATATAAATAAATAAATAAATAAGGTAAATCCCAACTAGGAAAAGAATCTTGACAATCTTGGAAAGTTTGACTAGTCTTCTCTCAAAACTTGGGCAGAAAGCAACTCTTGTTGTGGCTGATTCTTGGATTCTTCTTGACCTTATTTGCACGAAATTGGACCTTAAAATTCCTCATCTTCGGCTTGAATTTGGGCCACCAAATAATTGTAGCATTTGGAAAATTCCTCTCCCTTGGGCTTGAGTTTTTCCCTAATAAGACACCTTTGGATCAGCGATTGAAGCCCATTGAGCTTATCATTGAACTCCTTGGTTTGAGATCTTTTTATGGGCCTCCTTGGAGTTTCTAAAGCTTCATCCTTGTCCTTCAATGGAGTAGAGCTTCCTTGTATGCTATCATTCCCCTCTTCTTGAAGAGAATTCGTCCTCGAATTCAAATCTGCATCAAAATGGGAAAGATCAGAAACATTAAAAGTAGCACTAACTTGGAACTCACCAGGAAGATCAAGTATATAAGTATTGTCTCCAATCCTTTCAAGGACTTTGTAAGGCCCACTTCCTCTAGGATCTAGTTTGGTCTTTCTTTTGGAAGGAAATCTTTCCTTTCTCATATGCACCCAAACCAAGTCACCAGGTTTAAACACAACATATTTTCTGCCCTTATTCCTTCGCAATGCAACTTCCTTATTCTTCTTTTCAATTGCAAGCCTTGTTTGTTCATGAATTTTCTTCATCATATCAGCCTTCTTCTTACCATCAAGATTAGCAAAATCATTAGTAGGCAAAGGTAATAAATCAAGGGGGGTAAGGGGGTTGAATCCATATACAACTTCAAAAGGAGTCTTACCAGTAGAAGAATGGAAGGTCCTATTATAAGCAAATTCTACAATAGGTAAGTAATCTTCCCAAGAAGTCAACTTTCCTTTCAAAACAGCCCTCAACATGTTCCCTAAAGTTCTATTAACCACTTCCGTTTGCCCGTCCGTTTGTGGGTGACAAGATGTAGAAAATAGCAATTTAGTTCCCAACTTTCCCCAAAGAATTCTCCAAAAGTGACTTAAGAACTTGGCATCCCTATCACTAACAATAGTTCTAGGTATTCCATGCAATTTAACCACTTCCTTTACAAACAAGTCAGCCACATGAGATGCATCATTAGTCTTTTTACATGGGATAAAACGAGCCATTTTAGAAAATCTATCTACTACCACAAATATACTATCCTTACCATACTTAGTCCTTGGCAGCCCCAATATGAAATCCATAGAAATATCAATCCAAGGGGAATTAGAAACAGGTAAAGGAGTATAAAGACCATGCGGCAATGTTCTAGACTTAGCCTGTTTACATTCAAGACAATAAGAACACACTTTTTCAACATCCTTTCTCATGCTAGGCCAATAAAAATGTTCAGAAAGTATTTCCAGTGTTTTGGGTACACCAAAATGTCCCATTAGCCCTCCACAATGTGCTTCCCTAACAAATAGTTCACGCAACGAGCAGTTAGGAACACATAATTTATTTTCCTTGAATAGAAATTCATCTTGAAGATTAAATTTCTCAAAAGGACCTAACTTACATTCAGCAAAAATCTCACCAAAATCAGAATCATTAGCATAGAGGAACTTGATTTGGTCAAAACCCAATAACTTTGAAGTAAGAGTAGAGATCAAAACATACCTTCTTGAGAGTGCATCAGCAACCACATTCTCCTTTCCTTGTTTGTAAGCAATTACATAAGGAAAAGTTTCAATAAACTCTACCCATTTAGCATGCCTACGACTAAGTTTACCTTGGCTCTTCAAGTATTTTAATGACTCATGATCAGTCTTGACCACAAATTCTCGAGGCCACAAGTAGTGCTGCCATGTAGCTAACGCCCTCACCAAGGCATATAGCTCCTTATCATAAGTTGAGTAGTTCAATGTTGCTCCACTTAGCTTTTCACTAAAGTAGGCAATTGGCTTGGAGTCTTGCATCAAAACTGCACCTATGCCCTTACCAGAGGCATCACACTCAACTTCAAAAGACTTAGAAAAATCAGGCAATTGCAAAAGAGGAGCAGAACACAATTTATCCTTCAGCAAGTTAAATGCATCATCTTGTTCCTTTCCCCATGTAAAAACCTTATCTTTTTTAATAACTTCAGTTAAAGGAGCAGCAATGGTGCTAAAGTCTCGCACAAACCTCCTACAAAAACTAGCAAGTCCATAAAAACTCCTAACTTCAGTTACATTATTAGGTTTAGGCCATTCTTTTATTGCCTTGATTTTCTCATCATCTACTTCAACTCCCTTAGAACTGACCACAAAACCTAAGAAAATCACATGATCCACACAGAAAGTACACTTTTTGAGATTAGCAAATAAGCGCTGATTTCTAAGAACTTCAAAAACTTGTTTAAGTGCTCTAGGTGTTCATCCAGATTTTGAGAAAAGATCAAGATGTCATCAAAATACACCACAATAAATTTTCCATGGAAATCTTTAAAAACATGATTCATTAGTCTTATAAAAGTGCTTGGTGCATTAGTCAACTCAAAGGGCATAACTAACCACTCATAAAGTCCATATTTGTTCTTAAAAGAAGTTTTCCATTCATCTCCAGGATTCGAATCTGATGGTAACCACTCTTTAGATCAATTTTAGAAAAGATTTTGGAACCATACAGTTGGTCCAACATGTCATCAAGACGAGGGATAGGATGGCGATACTTTACTGTTATCTTGTTGATGGCTCGACAATCTACACACATCCTCTATGTTCCATCATTTTTGGGGACCAATAAGACTGGAACAGAGCATGGGCTCATACTCTCTCGAACAAATCCCTTTTCAAGCAATTCTTTAACTTGCCTTTGTAATTCTTTGGTCTCTTCAGGATTGCTCCTATAGGCAGGCCTATTAGGAAGTTGAGACCCGGGCACAAAGTCTATTTGGTGTTCAATCCCTCTCAAAGGTGGCAATCTTCAATCCCTCTCAAAGGTGGCAATCCCTTTGGAGTGTCATCAGGAAAAACATCTTCAAAATTCTGCAAAAGAGAAAAAACACTGTTTGGCAAAGAAGGAGTTAGTTGTTCAAAATTAATCAATACTTCTTTGTAAGTAAGTAGTATTACGGGCAGCCCCTCTCTCCTAGCATTCAAACACTCTTTGGCTTTTATATAAAGGCTCTCATTTTTCTTTTCCTTAGCCTCTTTCCTCTCACCAAAACATTTTATTTTTTTACTCACACCCTCTTTTACCTCTTTACTTAGATCCCTGTCCTCTCTCTCTTTCTCTCGACCATCTCTCTTTTTTCTATCTCTTGGACTTTTTCTTTTCCCTCAAGCTCACTTTTTACCTCTCCCTTTTGTTTTCCCATTGTTTCCCTCAATCGTTTTTTATCTTCAAACACTTGAGAAGGAGATAATGGTGCAAGAGTATACTTCTTACCATTATGCAGTAGACTATACCTATTCTTTCTCCCATGATGAGTAGTATCCCTATCATACTGCCAAGGTCGGCCAAGTAAAACATAACATGCTTGTGTTGGAACTATATCACAAAGAATCTCATCTTCATACCTACCAACATTGAATGAAATCATGTATTGTTTGTTTACTTTTACTTCTCCACAATCATTCAACCATTGGAGCCTATATGGGGTAGAGCGCTTCATGCATGCAATTCCTAGTTTATCCACCAAGTATGAACTTACCACATTTACACAACTTCCCCCATCAATAATCATAGAATAAGTCTTCCCTTTTATCCCACACCTAGTATGAAACAAATTCTCCCTCTGCCCTTCATCAACACTACCCAAATTGATAGTCATAATTCTCCTAACCACCCCAATTATACCATCATTAGGCAGTTCCAAATCATCTTCCTCACTTACACCTTCTCCCTCTTCTTCTTCCCCCTCACTTTTTTCACTCTCATATTCTCCATTCTCTCTAAGTAGGATGTTTCTTCTACTTGGACATTCATGCATCATATGCCCCCTTCCATGACATTTGTGACATTGAATAGAACTTGAATGTTTAGAAGATTTAGGATTAAAGGTTTTACCTCCCTACTCAACTTTACCTTTACCTCTATCATCTTGAGGTTTGGAAGGAGCTTTCCCCTCTTGAGTTGACCATGGCGTCTTAGAGATAGTGTTTGGTCGACTTCTCCAAGAGTTATTTTGCTACTTTTTCACAATTTGTTTTTCAACTTTTACAGACAAATCAACTAACTCATCTAAAGTTACATATTGTTGTATCTCTACTACATTGGCTATTTCTGTATTTAAACCATTTAAAAATTTAGCTATTGTAGCCTCTTCTTCCTCCATGCAGTTAGCTTGGATCATAGTCATATCCATGCTTTTGAAGTACTCATCCACCGACATGGAGCCTTGCTTCAAGTGTTGAAGACGAGATTGTAGATATCTTTAGAAGTATGATGGAATACATCTCTGCCCACGTAGCAATAGGTGGTAGCTCCTCTTGCAATCTGTCCCAAGCAAGCTTTTTCCACCAAGAAGCAGCATAATCAGAAAACTCAACAACAGCAAGTCTAACATTCTTACCCTCAGAGTAGTTATGGCAATCAAAGATGGCTTCAACTCGTCTCTCCCAATCAAGGTACAAGTCTGGATCCCTTGTCCCGTTGAAAGATGGCATCTTCATCTTTATACTATTTATATTATCATCTTCTACTCTACCTCTTTGTCCCCTCCTATCTCTTCGTTCTAGATTAAATTCAACATCAAAATCATCATTATCATATTCAAGATTTACAAAAGGGATATGGGGTACATTCCTTCTAACTTGGGGTCTAACATTATTTGGGGGTACAACATTATTCTCCCTCCTAATTGCAGCTATGGTGTCATTCTGCTCGATAATCATATCCCTCATCTCTTGAAATTGAAGGGTCCATCTCTCAAATTGTTGGTGCATAGCTTGAAGGGTGAAGTCGTTCCTTCCTTTGACCTCGGCTTCTAAACGAGCCCTTTCCTCATCACCACCTGAATTAGACATCTAAAAAAAAAAAAAAAATGATTAAGTATCACACTTTTAATATGGCTTTTACCCTCTTTTAAACTCACCCACACTTGCCTTTTTCCACTCAAAATAACCTTTGAACGAGAATACTTTGTAGATTTATAATTAAACCAAAACGTGTATCAAGTTCGTAGTAATAAAGTATGGAATCTTGGGGTACAAAAAGAAAGTAAAGAACTAGTCCTAGAACAAGTAGGATTTAGTTGAAACAAAACACGAATAAAAAGGAACTTATTTTAGAATTATAAGAACAAGAAAAAAAAAATTCCTCTTATTCTTAAAGGTCTAGAATCCCCTCTTCTTGCAACCTTCTTTCTTGGAAACAAATTAATGCAAAACTTGGAGAGCAAGTAATAAGATTTCTTGAATATCAAGTAATAAACTTTCTTGGGTATCAAGTAATCAAATTTCTTGGAGGACAAGTAATTAGATTTCTTAGAGAGCAAGTTATAACTTTTTTTTTTTTTTTCTTCACGCTATTGTAAATTTTTTTTTTTTTACGTCACTATTGTTCACCCTATATTGTTTTTTTTTTTTTTTTTTTTTTTTGTTGCTCTAAGAAGAAATCCCAAGATTTATCAAGAACAGAATCTTGATAGAACCGCTCTGATACCACTTGATAACAGCAAGGTTAAGGGAGATCACAAATAGAGAATTAAATATTAGAATGCGGAAGCACAAAGAAAAGAAACAAAAAAACTAAATAAAGATATGGGAAATTCGAAGGAAAGATCCACGAATTTCCAAAGATTAGATGTTCTAAGGCCTTGAAAAGATCCAAGTAACAACGTATAGATTTATGGAAGAAATCTAACGCCTTTACTTGAGAAAACGAATCAAAACGATAGATTCGGATCTTGACCGCTTTATGAGTAACTAAAGACAATAATTAGTATGTAGAAACTAATCACCTTCTAAAGAATACCAAAAAGAAACCAAAGATATCACAAGAAGAAGTTACTTTATACCTTAAACTATGAAACTAGTAAAGGTTTAAAGATAAATTCTCAAAGAACAAGTCACAAAGGTTCAAAGAACTCTCTCAAATATTATTAATATCAATCTAAATTGTCTTTAATGAATGAAAAGGACTCCTATATATAGGAGAAGGGAAAAACGTCCAAGAAGCCAAACCCTAAAAAAACAATTACAAGGAATCCTACTCTAGAAAGGAAATAAAGTAATCTAACTAGGAACAAATTTAGTACTTCTAGGAAAGCATTAAATGGTACTTAGGAGACCATAAATAGACTAAGGAAAATATTAATAACCTATATATAAATAAATAAATAAGGTAAATCCCAACTAGGAAAAGAATCTTGACAATCTTGGAAAGTTTGACTAGTCTTCTCTCAAAACTTGGGCAGAAAGCAACTCTTGTTGTGGCTGATTCTTGGACTCTTCTTGACCTTTTTTGCACGAAATTGGACCTTAAAATTCCTCATCTTGGGCTTGAATTTGGGCCACCAAATAATTGTAGCATTTGGACAATTCCTCTCCCTTGGGCTTGAGCTCTTCTTCCCCAATAAGACACCTTTGAATCAGCGATTGAAGCCCATTGAGCTTATCATTGAACTCCTTGGTTTGAGATCTTGTTATAGGCCTCCTTGGAGTTTCTAAAGCTTCATCCTTGTCCTTCAATGGAGTAGAGCTTCCTTGGATGCTATCACATTACTTTTAAAATGTTTAAACGAGCTCATAATTGAATTTAAAGTGGACTCCCCTCCATGGCTGTCCCAACATGCTATAACCACCAGAAAATCCTCCCCAATATGGCACTATGTAAAAGAAACAATTTCCAACTCAATAACACATTCCAAATGTCCTAATTCACTCAAGCACAAGAGGGAGAAAATTACAATAGCTTACCTTGTTGGACAGAACCTCCTCAACTTGTCTTAACTTATACCTTCCAATAGCTTGAACTCCCTAATATTCAAGACCCCTAATGGTATTTAATGGCTCTGTATGAAGCTAAGAGAGAGAAAAGAGAAAGCTCTAGAAATCATATTTTTGGCAAAGTAAAAAATAATTGGTAAAAGTTGATATCAATCCCTTTTAAAGGGACTTGCTTTGACCGACTTTCTCACTCATTCTGGGCCATAATTTATCAAGTAGGTGATCCACCTACTTGGACTTTTCACTTGAGCCTTTTTGGACTTAAGAATATTGGGTCTTGGCTGTCCATTTTCCTCTTATTCTTCTACTCAACTCGGGCCACATTAATGCAAGTAGGTGGTAGTGTACTTGGCCCAATAACATGGCCAAAAGAGTCTTCGTAGGTGATGCACCTACTTGGTCCTTTGGTCTGGTCAATAAGTCAAAGTAGGTGATGCACTTATTTGTCGCCTACTAGCTTAGTTTAAGTGAAGCAAACATTTCGATATTTTATTACATTTATAGACCTTAATACATTTAACTTAACTTAAAACGTATATACACTATGTCACTTCTTAAAACGTATATACACTATGTCACTTTAAACTTTAGAATCAAATACCACCTTATGATCTCAAGTTTAAATACTTCTATCAACATCAACTTAATCGGGTCGCATTAAAATCTACGGACAGTTCACTTTAAACTTATTCTATTGTCCCTAGTCACATAGGAAACTGAGTCCATAACCATACCACAAGGCAATTTATAAGCGTTATAGAAATAGAACTAGTACACGTAGAATACGGGGTGTTACAATTTATTAGTTGTTTGAAATAAGTATAAAACATAAAAACTTACCATAAAGATGTTAATGTTTTTTTATTAAATGTATCAAATAAAAATAAATGCGAAAAGTGTAAATTCTCATAAAATAATGATTTTGACTCGCCTTAGCTAACTCAACAAAAGATGAAACCATGTCGTTAATTTCAAGTCATGACAACTTCTCAAGATATCAAACATATTTTTATACAACTTAAAATGTAGATTTGAAATTATATAGCGTTAGAGACTTTAAAATCCCATAAAATATCAAGAATCAAGTTCTATTTAGAGTTATTAAATTTTTACCTACATAATGATATAATTACAAAAATAGACATAATTCTCCATTGAGTGTAAATATGAGAGCGTTTCTTCGCTGACCTAGAAGATCCCTCAATAGATCTACCAAATAGAAGTAGAATCCACCAAAAGATATCTATATTTATCCTTTCATTATCACTATACAGACATGTTCAAACGTGACATCAATAACATACATATTACAAATTACTACCTAAATCATTTGCATACAACCACCGTTATCTATGTATTACTTGTCACTTCAAATGCTAAAGATTTAGTTGCCATCAACCAATGAAATATAAAAAAAACAATCATATGAATAGAAAGACCAACACGAAAGCAAAAAATGTAATCATGTTTAAGTGGTTGAATAAATATAAAGAGACTTGAAATTCTGAAATTAGTAGATTTTTAAGAAGATGCAAGTGACTGAGTTAATATTATCTGCGCATCGTGCAGGTACTTATACTAGTACTAGTAGTAGTAGTAATAATAATAATAATAGTAATAATATATATATATATATATATATATATACTACTTTAAAAGCATGAACTCTCAAATTTGAATGTTGAATTACTATAATACCCCCAATTAAAAATACTCAATTTATTTTATTTATTAATTTAATTAATTTTATTATGTTGAAAGTAGATACCTTTTAAAATTAAGGGATTGTGACTTTTTCAATGAGTTGTGACTTTTCCAAAGGGTTGTGACTTTTCCGAAGGGTTGTGATTTTTTCGAAGGGTTGTGACTTTTCTAAAGGGTTGTGACTTTTCTGATGAGTTGTGCCTTTTTCAAAGGATTGTGACTTTTCTGATAAGCAGTGACTTTTTCGAAAGGTTGTGACTTTTCGGATAATGCACAAGTAACACATATTCATACTACTATTTGGTAGCTATAAAAAGAGGGGTTTCCTCACTCTTTTAAACTACAATTTCTATAAGTTCTCTACTCTTGCCCTTCTTAAAAAATTTCAAGTGTTTTTCGCAAAAAACAATTAAGTTCGAAATGCAACAAAATTCGAGGTACCTCACAAGAAAAAGTTGGTGAAAAAATTGTAGCAAATCATTCATCAATTCACTCTCGTATTTTTTCTTACCATTTTCATGAGTTAACAATGACGAAATGTTGTGGGAGAGACAATAATATTAACAGATATGAAAAATGGCATATGATTTGGGTAACATATTTCTTCTTTGTTTTTTTATTCTTTCCTCTAAACGAAGGAATTTCTTCCTAATTTTTCTAAATGAATGGTATCAACGTAGTAGTCCATTGAATTATTAGTTTTTATGTTAAATTCACTATTTTAAAAATAGATTTTCACTTATACTTATAGCATGATAACATAGCCATGATAATAATTATTTTTAACAGATATGCACGTAAAAATGAACGGAGAAAGTAAAGTTTTTGTGGCAAGAGATTTAAATTAAATGGAACACTACAGTGAATATAGCATGAACATATATTTTCGTCTTCCTTCTTCATTGACTATGTATTGTTTCATATAATTTTTCTTTATGTCACAAGATACACTCCTTACTAGCTATATAAAAATAGATAAGAATATAGTGATTGATCATAAAATGATCTTAAATCAAATTAATGATTATATAAATAATACTTTACATTTTATTCATCTATTAATTTTTATTATTGAAAAATTTAAATATGTTATATCATTATACACCTTCTATAAGAATACTTTCATTAGACATGTAACACCACATATTCTACGTGTACTAGTTCTATTTATATAACGCTTATAAATTGCCATGTGCTATAGTTAGGGACTTGGTTTCCTATGCGACTAGTGACAATAGAATAGATTTAAAGTGAATTGTCTGTAAATATTAATGCGACCCGATTAAGTTGAAATCGATGAAAGTATTTAAACTTGAGATCATACGGTGGTATTTGAGTCTAAAGTTTAAATTGACATAGTGTATATAAGTTTTAAGTTAAGTTAAAGGTATTAAGGTCTAGAAATGGAATAAGATATTGAGGTTCTTGATTGACTTAACTAAGCTAGTAGGTGCATCACCTACTTTGATTTATTGACCATCCCAAAGGACCAAGTAGGTGCATCACCTACTTTGACTTATTGATCAACCCAAAGGACCAAGTAGGTGCATCACCTACTTTGACTTATTGACCAGCTCAAAGGACCAAGTAGGTACATCACCTACTAAGACTTTTCTGACCATGTTATTGGGCCAAGTACACTACCACCTACTTGAATTAATCTGGCCCAAGTTTATTTGAAGAATAGAGGGATAATTGGCAACAAGGCCCAACAAGTGTTGAAGTCACAAAGGCCCAACTTAAAAGGCCAAGTTGGTGGGTCACCTACTTGACAATATATGGCCCAAAATTGGCCAAGAAAGTCGGCCAATGCACCTCCTTTTTAAAGGTATAAAGATCAGATCTTTTGCTTCATTTTTAACTGGCAAAATTTCAGATTTATTAAGTTTCTCTCTTGGTCTTTCTTGGATTAACACAACAGCCCTAAAACACCTTAGGGTTCTTGAATATTGTCCCCTTTTTCAATTAAAAGTTTGAAGGAGAGTTTCAGTTCTTGAAGTACAAGTTTAAAGGATAAATTTTCAGAAACTAAGGTAAGGCAACTTCCCATTTTTGTCTCTCTTTAAATACATGTTTTGGATGGAGAATTTTGTATATATTTGTCAAGAACTCATGGATGGTTATAAACCTTGCGTTCAATATTCTCCTATTATACTGAAAGATTTTTGGGGATTGATATTGACTGCCTTATGTATATTGTTGTTGTGGGCAACCTGGGTATCTTGACTAAGGATATATGAAGTTGTATTAATGTCTAGAAGAAGGGTGTGGTGGTTCAACATTTGTGTAAGGGTTGTATGGGCTTACTTTCCGTCAAGTGTGTAGCTATTATTTTTTGAGGGCCTTTAATGTGATTAGCTGCTAATATTAGATTAATCATGATTTATATTGTAGATTAGCACCAAAAGGAGAGGCTGAATCGTGATAGCTATATTGGTCAAAAAATAAGGTATGTAAGGCTATTCGATTTCCTATTTCTTTGGCATGAATCCAACACTTGTATTACAAAGTAAGCTTTCTAAGTGACTTTGGTAGTCACTAATCCATAGTTGCAGTTCCTACTCCCTAGAGCACTAAAGTGAGTACTCTAATATGATTTTATTACTAAATGTACGTGCTTACTCAACAAAGTATTAGCATGCAAGGTTTAAACTTGTTTCATCGTTAAAGTACCCTTGGTTAGTATTCCCCTTATATAAATCAAAATGATCCTAGATTACACATGGTATATATGTTTATATGTTGGACATACAATCCACACATGTCATGCCAACTTGCTTCATTTGTCTATTCCATAATATATGTCATCTTTTCACATGTTCATATGTTCCCTTTATTGGTTATTACTCCCATTACGTTCGACTATAATGTTAACTCACAATATCACTACTTGCTCTATTGTACATTTTATATGTACTTACTTGGAATACGTATCTATCCTTCAGTTGAATCTGTCCACATTTCCCCTTGGTTCCACGTTCATATACACCTTGTATTTAATATTAGTTAGTGAGTATTTGACTATCATATAGAGTTCAAATCTCTTGAATATTAAATGTCTTCACTTGATATGTGCTTCAATTTGAGATGTCAAAATACTTACTAAGTCATATAAGCTCCTATGTATTACGTTTGTGTCACATTTGCTTCCAATGTCATTGTTATTATCGTAAGTCCATATTCATATGTCTTCTACTATTGGTCGATATTCCAAATCTCACCATGGATTATGACCACCAAAACAACAATCTCAAAAGAGTTATAAACCCCAAAACAACAATCTCAAAGATTAAAGAAGCTAAGTCAAGCAATTTGTATAATTATGGGTGGCAGCCCAGGGGCAAAATCCTAGCATGGGTAGATCCCAATTGGTATAGAAGGGTGGCAGCTCAGGGGCAAAAGCCTAGCATGGGCCGATCCCAATTGGTATAGAAGGGTGGCAGCTCAGGGGCGAAAGTCTAACATGGGCCAATTCCAATTTGTGTAATTATGAGGACATCATCCCAGGGGTTAAAATGCCTGCATGGGTCATCCTTCTACCACTGATCAACTGGTCATTTGTATCACATGCCCTACAAAGATTATAAAGTACAAAAAAGTAAAGAAAAGAATGTAACATACAGGATTCCACGAGTATAAGCAAAGGTGGTCTCAAACCCTTATCTATTTGTATTTGGTTTCATTTAAAATCTCATTTTACATTATGCCTTACATATTTAGTACATTTTTTCGTACTGAAGTCCTTTATTGGGGACGCTGCATTTCATGTTGCAGGTACATGTACTCAGCTAGTAGATCTCCCCAATAGAAGCACATGATACTCAACGGTTGTTGGTAAGCTCCACGTTAATTCGGGGCTTTTCCGATTCTTAACTATGCATATTTTCATAAAGGTACAGTCATGGTGTCACGACCCAAGCCTAGGGCTTAGACGTGACATGGCAAATGAGGAACCCGAAGGAACCCCAAACAAGCCTCTCAAACTTGTCATCACACTTCATCGGTCGCGGAAGTACAATCAACATTAATTAACGGGAAATAGGGACTAAGGGCAAACCATTTCAAAAAGACATCATAGAACAAGAGTCAAGCTCATTTACAAAATACTTGTCCAACGCACACCTCTACATACATAGATAGGACGGGGGCCATGACATACTACCGGCTCCCCTCATAGTCAAAATACAATTGCAAGCTAAAGTCTCAAAACATAGGAGTAGGAAACATAACATAGCCCTCGAATCATTGAGGACTCACCAACAAACTCGGATAAGCACCGTACTAGCCACGTGAATGGAGAGAAGGATCAAGAGTAGCTCCGGTCCCTACATGGTGACATCATGTAGGCAAAATATGCGTTAGTACTTGGAATGTACTAAGTATGCGGGGTGCAACACAACAATAGACAAGGACACAATCGAAATACAAGAAATAGTTTCATAGGCATTATGAATAACAATATGAGGATGCATGATCAAAGTGAAGTCAAAACATGTTTAAGTAAATCTATACTAATAGTAGATATCATATGTGTATGCATGATCCAACCAATCTATAACCCCAACTTAGGATGGGGGATGCCGTTCACACCCGGACACCCTGGTGGCAAGGTATAAACCCCTCACATGGTTGATGTTGGTCACACCCCAAGCATCCTAGGTGGTGAGATATAAACCTCTCACATGGTTGATGTTGGTCACACCCCAAGCATCCTAGGTGGTGAGATATAAACCTCTCACATGGTTGATGTTGGTCACACCCCAAGCATCCTAGGTGGTGAGATATAAACCTCTCACATGGTTGTCCGGTTCTTTTCCCCCGGACCGGGCATGGTCATGCAACACTTTATATAGGAAATTCCCATTAGGCTCTAATGCAATCTCACGTATGGAATGAACATATACACAAGCTTAGTTTGTCATCAACACATCTCTGGATTGCCATACATCTCATAACTCAAGCTTTAAAGCATCGATTCATCAATTCTCCATAGTTGGACATTTTGTCAAACACCTTGAAGGCATGTAATGGAATCAAAGAGCATGGAAAATAGGGTAGTAATTATGCAGCCAAACCAGTGAACAACCTACAACAACACCTTTTAACACCCACAATACCACATGAAAATCTCCACATCCATTCCAAATTTAGATTCAAGTTCTAGAGTCACAACATGCTCAAAACAATCACTTTTCATGTTTAAAATTCAATGTGCAGGAAATTATTACAAAGAACAAGACTAATTTATGAATCTTAACTTAAACCATGAATTAGTGAGTAGAATAGAGTCTAGGCACTATGGGTGGAAGGACCCATGAGTTCAACACCACATACCTTGAGTTCTTATGAAGGTCTTGAGAGTGTCTTCAATGGAAGCTTGGAACTTGGAGCAAGAGTCTCTTCAATCTTGAGGAAGGTTTTGGATTAGGGTTCTTGAGAGAACTTGAGAGAAAATGTGTCTAAGTATGGGAGAGGTGTTTTGGGAAATGTTTTAGAGATGGGAATTGAACTAATGGTATATAGGAAATAACATATGCCCTTTGGAAAAATGGTCCAACACTTAGAAAAAAAAATGAGGCGGGTGAACAGTAAAAACGCTCACTGGAAATTGCATTTCCTGCCGGACAGATTTTACGAAAATGGGCATAACTTCTTCGTCCGAACTCCGAATGAGGTGAAACGAAGTGCGTTAGGTAGCTAACTCAAAGGGCTTTCCATGGATATGTTATGGGCCACCCAATTATTTGTGTGCTAGGAGATATGACCCTCCAAAGTAGACCCTCGAAAAAGGCTTCACTTGGAAATTTCGGATTTTGATACGGTTGCTCTAAAATTTGGGTTAGACCCATTTCCCACACAATTTGACCCCTTAAACAAGAATATGAAGTCGGATTTTGAAAAATGAAACGGATTTTTTTTGGATATAGCTAAACAAGTTTCCGGTAACTTCCGAAGCACATTTTTAAGAACCTTTTGGGTCATTTCAATATCTCCCCCTTCGGAACATTCGTCCCCGAATGTGGAAGAGACGTACAAGGCAAGACTTAGTAAGAACATATCAGCCCCAACATGAATGCAAAAATTTTACTTAAACATCACTTCAAGATTTCAGAACTTAGTGTAAAGCATTCATAACTCATCAATTTAAACATATCTGCACATTAATGATTCAGGGGCTGAAATGTAAGACTCAATGGAGTACAAAGGACTTGATTTAATACATTAGGCTTGAGTGGAGTTGAATAGATAAGGATAATGTCTTTGCATGTCCGCTTCGGCCTCCCAAATAGCATTCTCCACTTGTTGATTTCTCCAAAGCACCTTAACGGACGCCACTTCTTTGTTCCTCAACCTCCTAACTTGTCTATCTAAGGTCTGAACCGGGACTTCTTCATACGTCAAATTATCTTCTACAACACCCACAACCTCAAGAGGTACAATAGCGTTAGGATCACCAACACATTTCCTCAACATCGATACATCTCCTTGGGCAACCCCAACTCATAGGCTACTTTACCAACCCTTCTTATTATCTCATAAGGACCGACATACCTAGGACTCAATTTCCCCTTCTTACCAAAACGAACCACACCTTTCATTGGAGAAACTTTCAAATAAACCCAATCACCCACTTTGAATTCAAGATCCCGTCTCCTCACATCGGCATAAGACTTTTGACGACTTTGGGCTGTTTTCAACCTCTCCCTAATCATCCTTACCTTCTCAAGAGCATCCATGACCAGATCCGGACCCAACAAGGCCACCTCTCCAACTTCAAACCACCCAACCGGTGACCTACACCGTCTACCATAAAGTGCCTCAAAAGGAGCCATACCGATACTAGAATGATAACTATTGTTGTATGCAAATTCAATCAAAGGAAGATGATCATCCCAACTACCTTTCAACTCCAATACACAAGCTCTAAGCATATCCTCCAAGGTTTGAATTGTTCTTTCGGCTTGGCCATCCGTTTGAGGGTGGAAGGCCGTGCTAAGCTTTACCTTTGTACCAAGACCCCTTTGGAATGACTTCCAAAAGTGAGAAGTGAATTGGGCACCACGATCCGAGATGATAGACAAAGGAATCCCATGCAACCTTACCAATTCATGAATGTACAACTTGGCATACTCTTCAGCCCCGTAAGTAGTTTTAACCGGTAGGAAATGAGCCGACTTTGTCATCCGATCAACCACCACCCAAACCGAATCAAAGCCTCTTCTAGCCTTGGGTAAGCCCACTACAAAATCCATGTTGATTTCTTCCCACTTCCAAGTAGGTATCTCAATGTCTTGAGTTAGGCCACCCGGCCTTTGATGTTCGGCCTTGACTTGTTGACAACTATGGCAACCCGAAACAAATTTTGCAATGTCCTTCTTCATACCGCCCCACCAATACACATCCCTCAAGTCTCTATACATCTTTGTTGACCCCGGATGAATAGAATAAAAAGAATTATGAGCCTCATCAAGGATTCTTTCCCTCACACCATCCACACAAGGAACACATAATCTACCTTGGTACCTAAGGGCACCATCTCCCCCTTGGGAGAAAACCTCCACCTTACCACTACTCACCGAAGCCTTTAATTCTACCAAAGAAGGATCAAGATCTTGCTTGACTATCACCTCATCAACCAAGGAAGACCTTGAACCATCAACAACAACTACTCCTCCACTATCCACCCCTTCTAACCTAACTCCCAATTTGGCCAACCGATGGACCTCCTTAGCCAACTCTTTACTACCTTCCTCCACATGAGCCAAGCTACCCATGGACACTCTACTCAATGCATCCGCCACCACATTAGCTTTCCCCGGATGATAGTGAACACTCATATCATAATCCTTAAGGAATTCTAACCACCTCCTTTGTCTCAAGTTAAGATCTTTTTGCGTGAACACATATTGGAGATTCTTATGGTCGGTGAAGATATCAACATGCACCCCATACAAATAATGACGCCAAATCTTTAAAGCAAAAACCACGGCGGCCAATTCAAGATCATGGGTTGGGTAATTTTTTTCATGAACCTTAAGTTGCCTAGAAGCATAGGCTATAACCTTACCACTTTGCATCAACACACAACCCAAACCAATACGGGAAGCATCACAATAAACAACAAAACCTTCTAACCCATCCGGAAGTGACAAAATAGGAGCGGACACAAGCCTTTCTTTCAAAGTTTGGAAGCTTTCCTCACACTCATCCGACCACACAAATTTAGCCTTCTTTTGAGTCAACTTAGTCATAGGAGAAGCAAGAGAAGAAAACCCTTCCACAAATCTCCTATAATAACCCGCTAAACCCAAGAAACTCCTTATATCCGACGGGGTCAAAGGTCTAGGCCAATTCCTAATAACATCGGTCTTCTTAGGATCCACCTTAATACCATCCCCCGACACCACATGGCCTAGGAAAGCAACTTCCTTCAACCAAAACTCACACTTTTCATATTTAGCGTACAACTTCTCTTCCCTCAATCTTTGGAGTACAACCCTCAAGTGACCCTTGTGCTCTTCCTCACCCCGAGAATAGATCAAGATGTCATCTATAAACACCACCACAAAAGAATCAAGGTAGGGTTTGAAAACCCTATTCATCAAATCCATAAAGAGAGCCGGAGCATTAGTCAACCCGAAAGACATCACCACAAACTCATAGTGCCCATACCTAGTACGAAAGGCCGTCTTGAGAATATCACACTCCCTCACCTTCACTTGATGATACCCTGACCGAAGATCAATCTTAGAGAAGTGACTAGCCCCATGCAATTGGTCAAATAAATCGTCAATCCTTGGAAGAGGATACCTATTCTTGACGGTGACCCTATTAAGTTGTCGATAATCAATACACATTCTAAGAGACCCATCTTTCTTCTTCACAAACAAAACCGGAGCACCCCAGGGAGAATGACTAGGTCTAATAAACCCCTTCTCTAACAAATCTTTTAATTGCTCTTTCAACTCTTTCAACTCCGCCGGGGCCATACGGTAAGGGGGGATAGAAATAGGTTGAGTATCGGGAAGGAGGTCTATACCAAGATCTATCTCCCTTTCGGGAGGGACACCGGGAAGGTCTTCTGGGAAGACATCTAGAAACTCATTAACAACCGGAATAGACTCAATAGGAGGGACTTTAGACTCCACATCATTGACTCTCACAATATGGTACAAGCACCCTTTGGAAATCAACCTATGGGCTTTAATGCAAGAAATGAATTTCCCCTTCACCACAACATCCCGGCTCTCCCACTCAAGGACGGGTTCATTAGGAAATCGGAACTTGACTTTACGAGTCCTACAATCAATAGAAGCATAATATGCATGCAACCAATCCATCCCAAGAATAACATCAAAATCCACCATGTTCAACTCAACAAGATCACAAGGCAACAACTTATTTAATATGCAAACCGGACAATTTCTATACACTTTTCTAGCAACAATAGAGACACCAATGGGAGTGGATACTTCATATGACTCATGCAACAATTCCGACTCGACATGAAATTTTCTAGCAACTAAGGGGGTAACAAAGGAAAGGGTGGCACCCGGATCAATCAAAGTATAAACATCAAGATCAAAGATTTGCAACATACCGGTCACCACATCCGGAGTCTCATTAACACCTTGTCTACCATGCAAAGCATAAAATCGATTGTCCCTTGGGGCACCACTTTGAGAAGCACCTCTACCCAAAGGAGTAGTGTTAGCACTTCGGACCTTGTTGCGGATCTTGGGACATTCAAACCTCTTATGACCCACTTCTCCACATTCAAAGCAAGCACCCGAACCCTTCATGCAAGGACCACCATGCTTCCTCCCACACTTAGGGCATACATCCATAGAACCCACTTCACCTCCCCCTTGAGGTCTAGGAACATTGATAGCAAATCCCCGGTTGACATGAGGGTTTCCTCGGCCTTGATGAAATCTAGCACCCTTAGGGAACCTATTCTCCAATCGGGCCCTCTTGGCCTCGTGCCCCCTTCTCTTCCTCAATTTCTCCTCCTCCATTTGCTCGGCATAAGTCATCAACCGAGACAAATCCATATCTCCAATGAGCATAGCGGACCGACACTCCTCACTAACCAAGTCGGATACACCCATCACAAATTTGTTCATCCTCGACCTAGAGTCGGCCACCAAGTGAGGTGCATACTTGGAGAGTTGGACAAATTTGAGGGCATACTCCCTCACACTCATAGCTCCTTGCTTCAAGTTCATGAACTCCACCAACTTTGCCTCCCTAAGCTCAAGAGGGAAGAACCTATTAAGGAAAGCAAGTTTAAACTCCTCCCACAACACCACATAGCCATTACCTTTCTCACCCTTCCATTGATCAAACCAAATTTGAGCAACCCCCTTGAGTTGGTAGGCCGCCAATTCCGCCTTCTCACAAGCACCAACATCCATAATGGTCAAGATTTTGCATACCTCATCGATGAACTCTTGCGGGTCCTCATCCACCTTTGAACCATGGAAGACCGGAGGGTTCATCCTCATGAAATCTCTCACCCTTTCCCCCGGGGTGGTAGTTCGAGGAGCTTGGGCTCCTTGTTGCACTTGGTTAGCTACCACTTGTGCAAGCATGGTGAGTGCATCACGGAGCTCACCATTGGTGGGTGGCTCTTCCGGTGATCGGGCCCGTCTTCCCCTCATGTTTGGCATGATGATCTAGCAATCCAAAGAACAAGCGTTAGGGAGGAATCACCTTATCGCACTCTAAGCACGACATAGAACATGAAGAAGGGAAACCTTTCCTAAAACGTTTTGTAGCCTCCCATTCATAGTCGTGGCGCGCTTCACAACCATGATTAGGACTCTACTCAACGCGGTGTGTTGGACTCCGAGGATTTAACAACCTAGTGCTCTGATACCAAGCTTGTCACGACCCAAGCCTAGGGCCTAGACGTGACATGGCGAATGAGGAACCCGAAGGAACCCCAAACAAGCCTCTCAAACTTGTCATCACACTTCATCGGTCGCGGAAGTACAATCAACATTAATTAACGGGAAATAGGGACTAAGGGCAAACCATTTCAAAATGACATCATAGAACAAGAGTCAAGCTCATTTACAAAATACTTGTCCAACGCACACCTCTACATACATAGATAGGACGGGGGCCATGACATACTACCGGCTCCCCTCATAGTCAAAATACAATTGCAAGCTAAAGTCTCAAAACATAGGAGTAGGAAACATAACATAGCCCTCGAATCATTGAGGACTCACCAACAAACTCGGATAAGCACCGTACTAGCCACGTGAATGGAGAGAAGGATCAAGAGTAGCTCCGGTCCCTACATGGTGACATCATGTAGGCAAAATATGCGTTAGTACTTGGAATGTACTAAGTATGCGGGGTGCAACACAACAATAGACAAGGACACAATCGAAATACAAGAAATAGTTTCATAGGCATTATGAATAACAATATGAGGATGCATGATCAAAGTGAAGTCAAAACATGTTTAAGTAAATCTATACTAATAGTAGATATCATATGTGTATGCATGATCCAACCAATCTATAACCCCAACTTAGGATGGGGGATGCCGTTCACACCCGGACACCCTGGTGGCAAGGTATAAACCCCTCACATGGTTGATGTTGGTCACACCCCAAGCATCCTAGGTGGTGAGATATAAACCTCTCACATGGTTGATGTTGGTCACACCCCAAGCATCCTAGGTGGTGAGATATAAACCTCTCACATGGTTGTCCGGTTCTTTTCCCCCGGACCGGGCATGGTCATGCAACACTTTATATAGGAAATTCCCATTAGGCTCTAATGCAATCTCACGTATGGAATGAACATATACACAAGCTTAGTTTGTCATCAACACATCTCTGGATTGCCATACATCTCATAACTCAAGCTTTAAAGCATCGATTCATCAATTCTCCATAGTTGGACATTTTGTCAAACACCTTGAAGGCATGTAATGGAATCAAAGAGCATGGAAAATAGGGTAGTAATTATGCAGCCAAACCAGTGAACAACCTACAACAACACCTTTTAACACCCACAATACCACATGAAAATCTCCACATCCATTCCAAATTTAGATTCAAGTTCTAGAGTCACAACATGCTCAAAACAATCACTTTTCATGTTTAAAATTCAATGTGCAGGAAATTATTACAAAGAACAAGACTAATTTATGAATCTTAACTTAAACCATGAATTAGTGAGTAGAATAGAGTCTAGGCACTATGGGTGGAAGGACCCATGAGTTCAACACCACATACCTTGAGTTCTTATGAAGGTCTTGAGAGTGTCTTCAATGGAAGCTTGGAACTTGGAGCAAGAGTCTCTTCAATCTTGAGGAAGGTTTTGGATTAGGGTTCTTGAGAGAACTTGAGAGAAAATGTGTCTAAGTATGGGAGAAGTGTTTTGGGAAATGTTTTAGAGATGAGAATTGAACTAATGGTAAATAGGAAATAACATATGCCCTTTGGAAAAATGGTCCAACACTTAGAAAAAAAAATGAGGCGAGTGAACAGTAAAAACGCTCACTGAAAATTGCATTTCCTGCCGGACAGATTTTACGAAGATGGGCATAACTTCTTCGTCCGAACTCCGAATGAGGTGAAACGAAGTGCGTTAGGTAGCTAACTCTAAGGGATTTCCATGGATATGTTATGGGCTACCCAATTATTTGTGTGCTAGGAGATATGACCCTCCAAAGTAGACCATCGAAAAGGCTTCACTTGGAAATTTCGGATTTTGATACGGTTGCTCTAAAATTTGGGTTAGACCCATTTTCCACTCAATTTGACCCCCTAAACAAGAATATGAAGTCGGATTTTCGAAAAACGAAACGAATATTTTTTATATAGCTAAACAAGTTTCTGGTAACTTCTGAAGCACATTTTTAAGAACCTTTTGGGTCATTTCACATGGATTCAAGTAGAGGCTTTGTGAACATTGTAAAGTTATCATCTGCATACATAGTTTTACTTGTCACATGTTTTGCTTCAGCTAGTCGACTTGTGTTGTATATGTAGTTTCTCATTAGTAAATCTATCTGCATAGTCTTCATTGTCTCATCATAGATCACTTGTAAAGCATGTGTTCATATGGTACTTGTCCGCCTCACCTTGGGTTGGGGTATGACAAAAGTGGTATCAGAGCAGTTCGTTCTAGGGAGTCTACAAAGTCGTGTCTAGTAGAGCCTTACTTATGAATGTGTTGCGCGCCACATTTATAATTAGGGGGCTGCTTAGATATTTAGGAAATATTAGCTTCCTTCATAATCCAGATCATGCGATAGAGCGAAGTTAAGAAGTCAATTTCCACTTGTACATGATCATGTTATTCATTTTATGCTTACTATGGTTAAGGTTAACGGTAGCTAAAGTGTCAACATGTAACATACATAAAAGGATCTTAAGTTACCAAAATTTAGACTAGATTGAGCTCATTTTATTCGACTGTCTCACTCCACAAGGTATTTAAAGGCTTTTACATTATTTGCATCTAAAGTTGCATTTGTACCATTTGTATCACGTTGGTTCATTTGAGAAAGATATAGTATATGCTTAAAAAATGATTGGTTACCTAGTTACATATATGAGCTGTAGCATTTCCAGGCACATCTTCTTAGGAGGATGTAACCAACTCTTGAGTTCTATATTTCCTCCATACTTATAGGATCTATTCCTATAGAAGTCTTAGTCTGTGATATACATAAAAGTTTCAGTGTTACACATGTTCTCCAAATTGATGTTGTTGAACCAATTTCTTTTAGTTGGAAAAAAGGTAGTGGCACAATCAGATATGTGGATGTATCAGTGCAATAGTGTTACTAGAGATCCCCTAATTGGCTGACAAGGCCCAAATTCTCACCATATATCATCCTGAGTATGTTAATATTTGGCTTTTATATGGTATGTGCCAACAACCCCGAATAAGTACTAATAACATTTGTATTCTTTTCATGGTTATAAAACTTAGGGATAAGTGCGCCAATTGTTGCAAATGATATATGTACATTAGTTCCTATTATGATCTATGTGTTCGCCATAGAGAAGTAGTATGTGACTAAAGGGTAAGGTTAACAAAAGGAAAATTGATTGGTTAGACCTCAGCTGTGATTAGTCAGGTTGTACATAGTGGGATTAGAGTACATGAAGCTACTAGTTTTGATTAAACGGTACTTGTTAGATAGGAAGAATGTGAGAATGAACCTTGAATGACACGGGTCGAATATGTATGTAGAGCTTCTAGTTAGAAAGAGATGGGATATGTCAAACTCCCTAAACATAGGAGTAGGGGTGATATGAGGATGCTATAGAGGAGTGAGATAGGTGGTTATGAAAGTGTGATTGTTAAGTGTATGAGGCAAGAGAATGGTATCAACTTTTCAACCCTAACGAGTTATAATGGCACACCTGGGAACAACTTTGTGAACCTTTGTTAGACAGAGAAGTCAATTTAGTATTGATTCAAGTCTTGATATTTGGTCTTGATAACAACAAGAAAAAAAGAGGTGAATTTCAAGTTACCTAGATAGAAGATATATGGGCCTAGTTCATCCACATCATTAGTACACAAGAGAAGTAGAGCATTATACACACGTATAGAATTCCATCAAATTGAATAGAGCTATTACCGAATTCATTTAATATATGCCTGTAGTAATAATTTGTCAGTCCTAGTCTAGTTAAGGGAGAGGAAAATTGATCATATGCTAGTTGTTCTTATTTTTTATCTTGCATGGGAAAAGAGTCGGAGCACCCTCACTTGTTATAAAAAAAAAGGAAATCTATTAGTATGGCCAGACCTATCTGGTTAAGCCCAAATCAGCTAACTCTAAGACATTATGAATCATGATATACTTTATAGGTACCTGACATTTACATGTTATTAGAGTTTATGTTTTATGGTGCGTTCAAGCTTCACTATTTATTTTCTATTATGACCTTCAAAAGGCACCAGACATTGAGTGTGATGTAACACAAATGAGTAATGAAGGTAAAGTTGACCTCGGCCTCCTACTCCAAATAATGAACTATTGAGGATCTTTCTTTTCTATCTTAACTGGAGTATTTATATTGACCGAGAAGCAAGCCAAGTTCCAATAGCAAAATACCTATAAGAATTCTTAGGAGATTGAAGAGAGTAGATGGGTAAAAATTGTATGTGTTTTGGGGTGAGTAAGGAATATGAGCAGAACTATCCCGCCTGTGACTTAACTCTTAAGACAGTGTGTTTGACCTTAACGTGGTAGAGTGGTTCTATAAGATATCTCATAGATTCCAATGATGGTTTGTTATATAATTATACATGTTGCATGTTCTATAACTTATCTATTTGTATGTCATTCGCCCTTTGTGGATTACTTTCTCACAGGTTACCTTATGCCATAGAATGCTTGCATGTAAGTGTTATCCGCTTCAGAGCACCCTTGTTTATTGCTATATGTTTTCGTAGGACCTTTTCCCTACATGTTATTTATTGCACTGGTTACTTTCCTCATGTCACTTGTCCATATTATGTGGGTACTACAGGCTAATTGATCATATGACTATTTCTATATATTTTACATGCCTTTTAGCCTACTTGCTTAAATATTTGAGCCTTATAGCTTTTCTGTGCATGTGTTATGTGCTCACTTGCTCATATTTCATATGTGTACTCACTGACATGTTAGTCCACCTATCCATGTGATATAACACACTTGCTCAATGTGATTTGTGTTCTGTAGTTCATTTTCTTTTATGCCTACATGTCTTATAGTCTACTTGCTTACATATTATATATTTCGTAGCTTTAGTACTCATGCATCATGTGCTCATCTAGTCCATTTCCTACATGCCTTATAGCTCATTCGCTCACACACTGCCCTATGAACCATATGCACGCGTACACCATATATTTCTATAGCTTAATGCCCGTATATTATGCGCTCCCTTTTGTGCTAATATGCCTATGTGTCATACCCAATGTGACTTATTTATCTGTATACTATGCCCCTCTTTGTATATTGACTTGAGTTTTGAACGTTTTTGGAAATCATTTCCTTGTATCACTAAGTAGTGAAGAATTTAACCAGAAAAGGTTCGGGATATATGTAAATTTTATCACAATCATAGATAAATAACTTAGCATAATGCCTTATCCGAAGGTGCGGCATAAAACTTTAAAGTTTATATTAACAACTATGCATTCTTATAAGACTCACCTTTGAAAAGCGTCATAAGATCAAAGAGAAGGGAAAGTAGAGCCCCGATAGATTAGGCCTATGATTTTATGTGTCAGTTCCATATTAAAAAAATTGGGAGATACTATAGTAATTCTTGATTGTTAAGGCCCGGAAGCTAAGCACAGAAGGTGTAACCTCCATTGAAGTATTATGGAAGGACTAGAATGTAACATAAGATACTTGGGGATAGAAGATGGTAAAGATCCTAAATACCCCTCCTCATTCTAAACATTAACATAAGGATTTGAGATTATGTTGTCCCTCATTCTAAACATTAACATAAGGATTTGAGATTATGTTGTCCCCTTATATGATCATAAGTCCTACTAGCATTTGTTCATTTGATATGTCAATTGCATGTTTTGTGTTTAGGTATATTAAATTCCTTATTTGTATGAGTTCTACTTGTGTATCTTCAGTGAATTACACGGTCAAGAAAAGGGTTTGATTTGTCATATTGTAATTTCATGGACCATATCTATTGAGACGTCATGTGAGACTTATCTATACGTGTTTTAGGTTAGTCTATATATTTTGGATAGTCCTATTTACAAAGGAAACTCTCGCAAATCTCCAAATGAAATTCCAAGGTTAATCAAACTATTAGCTTCACGTATCATTCGAGGACGAATGATCACAACAGAGGAAGGATGTAACACCCTATATTTTACGTGTACTAGTTCTATTTTTATGACGCTTATAAATTGCCAGGTGGTATAGTTATGGACTCAGTTTCCTATGCGACTAGTGACAATAGAATAGGTTTAAAGTGAACTGTTCGTAGATATTAATGCGACCCGATTAAATTGAAATCGATGGAAGTATTTAAACTTGAGATCATAAGGCTGTATTTGAGTCTACAGTTTAAATTGACATAGTGTATATAAGTTTTAAGTTAAGTTAAAGGTATTAAGGTCTAGAAATAGAATAAAATATTGAGGTGCTTGATTGACTTAACTAAGCTAGTAGGTGACAAGTAGGTGCATCACCTACTTTGACTTATTGACCAGCCCAAAGGACCAAGTAGGTGCATCACCTACTTTGGCTTATTGACCAGCCCAAAGGACCAAGTAGGTGCATCACCTACTTTGACTTATTAACCAGCTCAAAGGAAAAAGTAGGTGCATCACCTACTAAGACTCTTTTGACCATGTTATTGGGCCAATTACACTACCACCTACTTGAATTAATCTGGCCCAAGTTGATTTGAAGTATAGATGGATAATTGGCAGCAAGGCCCAACAAGTGTTGAAGTCACAAAGGACCAAGTTAAAAGGCCAAGTAGGTGGGTCACCTACTTGACAATATATGGCCCAAAATTGGCCAAGAAAGTCGGCCAATGCACCTCCTTTTTAAAGGGATAAAGATCAGTTTTAGATTTATTAAGTTTCTCTCTTGGTCTTTCTTGGATTAACACAGCAGCCCTAAATCACCTCAGGGTTCTTGAATATTGTCCCTTTTTTCAAGTAAAAGTTTGAAGGAGAGTTTCAGTTCTTGAAGTACAAGTTTAAAGGATAAATTTCCAGAAACTAAGGTAAGGCAACTTCCCATTTTTGCCTCTCTTTAAATGCAAGTTTTGGGTGGAGAATTTTGTATATATTTGTCAAGAACTCATGGATGGTTATAAATCCTTGAGTTCAATATTCTTTTATTATGCTGATTAATTTTTGGGGATTGATAGCGGCTGCCTTATGTATATTGTTGATGGGGGCAGCCTGGGTATCTTGGCAAAGGATGTATGAAGTTGTATTAATGTATAGAAGAAGGGTGTGGTGGTTCACCATTTGTGTAAGGGTTGTCTGGGCCTACCTTCCATCAAGTGTTTAGCTACTGCTTTTTGTGGGCCTTTAATGTCATTAGCTGCTAACATTTGATTAATCATGACTTATATTGTAGATTAGCACCAAAAAGGGAGGTTGAATCATGATAGTTATATTGGTCAGAAAATAAGGTATGTAAGGCTATTCGATTCCTATTTCTTTGGCATGAATCCAATACTTGTATTACAAAGTAAGATTTCTAAGTGACTAGTGACTGATCCATAGTTGCAGTTCCTACTCCCTAGAGCACTAAAGTGAGTACTCTAATATGAGTTTATTACTAAATTTACGTGCTTACTCTACCAAGTATTAGCATGCAAGGTTTAAACTTGTTTCATCGTTAAAGTACTCTTGGCAAGTATTCCCCTTATATAGATCAAAATGATCCTAGATTACATATGGTACATATGTTTTTATGTTGGATATACAATCCGTACATGTCATGCCAACTTGCTTCACTTGTCTATTCCATCATATATGTCATATTTTCACATGTTCATATGTTCCCTTTATTGGCTATTACTCCCATTGTGTTAGACTATAATGTTAACTCACAAGATTATTACTTGCTCTATTGTACATTTTATATGTACTTACTTGGAATATGTATCCGTCCTTAAGTTGAATCTGCCCACATTCTTCGTTGGTTCCACGTTCATGTACACCTTGTATTTGATATTAGTTAGTGAGTATTTGACTATAATATAGAGTTCAAATCTCTTGGCTGAATGTTAAATGTCTTCACTTGATATGTGCTTCATTTTGAGATGTCAAAATGCTTACTGAGTCATATAAGCTCCTAATTATTACATTTGTGTCACATTTGCTTCCCATGTCATTGTAATTATCGTAAGTCCATATTTATATTTCTTGTACTACTGGTCGATATTGATGAGTCCACAGATTGGACTCATTTAGGATTTTATTTTGATAGAAACAGTGTCCTCAAATGCTTATTTTGTCTCAATATCTAATGAAAACTCTTAAGTTTCAGGTATTTGAAGTTTTAGTGGAAGCATGGACACTTAGGCGCAAAAATGAACAAAAAGGAAGAAAAGAATGAAGAAGCTGAAGCCTGCGCATTGCCAAGCACGCTTGGCGATTCGCCGAGGGGACGCACTTCGCCCTTTGTTCCAGTATGCAAAGCCTTGAAGGAGCAGGATTAAAAAGGCGATGAAAGGAGCAGTCGGCATTTCATTGAATAATTCCGTGAAGCAGTACTAGGTCGCCTAATGACATAGAGCACGCCAATGCTGAAGGCTAGTGCAAGACGACGACAAACTACACCAAAGGGTGAATCACCGAGTTAATCGGTGATTCCGACTAACCTCGCCGAAAGATCCGCCAGCACTACTTTCTGGAGTTTATAAATATGAAACTTGTTATTAATTTTTAAGAGTCGAACCATTATTATAATTTTCAGAATAGAATAGTACTTTTTGGGATATTTTTCTCTCAAGTTTGGAGAGGGTTTTTTTGGAGACTTGAAGAAAGAAGGATTTCATCTTCCCCAAGTTGGAAGTGGGTTTTCCCCATTCTTCTTTCTTTGCTTAAATCAAGGTTTAATTCCTCATACCCATTTGATTTTAGTATCATTTTAGGTGTATTTTGTTATTTCTTGATGTGTGGCTAAAAACCCCACTCTTGGGGTGTGATTTAGCAAATATGTGTTGATATTATTGTTGGGTCTTGCTTGCTGATAGGATAGATGTATTTTAATGGTGATTTCACCTAGTGGTTGTGGTTTAATTTAATGGGTTTGTAGTTGCAAATATAAAACCACTCATGTGTTTTGGGCTTGCCCGAGAGGGAGGTCGCGAAACCAAGACCGCTAGACTGATAGCCTAAGGAGTGGGTCGACATGAGGTTCAGCCCGAGAGGGTGAGCCCTAGTCCCATATCCTAACACTCAGCTCGAGAGAGTGAGTGGGGTAAGGCGTAGGTTGGCCTTCATGCGGCAAATGGGTGTCCGAGAGGAACGCATTTGAAATGGGGTAAGTTGCCCGAGAGGGAACTTATTTCCATCTAAAGCTTAGCCTAGTCAGTATTATCTTGCAAATTTCCTATCGAAAGCATGTACCCAACGATTTATCTCAACTTGTATTGCGGTCACACCCTAAGAACTCTTCCCCATACTTGATTTTCTTGTTATTTGTTGTTTTTACTACTTGTGATAAAACCCCCAATTGATATTTGATACTTTTGTGTCACCCCCTTTTATTTACTATTTTTTTACTCGTTAATATCTTTAGCTACGACTAAGTAGAACTAACTTTTACTTTTCTATTAATTCTCAAAACCACTCCCTTGGGATACGACCCCAACCTTTAGTTGGGTTACTATATTATCAATGATCATAGACACTCGTATCTTAGGTTAGTGTTGTTGGTCATGATAAGCATCAAAATGGTGTCGGGGAGTGGTGTTGTTTGAGAATTGTTTGTTTAATAAAGTTTTTGTTCTTATTAGTGGTAGTTTACTAATTTAATTTTTAGTTTTGTTCTGTTGATTGTGTAAACATTTCAGAAAGCATGAGTGTTAAGGGTAGTAACGGGAGCCAAGTGGGCTATCAGGATGACATTGGCAACCTCAACGATGTCCAAGAGCCCAACCTCAATGATCCACATCTCATGGGAGGTGTTGGAGCCATCCGTCTACCTCCAGCAGAGGGAAATGCGGTGTTCCACATAATAAGCACCATGTTGCAACTTTTGCACCTAAAGGGACTCTTCAGTGGATTAGATCATGAGGACCCACATAAGCATCTTCGAAACTTCATAGATGTGTGTGGACCTTTCTCGTTCA
The DNA here is from genome assembly GCF_019186545.1 of Solanum stenotomum. Taxonomy (NCBI): domain Eukaryota; kingdom Viridiplantae; phylum Streptophyta; class Magnoliopsida; order Solanales; family Solanaceae; genus Solanum; species Solanum stenotomum. The sequence goes on from NC_064287.1 coordinate 15,767,311, forward strand.
AGAACATCTCTCAGGAATCAGTTCGATTAAGACTGTTCCCTTTATCATTGATGGGGGAAGCGTGCACGTGGCTAGCTGAGTTGCCACGTAACTCGATTACTTCGTGGGAGGAGTTGGTCACCGCATTTAATGTGCGATTTTGCCCTTCCTCTAAGATGATGACTATTTAGGATAGCATCCAAAGCTTTAAGCATCTGAATGGAGAGCCTCTGCACGAAACTTGGCTCCGGTTTAAGAAATTGGTGCTACAATGTCCAACCCATGGTCTANGTGCGATTTTTCCCTTCCTCTAAGATGATGACTATTTAGGATAACATCCAAAGCTTTAAGCATCTGAATGGAGAGCCTCTGCACGAAACTTGGCTCCGGTTTAAGAAATTGGTGCTACAATGTCCAACCCATGGTCTACTTGATAATGTGCTCCTTTAATACTTTTACCGAAGTCTAGACTCGGTAAACAAAAGTGTAGGTGACCAACTCTCGCTCGGAGGATTAATGCAACAACCATATGCAGAAGCAGCTCAACTTCTCGGTGGCATGACAACCATCAACAGGGCGTGGTACACTCGCGAAGACCAGGTCTCACCAGTCACATTTCAGCTATCCAAGGAGCAGGTTAATAAAAATAATGAGAGATACCAAAACATGGCTAAGATCATGACACAACTTGACATTTTATCCAAAAATGTCATGGGGGCTGGTACCCGTGGTGTCAATGCTGTGGGAGTCCGGGGTGAGAATCTTGAGGAGATGAAGTTTGAAGCCATGTATGACGAGGAAGTAAATTTTCTAGCTAACCAAGACGGGGGACTATCGTTCAAACTACCCAAGGCAGGGTGATAACCAAGGATGGATTAGAGATGACGGCTGGTAGGATTGAGATCATGAATGGAGGGACCGTAATCCAAATTGGAAGGATGGGGAGAAAAATAGATATGTACCTCCCCACAAGCGTCAGAAGCCCAAGGATTCAGAAGGTGGTAGGTCCGAGGATATGCTCTCGCTTATTCTAAACAAAGTTGAAGGGTCAAACAAAATGCTGAAAGGCATGAAAGAAGACGTGTCTACCCTCAACCAGACTGTCACCTCTCATTCAATTTTGATCAAGCAGTTAGAGACCTAACCGGGTCATATCTCATCTCATCTCAATCCAAGACAACAAAGGGGTTTGCCTACTGATACTATGGCTAACTCCAAGAGTGAGGTCTGAAGGTGGACTTGCGTCTTGACACGACGTTAACTAAGGCATTGTTTGGGAGGCAACCCAAAACCCTTTAAGTATTTCCTAATTACTAGTAGAATAATGGTGTGTTGTTTGTACATGTTAAAGTAAGGGAGGTGATTGAAATAGTATATGGAGGCAAGCAACAAGTCCAATTGGTGGATCGGCGAACACGATTCTTTCCGCCGTCTGACTCAAGGCACTGTCAGCTTGGATCCTGTAAAACTCGGCGGTCTGAANATAGTATATGGAGGCAAGCCACAAGTCCAATTGGCGGATCGGCGAACACGATTCTTTCCGCCGTCTGACTCAAGGCACTGTCAGCTTGGATCCTGTAAAACTCGGCGGTCTGAAGAAAATTAGTAGCGCATCATCTCGATGAAAATCATCGATTGGAATCCTCACATGAGCTGCAGAGCCTGTTATAGTTGGCAAAGAAACTAGACACTTGGCGATTCGCCGAGTGAATAGGCGAACTTGACTAGCATCGCCAAATGAGAGGAAACTGGACGGTTTATACAAGCCACAAGTTTAAAGGTTCTATTTCATTCACTTTCTCTCCTTATTTCGTCCTATGAAACTCACACCCACACTCTAGCCTTTTATTTCTTGCATTTTTAGAGTATTTTAAGTGTCGGACTGTGCATGGATTTGGATCTCATTGTTGCCTAGCACGTCAGTACTATCTAAATCGGCACCAAAGGTTGGTAATTGAACCCCTCAGTTATTTTATTAGAATTTGTACTCATTTACATAATGATTGATAGTATAAAACCTCTGCTGAGTCTCTAAGTTACTGGGATTGCATATATTATCGATTATGATTTGGTATTTTCTGCATGATTTGAGGGACCCCCACCTAGCTATGCTTGGAGTTGAATGTTGCGCGGTGGAAATAGATCTTTATATGGATCTTCGTTGAAATTGAGTTATATAAGCTTAAGTTGCATTATCTGGGGTTGCGGGGTGAAAATTGAAAGGCTGGGTTGAAAATAGACACGTTGAGCTGATCGACGAGATGAACAAAATCCGCCGAACTGCTCAGTGGTTTGCCTAACGTCCCAATTTTGCCTTTAACTGAATACTTTATGTAATGATTGATCTGTGACTTTCGGTGGTCAGTTTAATTCGCAAAATGCACTCGGTGACTCGCCGAAAATGCCTTGTTCGCCCTTTGTCTACGCCATTGTATCATTTGCACATCATTTTCGACGATTAGCCTAACAGGATAAGCACTTCGCCAACTAGCTTGGCTAAGTGATTCCACACTCAAAAACACCCTATTTGCTCCTGTTTGAATTATTATCTAACTTATCCTCGAAGTCTTTGCAGAAATGGCTAGACCAAAAGTCGCAGGGAGAAATGATCCACCCAGGCGCATAAGAGCACGAGAGTTTAAAAACGATGAAAAGAACCCCCTTTTATTTACTATGTTTTTACTCATTAATGTCTTTAGCTACCACGAAGTAGAACTAGCTTTTATTTTTCTATTAATTCTCAAAACCACTCCCTTGGGACACGACCCCAACCTTTAGTTTGGTTACTATATTATCGACGATTGTAGACACTCGTACCGTAGGTTAGTGTCGTTGGTCACGATAAGAATCAGATATTCCAAATCTCACCAAGGATTATGACCACCAAAACAACAATCTCAAATGAGTTATGATCATCAAAAGAACAATCTCAAAAGAGTTATAAACCCCAAAACAACAATCTCAAAGATTAAAGAAGCTAAGTGAAGCAATCTGTATAATTATGGGTGGCAGCCCAGGGGAAAAAGCCTGGCATGTTTCGATCCCAATTGGTATATAGAAGGGTGCCAGCTCAGGGTCGAAAGCCTAGGATGGGCCTATACCAATTGGTATAGAAGGGTGGCAGCTCGGGGGCGATATTCTAGCATGGGCCGATCCCAATTTGTGTAATTATGAGGACAACATCCCAAGGGTTAAAATGCCTAGCATGGGTCATCCTCTTCTACCACTGATCAGCTGGTCATTTGTATCACATTCCCTACAAAGATTATAAAGTACATAAAAGTAAAGAAAAGAATGTAACATACAAGATTCCACAAGTATAAGCAAAGGTGGTCTCAAACCCTTATCTATTTGTATTTGATTTTATTTGAGCTCTCATTTTACATTATGCCTTACATATTCAGTACATTCTTTCGTACTGACGTCCTTTATTGGGGACACTTCATTTCATGCTACAGGTACAAGTACTCAGCTAGTAGATCTCCCCAATAGAAGCACATGATACTCAGCGGTTGTTGGTGAGCTCCAAGTTGATTCGGGGATTTGTCGAGTCTTTACTATGCATATTTTCATAGTGGTACAGTCATGGATTCCAATAGATGCTTTGTGGACATTGTAAAGCTATCATCTATATTCATAGTTTTACTTGTCACATGTTTTGGTTCAGCTAGTCGACATGTGTTGTATATGCAGCTTCTCATTAGTAAATCTATCTGCATAGTAGTTCAATGTCTCATCATAGATCACTTGTAAAGCATGTGTTCATATGGTACTTGTCCGCCTCACCTTGGGTTGGGGTATGACCAGACAACAACTATATGATATGTATGCGGCAGAAAAAGGAGAAAACAACAATTCTACAAAGATAAGGTAGAAACCTAATGAAATGAAATATTTTTCACCATAGGTGATGTTATTCATATATTAAAATTAAATTATTCTACTGAAGTATATATATAACAATCATTCATGATAACAACCAAGTACACTTTTTTGGTAAACTTACCTCTCTATGATAGTCTTACTCAAATATTAATAGAGTTATAAAGATATGCATGTTACATATAAAGATAAAATATTAAAATATTTATGATAATCCTCTTTAGTGTCATGCGCATACTAAATTTCAAATATGAATATTTAAGACAAAATTTGTACTTAAATGGTGTACATCATTTATGTTCATAACCTCAAGAGGAAAGGCTATTGGTGATATTTTTTGAATGGATATTTTTTTTCTATTTTTTTTTGTTAGATTTTTTTACAAAATTTATTGAAGTAAGAAATAATATTGTTAAAGAAATGTCACTTTCTCCCATATTTAAAATTTGAATGTATCTTGAAATGTTTTAATGATATCTGGTTATTTTGATCTCAAAATACAAGTAACTCTATGTCAATATGTATTAATAATTTAAAAACACACTTGTCCGATGTTCGTACAATTATAAATTATTTACTAAAAAGCTTCAATTTAGTAATATTAATTCTATTTTACAACATCATATACTATATATACGAAGCACATGTGCAATGCACGTGCTGTAAACCTAGTTAACTTAAAAGCATGAACTCCTAACTTGAATGTTAAATTACTATAATATCTCTAACTTAGGTTCTGACTTTTTCGATGAGTTGTGACTTTTCTCGAAGGGTTGTGATTTTTCGAGTTGTGACTTTTCCAAGAATTTGTGACTTTTTCAATAAGTTGTGACTTTTTGAAAGGGTTGCGACTTCACAGAAATGTCATGACTTTTCAGATATGAAGCAAAAAATACTTGTTCATACTATCCTTTGTTGACTATAAATAGAGGGGTTTCCTCTCATTTTCAACCACAATTTCTTTAATCTTCTACTCTTCTTCTTCTTGCATTTAAAAAAATTTCATGTGATTTATTATCGTTGAGTGAGTTCAAAGTTTAACGGAATATGAGGTACCACTATTCTGATAAAGTAAATTATTCTATCCTAAGAGGGTATGTCCCTTAACCTCGAGTACTTGAGGAAGTAATTAACATCTTAACCGAACCTCCACAACTACAACCTGTATAAAATCTAGTCCAACATAATAGTTCACAATTTACATAGCCCACAACTCAGCAACAACAATCTAACAATTACATATTCTCAACAACAATCTTAGTACTCATCAATCACAAGTTCCACAGAAAGGCACTGTTGCGTCCAAATTGCACACGCAAGTGCACGTGGTTGTTCAAGTATTAAAGTGGCTCTTATAAAGAGCCAGGTATCGTACCCATAGGGACTTATGCTTAGAATCACACAGTCTCTAACTTTCAAATAATCGCAAGTGTTACCAAGAGTTCAAAAGTGATTTAGTTTCTAATTCTAGAGTTGTCACAAAATGCAATAAAAGCGATTCAATTTCAAGGGTTTAAAAACAATGATTGGGTGAAGTCCAAGGATGCAGCTTCTATCAGGATTCATGCAATCAATATCATTTATATGGGTATTTATCAACTATCGAATCAATGAATTACTAGGTTAAATGTATGATCATGGTCTCCCGACCTCTACTCGCCTACGATAAATAACACCCTAACTACATCATTAAGCAGGGATAGGATGGATTAAGTACCGAGCATTAAGATTTCTTCCTGTATAGTGACCCAAGCAAGGTTTCTAGGTATATCCCTATCCTAGATACACATTAACCCTAGTTGTTTAGAATTAATCATGCTCCTTATGTCCCACGTTCTATCCTCTTATTCCTCTCCCGATTTCAATTTGGACAATGTATTTATTTAAATGGTGATTAGTCACAAAATACGAAAAATAAGAAAGATTAATATGATAATTGACATTAACCCAATGAAAATTTAATAGATTACAATAATCATGTAGCCACAGCCCTAGAACTAGAGTATTTAGCTACTCATAATCCAAGATACAATCAAGCAATGTTCAATAAACATAAAGACATTGAAAGGAAAATAGTTTAACAAAGAACCCTAAAAATGGTGAAAACGTTCTCCCAAGTCGTCGTTCTTCAAAACCCAGAAAAAGAATATTTAATAAAATAAATAATGACTTATTTATACTAAAAGTCGAAACAGCCAAAACTGGGGCTCAGGAGCGCGACACGGAGGCCTCTTTAAATTTTCATTTGCACATAATTTCACTTCTCTGCGATGCGGGAACTCTACGGAATGCTCTGCCTCAATCTCGCTTCTCGCTAATTAATTTTTTAACCCTCTCCGCGATGCGGAGTGCATCTATAATTTGATGTGCGAGAAAATGCACCCCTCCGCGACGCGGCTGCTACACGGAGGGCTCTACCTCAATTCACCATTTCAAGATCCAAAATAGAATTCCTCTCCGCGACGCGGAGAGGATACGGAGATGACTTTGAATGGCATTTCTTCAATCTTCTTCCTTGTTTCTTTTCTACTCGGATCTTTTGTGTTCCCCATTGTCCATTTCGATCTCGTTTCTCCAATTAAGCTCACCTACACAACTAATCATGTTGGTTAGCTCATAAACACACAAAAGACTCAATAAAACTATAAAATGAGCAAATATTGAATTCAAACTCAGCTTAAATGCGGGCATTGTTAGATTTCTAAACATATAAATATGTCTAAGATCACTACCCCACACTTAGAGCTTTGTTCGTGCTCGAACAACTTACTAACTACTCCTAAACCTAGACTCACTACTATGGTATTTGTGCATCTGCTGTTTTCTTCCAAGGATGTATAACCAGTTAACACAGGCATGATTTTATTCAAAGTATGCATGACTCCTGTAATTGACTTGACAACTTTTAGCAACCAACGCATTCAACAACATGCACCATTACATATCACCTATCCTTCATATAACAAATGCCCCTCACTCTAAAGAATAGTCCACACACTCAACTCAGCAAGCTGAATATATTTTAAGGACTTTGCAACCAAGGTACACTCTCACTCAACAGAAACATCAAATATGTATGCATTGAGAACCATAGGCTTGCCCATTATGTACATCTCTACTAATAAAGTGTGTTATGCTCAAAATCAAACAGGACTTGTTCTGGTTGTAATGTAGGCTTAAGGTAAGGGAGGATTCATTTAGATCAAATTAGTGACTTATCCTCCTTAATGCATCATATTCTACTTTCCTCTTACATTCACAACTTTTTCTTTTTGTTAGCCCCCTCCTTCTTCATAGGTTTCCACTAGTGTTACCAACCTTGCCTTTATTTCTTACTTGCCCCTTTATTTCTACTCTTTTTTTTAGACACTCAACAATAGCTATCCAATTTTTGTTAGGGTCAGGGTCATCATTAAGGTATTTACTAAGTTAGCCACCTTCAACTTGGGTTTCTCCTAGTCGAAGTGCACAATGCCCTAAGGATCAGGGCCAATCTCAGATTCACACTCATGGGGTATCATTTTACCTCCTCTTTCCACTCTTCCCCAACAACTAAAAATTTCCACCCTATTTACTCTTTCCGTTGTTTTCACTTTTCCTCCTAACATGTCCTAGGAAGCTTCTAACTTCCTTCACTGTGATGGGGGGTGGCAACTTCTCAATAACTTCCACCTTAGCTTTGTCAACTTCTAGCCCATTCTTGGAGATCTTGTGCCCCAACACAATTCCCTCTCAAACCAGAAAGTGACACTTCTCCTAGTTTAGCACCAGATAGGTTTCTTCAAACCTAGCAAGAACTCTGTCAAGATTAGTCAAACAAAGTTCAAAAGACTCACCAAACACCAAGAAGTCGTCCATGAATACTTCAACAAAATCCTCCACAATATCATGCAAAATTGCCATCATACATCTCTGAAATGTGGCTGGGGCATTGCACAAGCCGAATGGCATGCGCTTGAATGCATACGTGCCATACGGGCAAGTGAATGTAGTCTTCTCCTAATCCTCTACTGTAATGACAATCTGATTGTACCCTGAGTAGCCATAAAGAAAACAGTAGTATTCCTGACCTGCCAGCCTATATAACATTTGATCAATGAAAGGTACCGGATAATGGTCCTTTCTGGTGGTGTCATTCAACTTTCTGTAGTCCATGCATATCCACCACCCAGTCACTGTCCTTCTGGGGATTAACTCATTCTTCTCATTAGTCACCACCGGCATTCCGCTCTTCTTGGGCACACATTATACTGGACTTACCCATTTGATATCTAATATTGGGTACACAATTCCTGCATCCAACCACCTAATCACCTCTTTTCTCACCTCATCCTTCATCAATGGGTTTAGTCTCCGCTGATGTTGTGCACTCGGCTTATGCCCTTCCTTCATGTAAATTTTATGCATACACAGAGCGGGACTAATTCCATGGATGTCGGACATTTGCCACCCGAAAGCTACTTTCCTCTTCTTCAGGATGATTAATGATGCTTCCACCTGTGCATCAAACAATGCTGCAGAAACAATAATTGGTAAAGTTTTATTTTCACCCAAAAATGCATACCTGAGGTGGACTGGCAATGCTTTTAACTCCAACTTGGGTGCTTCTTCAATGGAGGGCTTAGGTGGAGAACCCAACACCCTATTTAGAGGCTCTCATCGATCTTCAGATGTACCTACAAGTGCCACATCAAGAAATTACACAATTTCATGTGCCTCAGCATAAGCATGAATAACGTCCCCTACTAACACTCGCTCTAACGGGTCCTTCGATGCAATATAGCGAGCCTCTGCCTCAAGATCTATCACAATAATGGCAAACAACTCCTCATATACCACTGGCATATTTAATGTTTTATACATGTCGAAAACCTCCACTTTATCATGTGCTCTCATAGTAAGTTGCCTAGCTACTATATGTATCATAGCCCTCACAGTCGCCAAGTACAATCTTCCTAAGATGAACGGGACCTCAAGATCTGGCTCAAAATTCAGCACAACAAAATCTATTGGGAAAATCAACGATCCCACTTGCACTAGAACATCCTCTACAACACCCTCAGACCTAGCTACAAACCTATCAGCCAACTGTAAGATAATGGTAGTAGGTTTAGGACTACCCAACCCCAGCTTTTTGTACAAAGAAGTCGGCATCAAATTTATGCTAGCTCCTAGATCACACAATCCTCGCGCATGAATGCTCTGCCCTATAGTGATCTGAACCGTAAAGCTACCCGGATCTTTCAGTTTAGTGGGCAACTTATTTTGGATTCTGGAGCTGCACTATTCAATAAGTGCAACAGTCTCATATTCTGTTAGCCTCTTTTTATTTGCCACAATCTCCTTCACATATTTCACATATCTGGGTATACCCTGCAAATCATCTACCAATGGCAAGTTAATGTGAACTTGTTTCAAAATAGAGAGAAACTTACCAAAACATTCATCCTCCTTCTATTTCTTAAACTTTTGAGGAAATGGAGGAGGTGGTTTGACTATTGGTTGCACTCTTTCTTCTTGTGCAACAACTTCGCCCTCCTTGGGTTCGCTTTCTTTATTCGCAGTTTCACTGTTCCTTTTCTTAGGAGCTAAGTCCTCTAATTGCAAACCACTACGAGTACGTACCGCGTTTACCTGCTTAGGATTTGGATCAGTATTTCCCGGTAAACCTCATTGCGGTCATGAGTTTTGGGCATTAGCAAACTGTCTGAATTGCTTCTCCAGATTCTGTGAAGCCAATTGGTTATTTCTCACATCAGCAGCTAACAGGGGTTGATCAACCATGATATTTTTCAGCATCTCTTCCATGCTCATGTTACCAGATTGCTTATTTGGCTGCTCTCGTTCGGCCTGTGGTTGGTACCTTTATGTATTTCCTTGGGGTCTATACTGATGGCCTTGACCCTGATTTTGAGTTCCACCCCAAGAAAAGTTTGGGTGGTTGCGCCAACTTGGGTTATAAGAGTTCCCATAATATGCTGGCCTCCTCCTCGTTGTGCATTTCCTACAAAGTTGGCAGTATCCAGGTTTGCACCACATATCTTTGCGCTATGGTCACCACCTTCGCAGATCTCACACCAAGATGGTGGTTGTTGAACTGCATTTACCTGCGCGGGCTATTGTCCCAATGCTAGATTGTTGAAGTGGGTGGTCATCATATTCTGCATAGCAGCAATCTGTGCAGTTAAGGCAATCGAGGCATCTACCACTAGCATACCTGCAGTTTTCTGAATCACCAGTTTCACCCTTCCTCCGTTCCATTCGGGGTTTCTCTGCGATATCTTGTTCAACAAGGTCAATAGTTCAGCATATGTCTTCTCCAAATCATGACCACCAGCAGCTGAATCAAGTAGAATTTTGGTGTTAGGCTCCAATCCTTCAATGAAGGTATTGACCAACATCTCATTAGATTGATGATGATGTGAGTACCTCATCAACATCGATTTAAACCTATCCCAAGCTTGGTACAAGTTCTCCCCCCCTTTCTGTCTAAACCTTAAGATGTCACTCCTCAACTTAGCTATTTTTCCAAAATCTAATGAGAAACTTCTATGCTAGATCATTCCAGGAGGTTATAGAGTTAGCGGTCTCAGAGTTCAACCATCTTTTTGCCTCCCTAAGCAGAGAAAAGAGGAATAAAGTGAGCCTCACATAATCTACATTCACTCCAGGTGGGGTATAAGTATCACTGATCTCGAGGAAATTCTAAATGTGAACTGTTGGATCCTCGTGCGATAGACCAGTGAACTGTCCATTGGTGTGTAATAGTTGCACCATACTCTGCTTCAATTCAAATCTTCCACCAGCTTTAGGTTTCTGAATGCATGATGTCACATTGGTGGGACGTGGGATTGCCACGTCACCTACCTTCATCTTAGCCACTATTGTTTCAGGTTCCTCTTGCTCAACTCTTTCTACTGGAGATGTTGGTTCACTAGCAACAAGAGGGACCAGATAAGTAAGTCGTCTTTTCCTTCTCTGGTAGTGAACAAATCTTTCCGATTCAGCTAGAGGCGATATTAATCCTTCATCGTCGTCCAGTTTGAAGTTCTAATACAACCTGCAACAATGAAATGCTAAGATCAAGTTGTCAACACTTGCTTTTTAACTTTAAAGTCAGAAAAATCATATAATTTCTAATTCTAAAGTCCCCGGTAGCGGCGCCAAAAATTTTGTTGTGTCCAAATCGCACACGCAAGTGCATCTGGTCGTTCAAGTATTAAAGTGGCTCTTATAAAGATTCGGTATCGTACCCACAGGGACTTATGCTTAGAATCACAAAATTTCTCTAACTTTCAGCTAATCACAAGTGTTACCAAGAGTTCAAAAGTTATTTAGTTTCTAATTCTAAAGTTGTAACAAAATGCAATAAAAGCGATTCAATTTCAAGAATTTAAAAACAATGATTGGGTAAAGTCCAGGGCTGCAGCTTCTATCAGGATTCATGCAATCAATATCATTTATATGGGTATTATCAACTATCGAATCAATGAATCACAAGGTTAAATGTATGATCATGGTCTCCCAACCTCTAATCACCTACAATAAATAACACCCTAACTACATCATTGAGCGAAGATAGGATGGATTAAGTACCAAGCATTATGATTTCTTCTTGTACAGTGACCTAAGCAAGGTTTCTAGGTATATCCCTATCCTAGATACAAATTAACCCTAGCTGTTTAGAATTAATCATGCTCCTTATGTCCCATGTTCTATCCTCTTATTCCTCTCCCGAGTTCAATTTGGACAATGTATTTATTTAAATGGTGATCGGTCATAAAATACGAAAAACAAGAACATAAGAAAGATTCAAATGATAATTGACATTAACCCAATGAAAACTTAATAGATTTGAATCATCTTGTAGCCACAACCCTAGAACTAGGGTATTAAGCTACTCATAATCCAACATACGATATAGCAATGTTCAATAAACATAAAGAGATAGAAAGGAAAAGAGTTTAAGAAAGAACCCTAAAATGGTGAAAACGTTCTCCCATGTCATCGTTCTTCAAAACCCAGAAAAAGAATAATTAATAAAATAAAATAATGACCTACTTATACTAAAAGTTGAAACAGCCAAAACTAGGGCTCAGGAGCGCGACGCGGAGGCCTCTTTAAATTTCCATTCGCATATAATTTCACTTCTCCGCTACGCGGGAACTCTATGGAATGCTCTGCCTCGAAGTCGCTTCTCGCTAATTAATTTTTTAACCCTCTCCGCGGCACAGAGACACATCTATAATTTGATGTGCGAGAAAATGCACCCCTCCACGACGCGGCTGCTACATGGAAGGCTCTGCCTCAATTCACCATTTCACGAGCCCAAATAGAATTCCTCTCCACGATGCGGAGAGGATACGTTGATGCCTTTGAAAGGCATTTCTTCAATCTTCTTCCTTGCTTCTTTTTTACTCAAATCTTTTGTGTTCCCCGTTGTCCATTTTCGAGCTCGTTTCTCCAATTAAGCTCACCTACACAACTAATCATGTTGGTTAGCTCATAAACACACAAAAAACTCAATAAAACTATAAAAGAGCACATATTTAATTCAATATCAGCTTAAATGCGGGCATTATTAGATTTCTATGCATATAAATATGCCTAAGATCAAGCACTCACAAGATCAGCAACACACAAGATCAAGTTCACCAATGATAAAGATGTGCAAGGCAATGTAATGCAATGTCAAGTATATAGTGATGCATGTCTGACCTAATGATACACACTCGCTGTCTATCAGTCCGAGACCCATGGAGGACATATTTGTAGGATATACTGGCTTTCCGGTAGGAGTAGAAATAGAAAAGGGTATAGAAAAGGGTTCTAAGAGTTGTTCAGGGTTGAATCTAAACTTCACTGCAACATAAGGAGTCACAAAAAACAAGGTAGCATCAGGGTCTAACAAATAATAAACATCAAGGGAGAAAACATTTAACATACCGGTAACAACATATGGGAATTTTCCTGAACCTGATGAGAGATAAGGCATATAAGCAATTTCGGCCACCATTCGCACTTGAAGTAGTGCCCTTTTGTGCATTTCTGCCTACTAGAGCTGATGATGTAGTGTATTGAATTATTTTACCTCTATTGACCTGCCTCATAGAGGGGAAATCCTTGAGCATATGTCATGCCTGATCACATTTATAATACCCATCCCTACCATAAATTTAGTCACTGGGATGATTCCTACCACACTTGTTGCAAACATGGTAAGGTGAGTACTCTTTGGCAACACTATCTTGTGATCGAGAGACGCACTATTTTCTCCTCTAATCAATTCAAGGTTTAGGTGCTGATGCACTAGTTAAAGATGGAGTTAGAACAAATGACCTCTTCTGAAAGAATGATCGATACCCATTTATGTTCCTCTGATGACTGCACTCATGGTGTGATGTTCTAGCTCTCTTATTAAAAATATGTTTCATATCCTTCAACTTATCCTCCTTAACCTACTGCCCATGAATCACTAGCCCGGATATGTCCATAACCCCAATCAACATCATTGTCTTACCCTTCTTTCTTGGAAGATAGGGGAGTCCCGACACAAAAAAGCTCAAGGTTATACTCATGCACGCTCATAGAGTCTTACTTCAAGTTGCAGAAATCTCTGACTTTTGTGATTAACTCTCGAAAAAGAAGCATCCCATGAAGGCATCTTCAAACGCATCCCAACATAGAGGTGGTGTATTTTCACCCCTAGTCTTCTTCCACTAATCAAACCATATCCTTGAAACATCCTTAAGTTGGTAAATGATTCCATCTCTACACTCTCTACATCACAAACATGCATCACCTGAAAGATCTTCTAAACCTTATCAACAAAATTTGTGGATCCTCATGAAGCTTAAAACCTAGGAACTTATGTGGATTCATCCTAACAAATCTATGAATCCTTGAAGTGTTTGGCACACATTGACGTCCAACCTGAGTTGTAACAACCTGAGTCAAATATGGATGGCTATCGAAACCAAACATTAGTAACATCAGCATTTGGTTCCTGAACAGCAATTTCAGGAACCCTTGGTCCGATGGGAACTTGTGGCACTTGGGAGTTTTCATCTTTCCAAGTAGAACATCATTTGTTCCTAATTTGCGTCATATATATAATCACTCTTTGTGCAGGCATGAGCTGAAACATGAATAAGCACAAATTAGAAAAGGTGAATATAGTTAAACTCTATCGCACAAATGATATTATGAAAAAAGAAAAATGTTTCCTCATTATCCTGTAGCCTCTCCATTATAAGTGTGGTACGCTTCACACCCATAAAAAAGACTCTACTAGATGCGAATTTTTAGACATTCTAGACACTTAAACCTAATACTCTAATACCAAGTTTATCATGACTCAGTCTACACCTTAGGTGTGATTGACACTCAAGATTACGAATACCCTAAGGGAACCCTTGGTACTGACATGTTGCTAATGAACTGATAGGGCATTTTATGAAAATACAAAGGGAAGTTGAAACTTAGTTAGTTGAAAACATGTTCTAAATATAAATATTGAGTAATATAATCATGAGATCCATAGAAATGAAAAAACTAATGTTAAAATAAAGACTCTATTGTCTGGAATAGAAGCAATAAGTTTGTCAGGACATGGCCCCAACTACCTTAAACCAAATAATAGAACTACGATAAGACTAACTACTAACTAATCCATGTTGTCCCTGAATGAGAACTCACCAACTACTTACTGAAAAATTACAACTTGTCTAGCCACAAGTCTGAGAATGAATGCCTGAATCTACATCATAAAATGATGCAGCGTAGAGAGAAACATGTGGTCAATACGTGGAATGCTTAGTGAATGATATATCGAAATCAGTGTGTAAATACCACATCATACAAAATCTTAATGATGATAGAAGTACATAAAATTATTAGTAACTTTATTGGGGAGTACAATGAACATAAATCATGTGAGCAACATGGGGTCCAACAACTAACTCAGTTGGGAGGAATTTCCTATACATTTCCAGGGTATAGAACCTATCTAATGTGGATTCAATAATTAAGCCTCAAAGGGATAAAGGAGTTGACTGACAAAGTATCATACTCAAATCCTATGGTTGCACCTAGTCATAGGACTTGGGTTTTCCAAAACTGCATCCTCAACTAAATAAGCCTCCTAGAACAACATACTTTATGACATGCTCATAATTAGGTAAACTAGCTATATGTATAAATAAGGTGTGAGATAAATCTCAAATCTTTCTAAAATCATATGATAAAATCTATTTCTAAAACATATCTTTCAAATCAAGTTCATAGCTTGAACCATGAGAAACTTTATATAATAGGCACATCTTCTGATTTCTCAAAATAATTTCAAAACTGCATAACGACTATAAAATTATGTCTTGAAATATAAGCCTCATAAGTTATAAACAATATCATGTCAAGAACCAATAAGGATGACAATGAACACCATATTAGGTATGAAAGAAAGTGCAATAGTCAAGAATCCATAGTCATGAATATATAGTTCAAGAAATTATGTAATTCGGGTTATAAATATGGTGAATTTAAAAGTGGGTTTGATAATCTAAACTATTGAATTAACTTCATAAAAATTGAGAAGTTTTGGACATGAAGATGAAAGTAATTCCTCATTGAAGGATTACATACATTAAAGTCTCCTCAAATCTTAATAAATAATTCTAACTTGATGATGAATGATCAAAAAACCCTTTCTTGAGATTCTTGAATTCACTTCTTGGAAATCTTATGGCCAATGATTAAGATTTCTATTAACAATTCAGGTTTAGACAATGGAATTTCATTAGAAAGCTTGGAATCATTGGAGAAGGATTTACATTGATGAAGGAGGATGAGAGGAGGAGAGAACACCAGTTTAGGTCTAGAAAGAATAGCCAAGGAATAAAAAGAAACAGATTTAAACCGACTTAAAAAAGGTTGTCATTGTTGCCATGTGTTAAACGAAGTTCCCTTCGTACTTGGTATTGTGTGAATCACACAATACCAAGTGTGAATCATACTTTCTTCTATTGAGCAACTAAAATTGTGCGGATTCAAGTGCATTTCGCACTTGGCATTGTGTGAATCACACAATGTGAGGTGTGGGCCACACTTGATGTTAGTGTGTTAGTCATATTGCCACCGCTTTATAAAATCATCATAACGTTTTACTCTAAAATAAAATTCAAGATAGGTTGGCGAAGTTAGAAAGAAGAATCAAAGATATTTAATTTAATAGGTTAAGGGACACATAACTCTTTATATACAAGAAACATGGTCGTTTGAATTTGAACCTTACATAAACTCATGCAAAAAACTTAGCCAATAGGAAAGATTTGAACTCGACTTAGTGCTAAAGGTTCCCTATGACCCTAATTCACAGATACTACACTTAAAACACTTAGTAGAGGACCTTATCACATTTAAAAATTAGAAACTATCGGGTTCAAGTTTATTTGCATATGGAGAAGGTTTAGATCTATGTTTAGAAGTTGGGGGTGTTACAATTACATCGTTAGAGCAAATGGTAAGGTCTTGATTCAATTGAGTTGTGTGAATGAGATAAGTTGTGTGGTGAACTTTTAGGCAAACCTTGAAGGTTTATTTCATTGACTAGAGATGTTTGTAAATGTGCTTTAGGAAATGATGTTCCTACTTTTAATTGAAAATTGTTTATTTAAATGAAAAATAATTTCAAAGAAATGACGTGTTTCTTATGAACATAGCATTACCAATTGAGATTTTTTGTTTGTGTATAGAGTCTTTTATTTTGAGATTGCTTTTTTTTATTTGATTTAAGTTGATATGTGGAAATCCTATCTGCAACCCTTATATCATAATCAGTCCAGTCCAGTGCTTAATAAATGTTTTTCTTGAGGACAAGCAATAATTCAAGTTAGGAGGTTTGATAAGTTGGTATTTTATCAACTTATTTACTTCTTAAGAATGAGTTATTGCCTTGTTTTAATGCTATTTGAAGAAATTTTATGTCGTTATTCTATTGTATGCAAGCATTTATTGAACATTAAAAATAGTAAAGAATTAAAACTGAAAAATAACTTGTTAACTATCAATTCAGAGCACGCGTGCCACAAAATAGAACATGTAATAATGCAAGTTCAATGCAGAATTTGGAGAAATCCTGGTTGCCTACATGTGTGCCACAAGTTGGCATCTATGTCTCAGAAATTCTAGGACAAAAGGACCTGAGAAAAACTGGAATAACATGTTAGTGCACTTGCGTGCCATAAGTCTTAACATGTGACACGCAGGTGCCAGCGCAAATAAGTTGATGAAAATTCAAAGGGAAAGTCACCCATGAAAAACTGTTGTACTTTAAAGCTTCCAAGGTCATTTTGGAGATTTGCAAATAGAGGAGAATTATTCTTTTTCAATTGGATATTGTGCATCGTAGAAAATTAAGTAGTGAATAGAGTCATGGGCGGAGCTACCCTTGCCCGAGGGGTGTCAAGCGACACCCCTTCATCGGAAAATTACGTTGTATAGGTAGGTTAAATTTTGATTTTATTCCTATATATATTGTAGTTGACACTCTTTAACACAAGATGAAGAGTTAGCTTAGTGGTTGAGGGGCTGCAGAATTTCTCCTGAATCTTTGGCCTGAAATTCAAGGATTCGAACTTGGCTTGGTTTTTTTAAAATTTTTTAGCATTTTTTTAATTAAAATTAAGACTTCAAGAAGCGTCTTTTTTCTTTAAATTTTAGAAAACTGAAGCGTTTTTTCCACCAATTTTTAAGCGATTGACATAAATAAAGTTGACTTTAATATTTTATTTTTAAAAAGAAAAAATGTACTTTAGGGATTAAACAAATTCCTAATTTCAAAATTAAAGGGTTTGAGGAGGAAGAGCCCAAATAAATCATTTGTGTTCGCTGCTGAGTCGCTACCTTCGCTGTGACTTTTTGTCGTGCATCACCAAATGATTGTGATAATGTACTTATTTTTTGCTTTCATTAGTAAAATTTATCTTGCTTATTTTTATGTGTACTTACTACTTTGTATTTTAACACCCCTCAATGTAAATCCTGGCTCCGCCACTGAATAGAGTACACTTGATATTACATTCTTAATTTCTTTTTTGAATATATAAACACCATTGTTTCTAAATCTCAAATTTGAAATTGATTATATTTTCTCATGATTAATGTAATTGGGGAATTCAACATTTGTATTATTTTATTTATTTTATTATGAGTAGTAAAATTTTCTTCTAAGAGTGTGTGCGCGCATAAGGAGTGTTTAGATTTGATTGAGTAGAGACTAATTATTCTTAAAATTAATTATAATGCATGAATCTATTATTGTCTTCAAATTTTAATTCAAAAAATAATGGTTGCAAAACTTTAATTGAGCTCTCTAATTAATTTTACTTTTGCTTGAGAAAAAAGGAGTGATATTGAGTAAGACTTCAATTGTAACGACTCGGAAAATGATAGGTTGAACTAGAGCCTTAATGTGAGGGTTAATGTCAAGAGTTAAGGGGTTTAGTTGCTAAACATTAAAATAAGTACTATACCCCTAAGTTAAGAAGACCTTTTAAGGTTTGTATGAGGGTTCAAGGCCAAGAGCCAAGCCAAAAAAGGGAAAGCCTAAGCCAAACGCCAAGGCTGCCCCAAGTTGGCTAGACACTGCCCAAGGACCACGACCACTTTCACGACCAGTGGTCTTGACCACAGTCCATGAAAGGGCTCATGAAGGTCCCTTAGGCATATGTGAGGCATGGCATTTAGGACTAGCCACTACCTAGGAACCCCGGCCTTCACCACGACTTATGGTCTTGACCACGGAGCGTGGGAGGTGTCGTGGTCTTGCGTTGGCATTATGGGAGCCTAAGGTGCATCAAACACCATCTAGAAACTGACTAACCTCACCACGAGGGTCTTACAACCCGTGGTGGCCACCACGAGCCGTGGTGCCACCCGTGGTGGCAGGACAAGGTGCTTAGAAATCGTGACAAGATAAGGCACCCTTCACGAGCTTCACAACTAGGATGAGAGATTGCCCAACACTTTCGGCAAAAGGGAGAGAGTCCAAACAAGCTTCTCATGATGGCCCGGATCTTGATGCTCCAAAGAGAAACCACTTTTATGTGCTTCAAGCTAACAAGGACAGTGGAGTGGATGAAAGTACTGGTAAGTTGATAGTTCCTTATGGTGTGAATGTCTTATTGAGGTTGCTTTGTAGTTTTCATGTTGACCTTAGTATGAGTTTGCTCTTAAGTGGGGGATAGTATGTTGAATAGTAGGTTGTGGTGAGTGTTGATATCCTTCTCTCTTTCCTTCTATTCCTATTCAAGCTTGAAACCAAGAATTCCTTGTAGCTTGTTTCATGTTTTTGGAGTTATGTGTGATTTTGTGTTTTCCATAGTCTCCTTATGTTATGCATGTTCTAGTTGAATCCTTGTTTAAATGAGAAAATGAGTTTTCATGTTTTATGTTCCTCATGTTGATGTGCATTTGATATGAGTTGTCTATATGCTTCATGAGGTTAATTGTTGAACATGCCTAAATGTGCTTTTAAGAGTAATTGCATAATGTGCTTATGATGTTATGTTGAGCATGATGTGATTTGGAGAAGGAAGTTCCTCTAATGAAATGAGAAATGTTGATGTTTTGATGCATAATGAGTTGGTAGATGTTGTTCCTACTTTCTTGTTGTGTTTTGAGCCTTGTGATGTGGAGTTGATGTTTCCTCCTATGTTTATGCATTGTTTATGATGTTGCTTGATTGTTGGGCATTGTTGGGCTTCTAGTATTGAGTCGTTTTCCCTTAATGTGTTTAAAGTGTCATTCGAGGAAGAATGTTCCTAAGTGGGGGATAATGTAATGACTCCGAAAATGATAGGTTGAACTAGAGCCTTAATGTGAGTGTTTATGTCAAGAGTTAAGGGGTTTAGTTGCTAAACATTAAAGTATGTACTAGACCCCTAAGTTAAGAAGACCTTTTAAGGTTTGGATGAGGGTTCAAGGCCAAGATCCAAGCCAAAAAGGGGTAAGCCTAAGCCAAAGGCCAAGGCTGCCCCAAGTTGGCTAGACATTGCCCAAGGACCACGACCACTTTCACGACCAGTGGTCTTGACCATGGTCCGTGAAAGGGATCGTGGAGGTCCCTTAGGCATGTGTGAGGCAGTATTTAGGACTAGCCACTAACTAGGAACCCCGACCTTCACCATGACTCATGGTCTTGACCACGGAGCGTTGCAGGTGTCGTGGTCTTGCCTTGGCATTGTGGGAGCCTAAGCACGAAACACCATCTAGACACTGACTAACCTCACCAAGAGGGTCTTTACGACCCGTGGTGGCAAGACAAGGTGCTTAGAAATCGTGCCAAGCCAAGGCACCCTTCACGAGCCACTTCACAACTCGTGGTTATGACCACAGATCATGGGAAGGCTCGTGGGGTGGCCTTAGCAAAGTGGGAGTGGTGCATGATTGAGGAGGCTACTGCTTCAAAGACCACGGGCACCACCATGAGCCGTGGTACCCTAGACGGTCCATCAACTTGAGCGTGAAGCACACTTAGCCTCAAGGTAAGCAAGGCAGCTTTCACTAGCTACTCCCTCCATGACCACGAGCATCACCATGACTCGTGGTCTTCACCACAGATCGTGGGAGCTCACGTGGTCCTCCCTTATCCCCTTGAGGGCTTGTGAGGATGGAGAGGCACACTAGTCAAAGGACCACGGGCACCACCACAAGCCGTGGTGCCTCTCATGACCCGTACAAGTGGGCGTGGTCCTTGACTGGGCTGCCCAAAATTGGGGCATTTAAGTAATTTCGTTTGGTTTAATTATTAGGTGGGGTTGATTTTAAATGGTTTATATCACTAGTATATATAGTTTTAAGTCCTAAAATAAATCATTAACTCCTTATTTCTCTAAAACCCAAAAGAAGTTCCTCTTTTCAAATATTATCTCTCTAAACTCAAGGAAGAAGAAGGAAGCCATTGAAGCTAGGGGTTGGTGGATTTCCATGGTGTTTCTTCTTCATTTTTCATGGGGAATCAATAGCAAGGTATGGTAGTCTTGATCCTTGTCTAACTTTTCATTCAAGGAGCCAATTCAAAGGAAATTTCAAACAATGAAAATCTAGGGTTCTACTCAATCTCATGGGCTCTTTCATCAAACATTTTCAAATGGTTTATAATGTCAAATTAGTATTATATTGATGTTTAATTGATGATTTAAGATGAATTTTACTCTATGAACCCATGATTTCTCTCAATTTCTAAATTGTGACTTATGAAGTGGGTCTATTGATTATGAATGAATGATGGTGAATTTATGATTAAATTTCTTTAGATTATTGAATTGTATCATCATCTATGTCTAATTATGGTGAATTGTGGTGAATTGAGGAATTGTGATCATAGCCTTGAAAGGGCAAGTTTCACCTAATTTCATGATAAAGTAGAATTGTTTTGAATTGTTGATCCACTTGAAAGGTGGATGTGTTTACTTATTATGCACATTGTGATCATGGCCTTGAAGGCATATTGTGAGGAATTGAAGTATTATCATGATGGTGTGATGTGAAGCATGTGTGTGACCTAAATTAATGAATGAATGAAGTCAGATAATGTTAATGATGAAGTACTATTTGAAAGGCTATTCTCATATTGTACTCTAATGACTGAAAAGACATGTTGGGAAAAGACTTTCTCACAATATGGGATTCTTAGGTGAAAGGTTGTTCTCATCTTTGAACTTATGAGCTTTCCAATAAATGAATGTTGGGTTGGGATGGGTACTCATCCATGAGTTGAGGCGGAGTACCTAGTAACAATCTTTTATCCCATAATTGAATTAATGTAATGAATGTAATGCACTCTGTGGGGAATAATGCTAAGCACCGAGTGGACATGGCTTGAGATGGGTGCTCATCCGGGAGTTGAGGCGGGGGTACTTAGTAGAAATCTCTTGAGATGGATGCTCATACGTGAGTCTCAGCGGAGTATCTAGTAGTAATCTCCCTATCCCATAAACTTTATGCCCACATAGGTCTAGCTAGTGGAATCCACTTAAGCTAAAGAACAATGGTCCTACCTTAGGCAAGTAGAAATCCCTTATCCGGTGAGGGTGACACTGGGATTCCATGTCAAGCTCTCATGGTCTGTGTCGGTTAAGGCTTACCCCCATAAGAATGTTAATGAACTATGGATTCTTAAGGATGTACTACTTAGTTTGGGTGGTGGTATGGGACGCCATCTATACATTGCACAAGTAGGCATTTGAGGGACGTCATGGTGTGTTCCTTTATAATGGTAATGAATGAACGGACTCTTATGCTCATGTTAATGAAGAATGTTGATATTGCATCTAATGAATGAAGGTGTTCTTAATGAAGTTAATGAATGGTGACTTGAATGGTTGTATGAGTAATGAAAGAATGCATGCTATGTTTTGGATTGTATATATGAGTACTTCCTTGTTATGACTTGTTGAGTATGAATGTGCCTAGTCTATGGTGGCTTCAAAGGAACACTTAGTGTGAGTAGTAGTATGGGATGCTACTTGCACATTGTACAAGTGTGACTTAGAGTTATCTTAGGCGATGGTCCTTATGTAATGATCATGTCTTATATAATGTTTATGTCTTTATGAATGTATGTTGTTGAAGGTGGAAAGGTTGAATGGCAAGTTCACTTTTGGTGACCTTAGGGTGGTGCCTTGGTGTGGATAGTGGTATGGGACACTATCCATACATTGCACAAGGTATAGCCTAAGGGTTACTTTATGTGAAGAGTTATGTAAAGGTAATGGGTTATATGTGTTGAACATATCTCTATTGTGATAAATGACTTGTATGTTGGTTATGATTAAGTATTATGACTCTTATACTTGTATTTAATGAAGTTTTACCAAAATAGCATAAAAGCATGTCTTTCAAAAAAAATGTCCTTTTTAAGCATGTTTTTGCATGGCAATCATATTTAGTACATTTTGTGTGCTAACCCATATTTTCTTTACTCTTATGAATTGTAGGGATTGGCACTCAATTTGAGTCCCCTTACTGAAGCTTGGACTAGACTCCTTCCAAGACATCTTTTGGGTATGTCCTCATAGACCGAGGACAAGGACTTTTCATGTTTTCTAGTTTTTTTATATTTTTAGACTTTTGTTAAGACTTCGATTGTAAAGGGTCGTGACCCTATCTTGTATAAAGTTTTGTCTATGATGGCCATGTGAGACTTAGTATTCCGCTGCTTTATAAATGAGTTTTCGACTGTTGGTTTTATTAAGAAAAGTTTTAAATTCCGCACTGTTTTTATTACCTATGCGATGAATGAATGCTATGAAGCTTATATTAAACCCCTTCAGGGTCGAGTACGCCATGTTACGACTAGGGGGTGCTCTTGGGTCGTGACATCAATGGTGAGGAATTGAGGTTTTAATCAAAGGATTAGAGTTAGAAGTAGTCTAAATCGGATGGGATCCTCATTTAAGGGATTGAGCTAGAAATAGTTTATACCCGTTCCAGCTAATGTTTGATTATTTTAAATTATTTTGGGATTCAAAACACAAAACAGACTCATTAATTGGGTTAAAAAACATTGAACGTAGTTCAAGATAAATGTTATCCATGTGATAATTCATTCTAAGATAGTTAGCCAAGACTTATCAAATTGACACCCCGTCGAATGCACACCTCTAATCTATCCAATCTTGATAAAACAACATTTGTGTTAGGTTTGCTATTGAAATATGAAATTGATCATTTGTGACAAATAAAAACTCCAAATTTACATTAATTCATTGTTAATGCAATATACATGCTCTTGTGAGTTAAGAAACAAATCTTGCTAAATTCTTACTTCAATCCACACGGGATTCGACCCTCACTCATAGTTGAATATTTATTTTACAGTAGTCACTTTCTTAATTGGAAAGTTGTCTTGGACATTATAATATATAAATATTATGATGGGCTAAGGATATGGTTATATTAATTTTAGTCTAAAACACTAAGGGATGACCCAAAATATATATTTAAAAACAAAGTGAAGTATCTCAAACTGAAACACGGTCATACATGCTGAAAGACTAGAGTCCGCGGAACAGGACATGCACCACGTGTTGGACTTCGTACCTCAGGTAATGGTGATTGAGAGTTTGGGGAGAAAATTTGATGCAATGATTTTTCAATGCACCGAGAAGAAGACAAAGAGGCAAGATGGACCCTGAGGTGCAAATCCCCTACTCTAATGGCCCTCACGTCGCATATCCCTATTTTACAAATTCATAGCTTAACAAGTTAAAGCAGAGCCAAATTGAAATTATGATTTCAATTCTATTATTATAAATAGGTTATGATGACGATGTTTTTGAGGTTACACACTACCATTAGAAGTTAGGCACTATCGTTATAATAGAGTATTCATCATTCTTTGTTGCAAACTACTTTAGAATTGGTCTTATGGTTAGTTACTACTTTCTTATAAGATTATTATGGAATGAACAAGATGCTCTTGTAAGAGTTGAACTAATCAAAAGTTTAATTTACTTTCTTTCATCTTAATGTTCATTAGTTGTTTAAATTACTTTTATTATTATTCACATCTAGTTATGAGTAGCAAAATCTTATAACTAGGGTAATGGAACTTAAAGTTGGGGTAAATATAATGAAATCTCTACATTAAAATATTCACATGAAGGGGTAATCATTGTGTATTAAGGTTCTTTCATAAAGATTATTTTTTAATAATTACAAATATTAAGAACTCGATCATATTCTGATTAGCGTGACAAAAAAAGTTAAGATTAGGAAAGAGAATCATTGACAAGGAATTTAGGGTTACCAATTTCCATCTAATAGTTTGAGTTAGATATAGGATAGATAACCTGAGGCATATAATGAATGCCCAAATTAATTCGGCACCCTAGTGTCGGCAAGGAACTAGGGTGAAATTATCTTAATTGGGCTGAGGCTTTAGGAGACCAATAGATTCGTCAGTTTTGCACAGTAAACACACCTAAATTGAGTTGATAGTAAATTATTTGTTTGAATTTTGATATCTAAAAACCGTAACTCTAGTTCGTATTTAATTCTTGATAACAACTACATTAATATAATTTAGTTAATAATTCTCCTTTTAACACCTTCAATTAAAATAGTAGTGTCATTAGTTTGAATTTCATTTGCAAATTATAAAGTTCCCTCACTCTTTGTGAGATTCGACCCCAACCTTGGTCGTTTACTATATGTTAACATGGACCGCTTTATTGTCATTTGATAGTGTAATTTAAGTGTCATCAAACTCGTATATTTATGGTAGTTGAGGTGAAAATATGTCATGCCCTATATTTGATTAAAATAAGATTTATCAGCATTCCCTATTTTGTGGATATCATACTATGCACATGCATTACATGAGATCGATTATGAATAAGGATTGTGCATCCAGAGATCATCCGTATTGCAATCGTTTTATGTTTTTGAACTGAACACGTGAAGATCGTCCGTGCAAATAATTAATTAACTTTTTGATAATGTGTTGATATCGTCCGCACGAGCATGTAAATACCATCCGTGCTGGTACATGAAACTCTCTAGTCCTCCATGGATCCCAATTATCAAACAGAGAAAGTGGATGTATGTCACATTTTGTCAGTACGGTGCATTCTCATTTTGATTTAATGTTAAATTATATATTAAGATGGCTATGGTACTATTTGACTTGATACATCTTGATACATCTGATACAACAATTGTGATATTATTAGTGGTCTAACTGATAGTTTTGAAAAAAATACTTGTTTTAATTTTCATAATGAGGTGATTTATTTTATAACATAATTATACTAGTGAAAAAAAATGAAAATATTTCTCATTATTGTGTCTAGAAAGGGTTAGTAATCAAAGTTTGCCAAGTACACATGTTTTTCATACCCACTCTATACTTGCTACATCATTTTGCGTACAGAAACTGAGTCGAGCGACCATATGGGACCATTTAAAACTTAATTCAGACAATACACATCTTAGAAATGAAGTTACACAAATACAGATCAGAAAATTATGGCTTTTAGACAAAAACCATACCTCCATCCACTGATGTAATCTGAATCCTGGTTTGAGCTAACAAGTGTTCCATCAAAGCAAACAAATGCAGACTAAATCTATCATCATATTTCAAGTCATAGCTAAATTAAACCAAATACGATGATATACAAACATGAAGAGTAATGTCCCATTCCCATGATAGTTTGTGAAGATCAAACCAATGCTTTAACATTGCAATTTTCTGACAGAATAATCTCCTACAATCACACGTAACAGAATGTATAGAATTGGGAAAATGATAAACATAAATGAAAAAACAGGAAAAAGGTCACCACATAGCATTCCCTAAAACTACCACAGCATACAAGCACAAAACAAACCTGAACTGTAAAACCTTACAGAGACCGATATAGCCACCATGACCGTTGAACATGTAGAGTAATAAGACAAATAAACAGAGCAGGCAAACATTCGAGAATGGGATGACTTATAAGAAGTGATCTTATTGAAAAATAAAAATCTATATACAGAAGACGTTCCCTGACCTGTATTTCTAAATCCAAAGTACAGTGCTTCTACGATACTATGACTAGGGTACTGGTTGACCATTGTACAAAAAGATCTTTACAGTCAAAGTCATCAACTTATACGAACAAAACCCTTCTCCTCCAAGGGTTCACTCAAAAATGTAGCAGTACACAAGTAGCCCAAAGAATATGCAGCCCTAATTATGGACTTCAAAGTCACACAACCCACATGTAACTGGTGGTCATATCTGGACAACAAGGTTTCTCCAGTGAAAGATAATAAACAGGAATATACATCAAAAGAAGCTTCAAACCATCATATTCAAGTCTGACAAATCATCCATTGGAATCTCAAGACCCAAGAAGTCATGATCTTGTAATCCGTCATCATCAATGTTCAACCATGAGCCTATGTCCTGTCCCTGACCACCAAGATCGTCAGGGTCACCTAAAACATCCATTCCTGGAAGTTGCAGGCCGGATAAGTCAATGGGATCCTCTAGTTCCTCCAGGTTACAATCAGTCCTAGCATTTCCAGTGCCAGTGGCACTCGTACCACTTGATTTAGCTGTTGAAGATCCTGGCAATTTAGGCTCCGACATCCTGCCAAAAAGCCCATTGACAGAGGTGGATAACTGAGCAGTTTTCTGCTTACCTTTTGTCTTGGGCTTTCTTTCTCCCTTGACATTGGAAGAGGCAAGTCGACCAATTTTGGTTGTTCCATTGCGGGATAATGCGTCTCTGCCACTTCCTTTTCCTTCTCGGTCTCTCTCACTTCTCTTCCCTTTTGCACTGCTTAAAAGTGAACCACCTATGCCTGAAGAAATACCAATGGTAGTACCGAGAACATCATCCAACTCCCTCCGCTTGACCCTACTTACTTCAGAAGGCAAATTGACTTCAAAGGATATGTCCTGTTTCAGCGATGGGCTCTGCTGTGCACCCAAAGCTGTAGAAGAGACATCACAAAATTATACGACACATTTTAAGAGAGTGTTATACTAATTAACACACCTTGCTTCAGCATTAATAAATACCTGAAACTCTAGCTTCACCTGAACAGCCGGATGTGTTGATATAAGATTTTCCAGCTTCGCCATCAGTGTTCGAATCTGTTTGTCCATCACTAAGGCGGGATATCCCAGAAAGGAATATATCCTTGTACAAAGGCTCACTGAAACAACTCTTTCTTGTCTCCTCAAATTCTTGGCATCGATGGAAAGTTCGCTTGACAAAAGCTAAGGCAGCTTGCTTGGCCATTTTCCCGCTAGCACTCTTCATCCCATGAACATTTGGACCCCAACAGCTCTGTCGAGGCAGAATCATTTCAGTTCAACAACTTCAAGATTCAAATTACATGATTTAAAAATACAGTATCATGCTTCACACAGTCCTGAAGTGCAGTACAGCAATATGTACAATTATGTATATATCTATCAACAATGATACTATTAGCAGCAAAGTTACTTGCTGTCTACATAACTATTTGAAGAACAAGAATGAAGGAAATACAAATATAAGCACAAAGGCGATAAAAACTCTGGTGGGCTCTTCTGCAAAGACACAGACCGAGCACATTGACAGAATATCAACTTGCACAAGAATAATACATGTAGGGCACAAGAAGTTACAAGTATTAAAATTATAACTTCAACTTCCTGATTTCTCTTTGGGGATCAAAACTAGATGAACATGGCAATCAGCTTTAGTCTTAACACAAGTTGAAAAGTAAAGACATAAGTTTAAAAGAAGTCCTACACGAAATGATTATGAAAAATGTACTTCTAAAGCAAGGGGAAACTTGCAACTGATACAAGTTGGTGTAAGAGCTGTATAAATATGTTACTGAAGCTACCATTACACAGTAACAGTTCAAGCTTTTTATCCGGAGACAATAAAAGAAGAAGATCAGCAAGGATCAAAATAGAAAACTATTATCTTGGTAATAATAGTTTGACCATATTTCACATGACGGAATCTTGATTTATCATTCAGCAATATGAAATGAAAGTTCACACCATAAACAAATTACAATATATCTGAACTAGATAAGGGGTGTGTTTGGTAGGAAGGAAAATGTTTTCCAATTTTCTCATGTTTGGTTGGGATAAATGTTTTGGAAAATGTTTTCCAAATCAACTCATTTTCCTCAAATTTAAGGAAAATGACTTCCCTTCAAAACTTAAGGAAAACATTTTTCAAACTCTCTTCCAACTTCCAATTAAAAAAAAAATTGTTGAAAAAATCAATTTATTTTGTCCCTACCCTCAAACTAGCCCCCCAACCACCCAAGAAAAAAATAAATTTAAAGTTTGTTTTTAAATTCAATATTTTTACCCCACCCTCACCCCTACCCCCACCCCCTACCACCACCCCTCCAAAAATATATTAAAAGTTGTTTTTAAAAGATATTTCTAATTTCAATTTTTTATTTTTTTACCCCCCACCCCCTACCCTCCCCCCCCAGCCCCCACCCCCTTCAAAAAGAAAAAAATTTAAGTTTGTTTTTAAAAAATATTATTTCATTTTTTCACCCTTACCCTCGACCCCCCTACCNATATGTGTCATTTCCTCGTAATAAAGGGGAGTGAAATGGCTAGACTTGAATTTAAGACTAGGCCAACTGAATTTCACTTATAACCAATCAAACTTAAGAATTTAGTTGAATTGATGAAATTAGTAAATTCAACTAATAATTAAGTAGAACGAATTTAATATAACTAATTAATGAGCTTCTTAATCTTAACTAAATAAAATAATTAACTCAAATATAAACTAAATAATTTAGAATATAAACTATTATATAACTAAACTAATTAACCAATATTTAATTAAAACAAAATCCTTTTGAGACAATTTTTGAATATTCATAAAATATACTAATTATATACATAATAATGTAAAACATATATACTATCTAAAAATCACAACAAGTGACAAAACTATTTAAAATAACTTGAAAACTATATTTATTTTTTTATTTTTTTTAATTTTATAAAACTAATTATTTTAAATTATTTGAAATTGTAGAAGCTAGAAATGATTAATTTATATTGTGGAGGTCCAAAATTGGGTGTCAACACTTGTTAAACTGTAGATGATTGTCAATTGAACTTTCATTTTTAGGCCTTGTCATGCTTAACATCAAATAATAATCTATTTAATACACAATGCTCGCTTGAACAAGAACCGAAGGGACAAAAACTTAAATAAAAAAATTTAAGTTTTTTTTAAAAAAATATTTTTAATTTAAAATTTTTATTTTCACCCCCTCAATTCCCCCCNCCCACCCCACCCCCAAAAAAAATTAAGTTTGTTTTTAAAAAATATTTTCAATTTCAAAAATTATTTTCTACTCTAGTAAAAATAAAAGAAATTTTTCAAAAACATTTTTCATTCATAAATCAAACAAAAAAAATCTTTTCCAAAAAATATTTTCTATTCACCAACCAAAATGAGAAAATAAGTCAAAAATCAACTTGTTTTCCAAGAAAACATTTTCTAGGAAAACATTATCCGTGGAAAACATTTTCCTTCATACCAAACACACCCAAGTAGTAAGCTACATTTCATCCCTTTCTCCAAGGATGTAAATCTAAAATTTAAGAACAAATATTGCTTAGAAGCTTCAAATTACCATGTATTTTTCGTATGTCATTGCAACCAGTTTATCAAGAGCACGCTGTTCGAACTCCCTATAAGACAAATAATTTGAAGTGGTCACAACAATGAATAGTATTAAGCAACTGTCAAGGTTAGGCATCTGAAAGAAGCATAAATTGTGTACTTCTCATGAAACTCTCTCATCTCTGTAGATGAATTTAGCAGTTTCCCGAGCATCATTTTCTTCTTAGGAACCTGCAGAGTAAGCAATCACATGAGTGAGGCTCCCAATAGAAAAACCAATTGCTTGAAAAAGTTATAACAATAAAGGAGTCCAAGCCCCTATTTATTTTAGTTAAAATTAAGATGTCCAATTTTGAACTTGTATGATCATTATGAAGTTTGTCTCTAATAGTAAATAATTAAGATTTCTTGTTCTCTTAGTGTTTGAATTGATTATTTTCTTTTGGCTGAGAAAGTAACCTTATTAAGATTGGAAACAACTCCCGTATACAAAAGATATACCAATAGGTCGAGAATCTACATCAAATACGAAAGAGACCCAATCATCAATACAAATTGGAATCATAAGCGTGCACCAGAAGCAATCAAAACAAAAGGATATTACTCAAATGTACAAAATCATTTTCAATCCTCTCAAACATTTCTCTCCCTCCATATGACCCAGATAAGAGCTAGAAATCAAACCACATGATTTATCTTTGTTTAAAATCTATATAAATAATAATTAAAATATTGGCAAAATACATAGGTAGGCCCTTCAAGTTATCCGGTTAGACATTTAAGTTAAGCCTATGACCTATTGAACACTTGATCTATGCTCAAAATGCGCCTATTTAACACAAGTTGAAGTGTGTATTTCACTTGTCTTTGACCAGACAAGTGCAACCAATGAAAATAAGACAATTCAAAAAGAAACTTCAAATTAAAAAAATTAGGGGAGAGGAGTTAACGGGAAAACAATTCCAGCAGGAGGTGACCTGAGCCGTTTCATGGCAAATCGAAGCAGCTCGGTAACAATCCCCAAGTCAAGATTTGAGAGTTACGAAGGAATGTTGCCGGAACAACAGAGATTGACAAGGTCTTCATCGTGTTGTCTAAAGAGGGAAGAGCTTCCAGAGGATCCATGCGTGCAGATACATGAAATGAAATGGAAATGGAAGGAATCTAGGGTGGAAAGCCAATGATCTACGTCGAGAAAGAAACGCTCACCTTCTCTTCAATCCCAGACGTTGTGAGAGGCACAATCAGTAAAGAACCAAATGAAATCAAGGTAATAAGCACTGGAGAAGAAGAGGGTAGAAGAAATGACGTTGGTTAGGTATAGAAGGAAGGAAGGGCACCTGAAGCTATTTGAGGGTGGTCTTCAATATGGTGATGCCGGGGTCTCGAAGGAACATCCACGTGGAGAAATATTCATCAAAGAATAGAAGCAGATGAGTTGGATTGAAAATGGTCAGAAATTAATATTCTGGTGAAACTTTTTATTTTTCAATATTTACGTGCTCAGGTTCATGTGTGAGACATGCCCCTTGCCATGTCACAAATGGGTGTTCAACGGACACATTTTAAGCACCAAATCAGGTGTTCAATAGGTCATAAGCTTCATTTAAGAGTCTGAATGAAAAATCTGGCATGGTGCTGTAAGAACTTTGTTTAAGGTCCTCTAAAATATTATATCCACAAGATATTAGAGAAACATTAATTTACACGGTGCTGGAAGGACTTTGTTCGATGAAGCACACCTGGCAGTAGGGGGGTTTGGGGGGGAGTGACAATGAAGGTGGTTCATTTTGGAGGCTAACAGTGGAGGTGCTTGACGCTGGTGGGTGTGCAGTGCACCTGGCAATGGTTATTGTACAATGGTGGTTGTGTGGTATAAACTGATGGTGATAGCCGTGTGATAATAGTGGATAGTGTAACGATAAAAAATCACCTTCACATGAACTTTTAGATTAAGCATCTTACTCTGTACAAGATTAGACTTGGATGAAACAGACCTATTAAGAGCAAATGAGTGCTTGTAACAGAAGAACTGATAAAAATAAAAACAAATGCACTTAGAGCCCGTTTGGATTGGCTAAAAACGTAGCTTTTAAGTTAAAAATAAAAAGTCAAACAGAAATGACTTTTAAATCAAAATATAAAAAGTAAGGGGAGACCTAATTTTGGTTTTTGACTTATTTAAGTCATTTTTAACTTATTTTAAGTCATTTTTCACCTTGTCAAACACTTCCTAACTTATTTTAATCATTTTTGACTTATTTTAAATTTATTTTTTATATTTGTCAAACACTTCCAGAAGTCAAAAACTGACTTAAAAGTAGGTTTGACCAACTTTTAAGTCAATCCAAACACCCTCTCAGTGGGGTAAGATTGATTCAAATCCAGGATTCTATTAAGTGGAAACAAACTGCCTTATATCATTAAATCTGATTGCAACAAATAAGATAAAGCACAAATGTAAAGATAGAACACAGAAGCTGATAGTCAAAAATATTCTATGAAGTTCAACTACAAATGCCTAATCGCTCGTGAAAAATATAGATAGAGACAACCAAGATTCACGCTTATATGTTATAACATCCAACCTCATAAGAGGAGGAAGCATTCAATCCCTTCTCATTTAGGATGACAGGATGCATGAAGTTGAAAAGCAAACTCATTGTCAGCCCACCAGTTAACTCAACGAATCAAGGGGAGCAAAAAGAAATGCAAGGCAGACAGTGACAGGCAGAGGAAGAGAGATTCTTCTTTAGTTTATCCAAAAAACAAATTAAAAAAAAAGAAGAAGAAAGATTCTTCTAAGATACAGAATTCCAAAAAGTACCAACCATTTCCTGGTGTTCCTCTCGCAATTTACTGATCTCTGCACTGATCTCTTCATTTCCAGACTCAGCTAAATCAGACTACATGGAAAATAAGGAATCAGCAAAACAAGGAACAGTGAACTCTGAGAAGATATAGCACAAAGTACACACCACTAATCCAACATACTGAAATTCCACCAACCTACCTGCAGATCCGGATATACTCCGATACAGTGGATCTCCAGGAGAAGTCGCTCATGAATTGACATCTCATCATACTGATACTCGGAACAAACAAAGCCAGGCACTGTTCGGTGTTCTCGAAGTAGACCATTTTGGGACTGATCATAGCTTGAAAAATTCCCCACTTCTAAGGTGGATGTAACATTATCAGCCTTAATGTAGTCCAAGTTATCAATGAAACACCCATTGGCATCTATCCTGAATCCATTAGAAGCACAGTATTGTGACGTGTCACTGCTATATAACATCTGTGCACAGGAGGTATCGGATTCTGAATCCATCTCCATTTCAAATTCAGATCGATAAACATTGGAGTTAAGGTCTTCCTTTCCATTGCAATAAAGCTCTTCAGGTACTAAAGCAGCCATCATCCTTTGGTACAAGGAAATGCTCTCGGGTTTACTTTTTCCAGAGGCTACATGTTCTGAGGTATGATCAAAACTCTGTGTTTCATTTGTCTGTCCCCCAACATCATTCAACCCAAAACCACTAATTAAACTGGAAGCATCAGCATACATAGGCACAGAGGCTGGTGCTGCTAGATCAGTCTCATGATTTACCTGTTAAGAAAAGAACAATAAAGATTAGTATATATCGGAAAAAGTTATCTGTAGAGGCATTATTTTTATATTAAGCAACCATGGCATTGTTTTACAGTATCAAATGGTTTGCATAATATAACATACTTTTTATTGATCAAGTAAAATTCATGAGTCCTATGTAACTGTTCTTTTTCTTTTTTGACTGAGAGATCTGTGGGGCAAGTCAACCTTTAAGACCAACTGCAGCCTTCAAAACCTGGTGAATTAGTTTGCATGGTGTGGGGCTATGTTACTTTGTATAGGTCAATTTCAAGTATACACTGATAACTAACTGCAAGACAATATGGAGGAACCTATCACATGTTGCACAAAATAAACTGCAAGCTTGTGCACACGTTCATCACCCAAACAAAAGGAAAAGGAAACATGTGATTTCAAATTGAAGAAACATATATTTGCACACACATAAAAAAATAGTAATGGGGACAAAGAAGCTTCTAGCAAGATTCTTGGCTTGGTCACTCTCCCCTCAAGGAACAATTTCCCAAACTCTACAATGTTCCTGCCAACCCCTATGCGGTGATTTCAAACTTCAGACCTTACAAGGTTGGGACATCACATTCAGGAAAAACTGCAATGTTTGGTATCTAGAGGGGGTATGTTCTCTCTTATAGCTTCTGAGCAACTCCTCCAACTCAGGTCAAGACTGGACTATCTCTTGTGGATGGGACAATCTAATTGTCAATGGAACATTCCAATCATACTACTCAATCATAGTGTAGAAGTGAGTGACTATCTCATCTGAAAGTTTAAGCTATGAGGCTTAAACCAAGAACCTCTACCTACTCTAATACCATGAAAATAAATAGATCTTGAGTTTTCACACAACCCCAAAAGCTAGTTGATGAAGTGAGAATCGCCCAAACCATATAAAGAGAGCGCAACCATTCCCCAACCAGTATGGAACTTACCACTCCTCCGCATCCCCAACACTGGGACAAACAATAACAGGGGTTGATCTAGCTCGGTGTTGTCAAAAGTGCGCTTAAGCCCTGAAGCGAGGATCAAACGTGTTGAGAGCATCGCGTCGCTTAATGCACACTTCAGCTCATCATCGAGGTTCTAAGGCATACTTTTCCTTGCTAATGAGTCTCTTCTGAAGAGGCAACACTAAAGAATTAATATTTCACTTTATCATAAATTTTTTTCCAATTTTTGTGTACATATAATTGGCATTCATGATTATTATTATTAATCTTGGAGTAAACATATATTTTTATGATTTTTCTCTCTTTGCGCCTTTTTTCATTAAAACCCACGCATTATTTCCCCAACGAACCTTACAGGTTTTTTGACTGGCCCCTCTTTTCTTATTCAACTTCTTATATTTATGCCTGATGACAAAAGATAGCTAGAAGACCTGAACTTCATTGCTTATCCAGTTTTATTTTGAGTATTAAAAGGAATACCAAATGAGAAGATGGACGTATACTACTATCCTTCTTTCTCTGCTATTACAAAAAAGACTACTATAGCTGTATACTATGAATAGAATACAGTACAGGGAAAAAATAATTGTCACAAGATATAGCAACAAAACCAGCCACCACTTGACTCAACAGAGAAAAGTAATATGGAGTGGAGTGAGAAGAAGAAAAGTATATATCTCTATGGAACTAACATGCATATGTGATAAGAACTACATAAAGGACTTCCAGATTTCTTTGTTTCCTCCACCGAAAGTTATGCATGCAAATAGTCATACCAACAATTTCCAGTTCGCATAGCAGCACCCAAAAAAGATACTATTGATGTGTTAAACAATTGGCATGGCAGGAAGACAATCTTGCCATTAATTATCTCACCATTACAACGCCCAAAAGAGTTCCTCATATATTCTAAGTATATTAATATACACGAGTTTGAAAAAAGAAGATGAGTTGCCCATATGCTCATAAGTAGATTAATACACAAGTTTAACAAAGAAGACTTTTCACCTGTTGCCTCAGAAAGGCTGTGTCTATTTCAGAAATAAAACAAAAAAGTGGCTCCATTTGCTTCCAGAATGAGCTCGAAAGGGCTTGAGCTGCAATAGAAATAGGATCACTAAGTAAGATTTTTTTTAAAATCAACCAATCAATAAATAAGTTAATAACAGCAGGTTCAATTAGTGACACAAAGATAGATGCTTTCACAGAAAAGCATGGTGGCTGATGGTGTACCAGTGTTGGCAACAGCACTTGCAGCAGCCAGTAGCTCTTCATGGCCATCATCTGAATATATAACAATAAAAATTAACAAAAAAGAAGATGGTCATTCAGCACCTATAATAATCAAGCCTACATTGCTTCTACATTACCTAGAAAATCCGCTGCAGCATCCATCGTTGCATGCTTCTGTCGTTTATAAGCCCTACGATCAGAGAGCTTTCTTGTAGGTGGTCTGCCTCCCTTGCTGCAGAAGTAGTTGCATAAAATCAAGAACAGTTACTCTATTGCACTAAAAGGTAGCAGAAAAGGCATACCAGCCATCACATTGAAAATGAGTGAATGTTCAACCTTTCTGTCTTATCCAGAGAATGTCTAGAGGTTCTAAGTTGTTTTGCATTTCCAACATTGCCAAGCTTTTCAGCCATCAACGGCATTAGGGACCTAGCAGATGTAAAACCTCTCCCACTCCGCCCTTGCCTGCGAATACCATCTCCAAAGTCTTCTCCACTTGCAACCTTACTTTTCCTTGGCGGTAGAAGCAATGTTGACATCTTTTGTACATTCCCAGCTTTCTCATCCACTTCATCAGACCTCTTGCTCTTGTCTTTAGACTTGATTTCAGTAGCTCCTGATTCCTCAGTTTCAGATACAGCAGGAGAGAAGAGATCACTTTTTAACTTTTGTTGGGGGGAAGAGCTAGACAAGCGCCTCTCATTACGCAGAACATCACTTGTGCTATCCAGGGTGGAGATTTCATCATTATTGGGAACAATGGGAAAATTGTTCCTTCTGGCGGGTCGAGAAATCTTTTGGGGCCTTTGGCCGGCCCATTGAGCAACAGGTGGTGATGAGGACCTTGTAGAAGGGTTGCGCTTTCGATTACCTGCCCCAACAGCAGATGGAAGTTTGTTTGTGCAATGAGAGATTTCCCAATCATTAGCAGCAGCTGCCCGCTGAACCGGAGGAGACAATTTTGGTGCAACACCTGAACCTGATCGTGGAGCCCTAGTAGCAGAATTCAATTTTGTGCTCGATGTAGGGCTAGGTGATGTAAATTCTTCACTAGTAGCGGCCTTCATTGTACTGGATGAATAAAATAGATAAAACGTATGAGGAAAGTAAGAATAGGAGGAAAAGAATACCTAAGGAGAGAGATCACCATACTTGTTGACTGTTCTGAGATTCACCCTTTCTTTATCTGAACCAAGAGGACGATCTCTTCTATCTGGGAGATGAGTATGGCTATCTTGGTCAACCTTAGACAAGGCAGAACGCATGCCTAAGGTAACTTGCTGTGTTGCAACATCAGTTTTTCCAACACCTCCAGGAGTAACCCCAGGTCTACTTGAACACAACGAAGATCAGCTCAAAATAAAAGAAGTGTTCTCTAAACATAACAAAAGAATTACATTTTAACTAATTATTATGCATTCACAAAAATGATCCTGAATCTCAAAGGAAAAGAAGATTTAAATGGGCATCAACTAATTATTGTGTATCCCTGAAGTAACATATTTGCTCACATCCAATTATAACTCTTCTTTTTTCAATCTGTAGATAGTTATGATTTGTCCTATTACATCTCCAACAAAAAAGATACTTTCTTCTATAAACTCACAAAACTTGTCTGACTGAATTGAATACCTCCTAGTAAGATAACCAAATTGACTTTCTAAAAGAAGTACTTCCTCTGTTTCAAAAAGAATGACCTAGTTTCCTTTTTAGTTTGTTCCAAAAAGAATTACCCCTTTCCTTTTTTGGAAACACTTTAACTTCAACTTTCCACGTGGCATGTTTAAGGCCACAATATTAAAGGGCATTTTGGTACATTTGACATAACTTTAATTCAGAACCACGTGATTAAAAAGTCTTCTTTCTTTTCTTAAACTCTGTTGCAAGTCAAACTAGGCCATTCTTTTGAAACAGAGGGAGTATATTTTTCGTGACCTTGTTGCTCAATACTTTGCTGGCAACTAAATAGCATGTGCAACATCCAAAATTCACCATCTATACATCTTCAACTGAAGCCTAAG
The DNA here is from genome assembly GCF_019186545.1 of Solanum stenotomum. Taxonomy (NCBI): domain Eukaryota; kingdom Viridiplantae; phylum Streptophyta; class Magnoliopsida; order Solanales; family Solanaceae; genus Solanum; species Solanum stenotomum. Next base: position 15,805,178 of record NC_064287.1, read on the forward strand.
AATCTTCAATTTCTTCAACATCAATACCAAATAGAATATGATGCATGATGTGACACAATCATGTCAGAAATGGAAAAGTAACTTGTCATAACTTGTTAAAGAAACTTCGAGGATCAATATGGTTATGTCTCTACCATAAAGCTGGCAGTTCCATGCATGTGTTAATTTTATACAAATCGATTTCTTTAATCAAAACAAAACTAAGGTGAAATTGAAGAAAATGGAATACATTGAAAATAGAAATTTCTATGTCCCTCCTTTCCTTTTATCTCCTTCCAAGATTCTCCACTCAATCAATATTTTTCTCGTCAAGTTCTCCACACAATTTAGGTTTTGTAACTCTATTTATAAACATTTGAATTACTTTAGCCACTCATATCCATCCTGGATTCACGAATCTTATAAATTAGATCATGAAGGATCCAAATTCAAGGCCTACCATTACCCCAAAAGCAAAAGATAGGAAGGGCAAGAAGTTTCAATTTTACTTACCATTGAAGGACTTCAATTTTTTACTTAAGAGGAGTGTCCGGATACCACTACTTTTCTGGACCTACGCACTTAGTATAATTAGTTACTGAGAGGTAGTTGTTGAGATAAAAAGCACTTCCCAACTTTAAATCAAGCATAGCATAGAAAAGTAGCCTATAAAAGTAACCACAAGTAGCTTGAGGACGTCTACATAATCCTGGAAAGAAATAGAAGAAATGACACAAAACCTTGAACACATGCTTTCCTCTGAGTTTAAATTCAGCATTGACAGTTGAAGCACTACCTGAAGCCGTGGGTATCAGTGAATCTTGATCTGCTATCACTAGGAAGTCGTGGCTGCACTCCTTGCTTTGGTTCCCTGTGGCCATCAATAGGTTTTGACGTCAACGAACTAGTAGCATCTGGTTTAATTCCAGAACGCTTCTTTTTCATCCTCGACTTCTCCCAACCCTCTACAGCAACAGATGGAGTATGATCTTCTCCCTGACTTATGCTACCATTTGGAAACCTCAGTAACTCCCTATCTCTATCTATGTTCCCAGCCGGTCTTGTGGGAGTGTTTGCCCGTACATCAGGCTAAAATCAAAAACAACAAATCTGTCAGTTTTGAGAATGTTATGCCATGTCCAAGCATAAACTCGAATGAATGAATGGATTTAGGTGAGGAAGCATGTAGCCTAGCAAAAGATTAGCATCAAGTAAGGAAAGCGCAATATATCATATATATTATGGGAAAAAGATATGTTTACAGGATACTTCAACAGCAAGTATCTGTGTGGTTGCATATATGTTTGGACAAAAAGGGAACTATTTGAAACACTTCCTAGTAAACTCTGGCATTTCTTTCCACGAACATACAAAAAAAGTTTTAGCAAGGAAGAAAGATTCTATATCAATGCTCAACAATATAAAACTACCATTTTTTCCTGAGACAAGTATCCAACCACATCAGTTCATTTGTCAGTGTTAACCAGCAATTTAGCAAAAAAAAAGAAAAAAGAAGATCCAATCTTAACGCTCAACAATATCAAAGCTTCATTAGGTAGTTACAGTGTTAACCCACATTTAGCTGATCTTACCCAGTCAAGGAGCAAAATTAAGGAAGCTAATCTTCTAAATGAGTCAGTCTTCTAGCTTACTCAGCAATACTATTGCAGGAACAGGAGAAACACAGAAGATTGCAAAGAGAAATCTCAACCGAAGGCTGGCAATGACAAAATACCTCTTTTTGATGAGGTAATGTAAATTAAATACCCCAAAAGTAGGTACAAAAGGATACAAAGAAATTATGAACGAACCCTCATATCCGCCATAGACGTTCGAGTTCGTTTGCTTGGAACAGCAGTTTTAACCCTTTCTTCAGACTTATGTTGCTCAAACTCATAACCACTGGGAGAAGAATGACCCTGTATACTTGTTTTACCAATGCCTGTCCCTGAAACTGATCGATCACTTGGAAAAAATGTCATGGGTCGGTCATTTGATAAGGCATCAGACCGAGATCTCTTCCTTGATGGAATGCTTGGAAAGCATTTGTTGAGCACAGATAAAGATTCGGTGAATATCTTTACACGTTCCCTGATATTTCAAGGATTTATATGAGTACAATATCTCTTAAGAACCTCATTCCAAGTTGACTAGGAAAAGCATATAAGAGAAGAAGACAGTATCCAAATAAGTACCTAGCTTTAGTGCAGCTTTCACGAAGACCAGTCTTGAGGCGTCTGGCCTCCTCCACAGAGGGAGAAGTGAACAGTTTGGCTTTAGAAGACACCAAAGGAGAATCCTCCACTGAGACTCCTAAGGTTAAACTGGTAAGGCGCTTGAAATCAATAATCCGATTAAGCCTGTGGTCGGTAACCATAGCTTTTGGATCAAAACGTAAGCACTGGAAAAAGTTGAGTGCATCTGTACGTGTTACTGTTGAAGTAGTTGTTGTCATGTTTGGAATTGGAAGAGAAGATAAGATTGGATTGTCCATGTTGTCACGGAAGCGATCCAATGAAGCAGTAGGTGCACGCTGACTAGAGGCGTACAATGGCCTATCTGGACTAGTAGAAGATAGATCAAATTTGGTAGATGCTGCTGACATTGCATCAATTTGCTGACACTCTTTGTGTAACCCACCCAGAGAAGAGAGCTGTGCATGGCACTCTGCTCATGAAACCCAACTCAATCTCCTAATAAATGTGTGGGGAGGATACCATCATGAAACCCACTCCACAAAAGTAATAAAATTTTGAGTTCAGAGGAGCTATGTTGTTGAACTTGTATAATTTTCTTTTAATAGACTGCAGTTACTCATACTTTTTCTTCACAGCATTCATCAAGTGGCAGACTCAAATTCAACCTTAATTCTGCTTTCCACTTTTAAATAAATAAATAAAATATAAACTGTGATCAAATACCCACACTACTTAGTTACTTCATCATGCTCCTACACTTTAACTTGAACAAAAAATATTACATATGCTTTACCTGGCAACTTTAACTGTAACAAACAACCGCCTTGGATAGGAAAAATCTGAAATTAACACAAAAAATTAAAGTAACTCAGGGTTCAATTAGGGTTTTAAAAAGTTCGATTTTTCTTTTCTGTATTGTAATTAATAATGAAAATCAATCAAAAGGAATACCGTACACATTCAAAATCAAAATGAATATCTGAGATATGCATGAATGAAATGAATAGAGAAAATTGATTACAGGAAGGTCGAAAGAGTCGTTGATCGGTGAAAGGAAGCCTCCCCGGTCACTGGATCTCTTCACCCGCTTTTTACTTAAGCCCAATAATGAACTTTATCTATTTTGGGCCTCCAGCCCATTTATTTGGAAATACATTCATTACAATATCTACTCATACATTCATATAATTTAATTATGACAAATTACATAAATCACATACTTTTAAGGCAAAATTACAATTTATTTCTTAAAAGTTTATAATTAACGAAATCTCTCAAACGGATACAATAATATAAGCGCCAATACATTAATCTGATGTGCAAGATACATTAATCGTTAAATAAGATACATTACATTTTATACATGATACACTAATCTGATGTATATTTTATACATGATACATTAATCTGATGCGCGAGATACACTAATCTGATGCGCGAAAATGAGGAATTTTGGAGATTTGTAAAACTTATAGGGGATAATAGTAATAAGTAAATTAAAAGGCGGGATTTCTGTAATTTTTCCATTTAATTAATTACCTATTATGTATTCCACTATTTATTATTAATCATATACCAATACATAAATCACATACCACTCTTTAAAAATGGAGTCCTACCACTTAATTATCTATCTAAAATAGAGTCCTGCCGACTTAATTATTCATTCACTCTAAATCAAAACACACTCTAATTATGTACCACATTTGAAATCAGATACATCACTCCTAAAATATAGCCTAAAATAAATTCATACCCATTTTATTATCTCCCTAAAATGGAGTCCTGCCACTTAATTATCTATCTAAAATAGAGTATTATTCATTTAATTATCTCCCTAGTTTATTCCTTCACTCCAAATCAGTACACACTCTCTCATAATTTTTCTCCTCACACGTTCGGACTCCAACATTCTTATAGTAGTAGCAATAACCATGGCTGACAAGTTTCAATTCTTCAACGCCATGGCCGGCAGAACGTCCCCTCATTAGTTTGGTTGAATTTTCATATGAGACGATATAGACAAAAGTGAGAGAAGTAGAGACGGTCTTATAGAAGCAAGCCGACAAGTTTCAATCCATCAACGACATGACCAACAGAACGCCCATCGCTGGTTTGATGGAGTTTTTGTCTAGATACGATGGCATTTGATCGGAGAGAAGAGAGAGACGAAGGGAAGCGGATGAGAGACGGTAGTCAAAATATGTATCTAACAAAATATACGCATGCCGTCAAAATGCCCCTCCCAGATTTGGTGAAGTTTTCACCTGAGACGGCGATCTCTAGCCAGAGAGGGGAGAGTAGGAAAGACGGAGATCAAAATATGTATCTGATACAATACACACATGTGGCTAATTAAGAGCTCAAGTACATTATAAGTGTATATTATCTAAGTTAAGATCATATGTATTTATGAAAACCGATGCTTGAAAAAATGGGAAAAATAGAATTTCAGGGAAGAACACGTGATTTGCTCCTAAATTGATGTGTTTCAATTATATTTCACACTTAGATACACATAAGACGTATTTGCTTATATGTATCCGATATACGTATATTTAGACGTAGTAGATATATGTATCTGAAAATCAAAATATGGAAGGATTGTAATATCGAAAAATCACAGGAAGATTGGTAATTAGCTCCTAAACTAGTTGGACTTGTGTTATTTGCTCAATCACTTTTTAAGCTACTAATTACGATGTAGCCACAGTTACAAAAGTAACTACTTCAAATTTAGTCAATTCATAAGGAATTAGACGAAATAATCCCGAACTAGCATTTGGCCATGATTTTTATTTTTTTGAAATTGAACTTCTTCATAAATCAACTTTTTAGAATTCTCAAGAATTTTAAAACATCAAAAATGTGTTAACTTTTTTCACTCCAAATTACGCACAAAAAATAAAAAAATAATTCTAAGTTGTATTGAAAAAATTACTTTTTTCAAGTTTTACTATAAAACATAGCCAAAGACTGACTAAACCTACCTTCTTACATGCAAAATTTCACATGTTGCCTAGAATATGTTGCTTCTATGTTGTGCTAAAATCATTTGCTTAGTAATAATCATCATAAGTGTAGTTATTCAACATATCTCTATAAAATGTAATGCATAAAATAGACGCATGAATTTATTTTGAGATTTCACTTGGACATCTGTCACGACCCAAGCCTAGGGCCTAATCGTGACCGGCGAATAGGGAACCCGAAGGAACCCCAAACAAGCCTCATAGCGTATCTTACACATCATTGGTCGCGGAAGCAATTAAAATGACCATAAGCGATAAGCATAATCAAGGGGGAAATCGGGACTAAGGGAGCAAGAAAAAAAAAGAAGAAATGATACATAAATACCATAGATGAATCAAGCTCAAACATAATACACAACTTGTCCAACACCACCTCTAAACATAGGTACTTTAGCGGGGGCCAAGACAAACAACTGGGCTCACCCTCATAGACAAAACATAACTAAAAGGAAAAGTCTTATACATAGCAAAAGATCATAAGCAACGTCCCCGGAATGGAGGACTCACCAATAACCTTGATAGAAAATCGTATTAGCCACGCGGAGGACGAGGGTCAAGCGGTGCTCCGGTCCCTACATGGTGACATCATGTAGGCATAGAGTATGCGTTAGTACGTTTGAATGTACTAAGTATATGGGATGCAATGCAATGCAACAAGGGATGGACATCATAGGCAAAATGCATAATCGTACCCGATAGATAGCATATTAATGAGATGATATGTATAATGATGCTTATATAAAAATCATATTTAGTAGGGCATAGTATATGTGTAGTGAGTGACCATCAATATAGTATTTCCAAGGCCTACCACCCCCTTGGAGAGGCGAAAGAGGTACAAACCCCTCAATGTGGTTACCCGGGCCTACCACCCCCCGAGCTAGGGACCAAGGTACAAACCCCTCGATATGGTTATACGGGCCTACTACCCCCCGTACTAGGCAACCAAGGTACAAACCCCTCGATACGGTTATACGGGCCTACTACCCCCCGTACTAGGCAACCAAGGTACCAACCCCTTGATACGGTTACCCGGGCCTACAACCCCCCGAGCTAGGCTTGGTCGACTCACACACTATATAGAGAAAATCATATACATGTATCCATTTCATCATCATTTCAATACTTATATAATCATCCGACTCATAGGACGTACATTGGACCTTCCATTTCATAAGAATTCTATAAATGGCATTTTATCAAACATATGGTGGGCTACTTGTTCATGTAAATAAAATCATGTGTTTCAAGAGTACTAAGTCCAACCAATTTCAAAATCCATATAAAACAGCCCACCAACAACATACATATATATATACATATATAACAACCTTCATAATTTGATCATGGAGGCATGAAAACCATAAACATCATATAATCATTCCATTTCATGATAATATACAAAAATAGACCATAATAGGATGTGTAGTAATAATTCCATAATTCAAGAGTTCATAAATGATCATAAGGACCCATAAACTTGAAGTAAAATAGAGGATAAATGGTTGGACTTGTGGAAAGGAAGGTTTCCACAATCAACCCACATACCTCAACTTTGGAGAATTCTTGATGAAGATTGGAATGGAGAATTGCTTGAGATTGAATCTTGAATCCGGAATTAAAGCTTGGGATCCTTGAATTTGGTTGATGATCTTGGTGGAATTTTTGGAGAGGGTTTAGAGAGAGTTTTTGGATGTTTTGAAGTTAAATGACTAAGTATGGATATGTCCCCTTTTTATAAAAAAACGTCCCAACACTTAGAAAAAAAATTGAGGCGGGTGAACAGTGTTTTCGGCTACTGGAATTTGCATTTTCTGCCGGACAGGTTTTACGAAAATGGTCATAACTCCTTCATCCTAACTCGGAATGAGGTGAAACAAATTGCGTTGGAAAGCTAACTCACAGAGCTTTAATTTTGATAGTTTGAGCTCCTTCCAGTTCCTTGTGTGCTGAGAGATATGCCCCTTTAAAGTTGACCCTCAAAATCGCATTTTTTGCGATATTCGAATTTTGATACGGTTGTTCTAAAATTCGGGTTAGACTCATTTCCCACTCAATTTGACCCCCTGAATAAGAATATGAAGTCGAATTTCCGAAATGATGCACGGATTTTGAGATATATGGAAATTACAATTTAAGGTGTTTTCGAAGCACATTTTCGGGCATTTTTGGGGTCGTTTCAACATCTTAATTGGGCCCCACATCATTTGAACCTTCCAAAAGACTTTTACTATATAATTTGGACACAAAATTAATATGCAACAAAACACAAAAGGTGAATACAATACACGTCAAAATAAGAAATAAAATGAAGACACGTGAATTTTAATTAAATATACATAAGAAAGTATTTTACAAAAAAACATTATTCTTTGTTTCATGTTCTCATGCCTCAACTATAACTGTATCTAAAAAAAAAAGAAGTGAAACCCCCATTCTCTACCCCATCTTTTATTTCTCCTTCTCAACTCTTCCTCTTCTTCAAACTTTCTTTCTCCGTATCTTTATAAAAAAAATTAAATTTTGTATTTCAAATAATTTTTTTACGAAACTCCATTAATTTTGACAAAGTCTACATAAATTCGATTATTAAATTTAATATCAAAGTGAGATGAAAAGTTGAGTCTTAATATTTTCAATAAAACTTACAATTTTTTTTCATATCCAAATAAAGTTACCGACCAAGTTCAGGGGTATTTTCAACACTTCTCTAAAAGTTATAGTGGAAGAGAAAAGAGAATCGAATTTCCAAAGCATATTCTTCATTCCATAACATTAAATTTTACATTGACTTTCTTGCACTTTCAGAAATTTATATTTTCGTTGAAAATACCATGAAGGTATGCCACTTATGCACATTAAAATTTGGACTGAAAAAAATTAAAATGTCTAAAACTAAAAAAAAGTATGCAGTCAGTAAAGGAAATTATACAGTGAATATGTAAGATGACACTAAACACAATCATAAAATAAAGTAAAATAAATGAAAGACATATCAAAATCAGTGTATAAATGTCATATGTAAATCGCTTTCAGAATATAAAAGGAATCTATTCCTGAAATTCTGAACTGAAAATATTGGTCAGGTATTATATCTATAAAATCATGATGATGATACACGTATATAAAATTAATAATATTTTTACTTAGAAGTCTCTTATAGCTGACAAACACCACTTGAGATCATGATGTCGAACTTACGATTCAGTTGGAAGGGCTTCTCTATACCTTGTCAGGGTAAAGAACATGCCTGCCTAATATGGATCCACTAACGGAACCTCAAAGGGATAAAGGAGTTGATTGACAAGGCAACATACTAAAGTCCTACAGTGACATGTGGTTATGAAATTTAGATTTTCCGAATTTGCGTCCTCTCGGTGTTAAACAATCATAATTAGGTACTATTTATCTGAATAAAGTGTGAGACTAAACTCAAATCTGTAAGACAAAGCTCAAATTCTTCTTTCTAAAATCATATGCTGAAATTTCTTTCTAAAATATATCTTTCAAATCTTGTTCATAGCTTAAATCATGAGAAAAATTCTAAAATATGCATATCTTGTACTTCATTTTTATACTTATTAAGATTTTTCATTTCCATCCTTATTAATTAGTTTTGGACAACAATTTTTTTATGATTCATGATGCTTATATTTCAAATCAAGAGTTTAGAGTCTTTTTGTTATTTAAAAAAACCTTCATAAATCATAAACAATGTCATGTCCAAAACAAATTAATAAGGATGACAGGGAAAACCTTACTATGTATAAAATTGAAGTATAATAGTCAAGAATTCATAATCATGATAATTTAAATAATCATGCAATTCGGGTCATACATATGATGAATTTGAAATCGGTTTTGACAACCCTAATTATGGAACTAAATTAATGAAAACTGAGAAGTTTTGAACATGAGGATATAAGGAATTCCTCATTGAAGTCATACATACATTAGTGACGAAACTTGATGAAGAATCCTTAAAGAGTACCCTAAGATTTTGGATGAGAATCTTGAACTTGGAGCCTTTAGAACTTAGAAAAATGGAGAGATCACTTTCTTGATGTTCTTGAGTTTTCGAAGAAGGAGAATTAGGTATTTGCGGGAGCTACAATGCATATTAGGAGGTTATTAGGCTATCAAATAGACTTGGGGAAGTTCATTGAGGGTAAAAGGGCAAGAATACTCCTCTTGAAACGTAAGAAGACTAGGAAAATTGATAAAAATGACCTTTTAATAAATCACGTTGACCAATTCGATGATTTGGAGGCCCCATCACCAAAATTTTTGTTGGATTGCCAAAATTAACAACTTTGAATCGCCAAAGTAAAAGTTTTTGAAGATTTTTGGACAATTCTATGCAGTTCGGCGATACGCCAAACTATTCGATGATTTGCTGAACTGACAAGCGCCATCGTCAATTTTTCTAGTCTAGACATGTTCTAGTAAAATGACTATAACTTTCTATTCTGAACTCATATTAATGAACGATCAGTGGAGTTGGAAAGATGACTTATAGACCTCTAATTTGATAGGTGTGGTCTACCTAACTCTTCATATTATGAGAGATATGGTTACTTAAAGTTGACTCTTGTATGACTCATGGAAAAACTTAATTGGTAGAGAAGTTTTGAACTCAACTTATTGCTAGAGGTCTCTTATGACCCTAAACCACATCAGCTACATTTCCTACACCTAGGAATAGACCTTAACACACATATACAGATTAAAAATCTGTGGGTTCGGGTCTACACACAAAAAAATGATTCTGATCTTTGTTAGAAGTTACGAAATGTTACAATATCTCCCTCTTGGGATCATTCATCCTCGAATGATGGTCGAGCTACATAACCAACTAAAGCTAACTTTTCTCAACCAAAATCTCTAACAAGATCATTACCTCTTAAAGGGAGACACAAAGGAAGAGGATGAATGTAGAAGCTAAAACACTTAGACACATGATATAAATCTTGAACCTGAAGTAAGAGAAAGGTAAGAACCTTTGGCATTTTCATCTTGAGGAGTGAACAATTGTGGGTATCTAGCTTTCATATTTTTTTCGGCTTCCCAAGTAGCCTCTTCAACAAATTGATTTATCCAAAAAATCTTAACTAACACCACCTCCTTAGTTCTCAACTTGCGAATCATCTAGTATCTGAATCAATACCTCTTCAAAAGATAAACTATCCTTCACCCCAATATCTTGAAAGGAACAATGAGTGATGGAGCGCCAACAAACTTCTTCAACATAGAGATGTGAAACATAGGACACACTGCTTTCAACTCCATATGAATCAATACCTCCTCAAACGATAAACTATCCTTCACCCAATAGTCTCAAAGGTAACAAAGAGTGATGGATTGTCAACAAATTTCTTCAACATGGAGACGTGAAACATAGGACGCATTGCTGCCAACTCCATAGGCAACTCTAGCTCATAAGCTACTTTCTCAATTCTGCTAAAAAATATGATAGTGACCAATCTACCGAGGACTAAGCTTCCCCTTTTTACCAAACCACATCACTCTCTTCATGGGTGAGACATTCAAGAAGATTCAATCATCAACTTCAAACTCTAATTCTATTCGCCTCACATCAGAATACGATTTTTGCCAACTTTGAGAAGTTCTATCAACCGCTCTCGAATCAATGTAACTTTCTGCATGGCTTGGTAGACTAAGTCCAGTTTTATCAAAGTAGCCTCACCCACCTCGAACCAACCAATTGGAGAAACTACACCTTCTCTTATATAGTACTTCAAAGAGAGCCATTTAAATACAAGAATGGTAACTATTATTATAGGTAAATTCAATAAGAGGTAAGTGATTATCCTAATTATCTTTAAAGTCAACCGCCCAAGCGCTCAACATATATTCTAAAGTTTGAATAGTGCACTCTGCTTGTCCTTCGATCTGTGGATGAAAAGTTGTACTAAGGTCCACACGGGTGTCTAAACCCATTTGGAAAGACTTCCAAAATGAGTAGTGAATTGAGTATCCCTATCCAAGATGATAGATAAGAAAACACCATGAAGCCTGACTTACTCGCGAATATATAATCTGGTGTAATCCTCATCTGTATATGTATTCTTAACAAGTGATATGCCCAAATTACACCTCCCTAAAGAAGTATAAGCGGTTGTTGTCAAATAAAAAACCTAACAGAGGTTAAGGTCGATCCCGCAAGAAATAAGGTCTAGACTTAGGCCAATTTACTGTTGATTGCACTTTTAGTCAGATTATTTCCCTAAAATGGGGGGTTTTGTAACACAAAATATTGATTGATGTTAGTAACAAGTAACCAAGTAACATGATTTAATGTTTTGTTAAACCAATAAAAGATGATACTAGGATGTATGTGTTCCCCATAAGTTCTTAATGCAGTAAACCTTATAATAGTAACCCTTATCTAGTGTTTAACATGCAAAGTCAGTAAGTTAGGTATCTCTTAAGTAATTGATCGTCCAAATATGAAATTTCATCACACAACTTGGTCAGTCTACGGGTGTATGCTTTACTAACCCTTACCCCTGACCCCAAATCTCACATCTTTAGGTTAGGCTATTAGATAGCGGATTATCAACACTAAATCTCTATTGTTTAATCTCTTTTCCCATTCATTACTTCCTTGGTCAGGCAAGTAGGAATACAATGAGTTCTAATGCTCCACACCGTTAAAAAGCAATCAAAAGAAAGAGATCAATAATACATGCATAAACACTATTCAAGGATTACTTAATACATGCATAAACACTATCAAGAACTTACTTTTAGAGTAGATGAAATCTAGAATCTTGAATTGATGAACAAAAAGCAATATTAGAAACTACACTACAAGAAATTAAATGCACAAAGTGTTTGAAAATTAATTCTCAAAGCCAAAACCAAAAATATCAAATTGTCTAACTCCCAAAAACAAAAATTACAACTAATAGTTATAGACATCAAATCCTAAATAAAGTAGAAAATAGAAATCTAAGAAAATTTGGCTTAGCAGTTGTTTCTACGGTTTATTCCTACGACCCATAAGAATTTCTACAATTTGTAAGAACCTTTTGTCAATCAGCAACTACTCCTCTTAAATCTAGACTCTTCTACGGGTATGTTCTACGGACTGTAGAACTTTGTATCACCCGTTCTTACATTCCGTCATTTAAGCACTGGAGCTCAAACTTTCTGAAAATTTTCACAACTAAATTCTACGACTCGTAGAAGTTCTTGCTCGTCATGTGGATTCATCGTTAGACTTAGCCTCAATTTCCACTGCCTTAGTCCACGACTCATACCTACGACTTGTAGAAAAGTCTACGACTCGTAGGTCGAGTCGTCAATCATAAGAACTGTTGCTGCTTCAAGTCTTTTAATCCCGACTGCTCCAAACCTATTTTCCTGGAATATACATGCAAAATACCATCAAATTTAATTACAAATGCTTAAAACACATGCAAAAATCCAAGTTTAAAGCATTATAAGTACTGTAAATACACAGTACATCAACACCCTTAACTTAAAATCATTTCTTGTCCTCAAACGACACTTCTAACTCTAAACGACATGATGCAAAAGCAAACTCAAAACCTAAGCAATCGCATGACATTATTTTCACCGTCAACCCACAATTACCAGCTTTTAGCATAGTGCAATCATTAAGTTCAACAACAAGCTAAAAACATGTAGATCAATTTATGACATAGACATACCAACATACACATTCACATACACAGTTAGCAATCACCAAGATACCAACTCTTCGACAGTTTCACTTGTGCTCTCACTGCAAAGAAATCCCTTTGTCCATACAAATAATGATTTTTCATTAAAGTTTAGGGATTCAATATACACCCACTCTCATAATTGAATTCAGTACTATACATGCACAATACCATAGGTTTTCCCTTATTTTCTACACTTAGACTTTAATACCATTGAATTATGATCAGTATAGGACTTTCTTAGCTTATAATGTATGCTTAGGGTCATGGTATGGTATATATGGATTTTAAGTGACTTTTCTACCCTTCTTGACATTACATTTACTAGTTTCCTCTTTTACAACCAATCAGGGTATCACATTTATCTTTCTTTTCTCCTTATTGTTCATTGAAGCTAAGGTGTGAATTTTCTTCACATTTCTTTATCGATTCAACCACACCATCTAATCTTTTAGTTTCTCACTACACAACTCTTTTCATACCCCTTTCATCTTCTTGTTTTCCTCTCTAGTGGCCACCCTCAACTTAGACTTTTAGCCTGAGTTGAGGTACACGATGTCCAAGCAAGGCAGGGCCAAAACAAAGGATAACTATTTTTCTTTATAGTATCAACCCATAACTTAGGAGTTTTACCTCAGTTGAGGTGCACGATGTCAAAGTAGGGACCATAGCCAAAATAAAGGATAAGAATTTTCACAGGGAAGGTGAGTTGGGTAAATTGAAAGAATGATATAATTCAGGCTCAGTACTTTGGATCGAAGAGTGCATTTTTTCATTTTGTCGGATGTTTTTAGGCTTAAGTGGATTCAATTTAATGGTCTATGATACTTCCCTAATTCACAGTTAAATCATCTTCGCAAGACTAACGGAGCAAGTTCTAGATTGGCATATACAATAGATTGAACAACTATTTTCTCTCACACACATGGAACATTGCTTCACTTATCAAATTATCAGTGTACCTGGTTCATGCTTCAGCTTAAGTCAAGTTATCCGGTTGGTTCCTATCATGTCATAAAAAGATCGTACATAGTTAACTTATCAATCACACAGATAAAGCACATAAGTCAAAATGCTCTATTTCCATCATGCTTTTATTTCTAGTCTACTTCTACAATTTACATCCTCAACATGTTGGTTCAACATAAATTAAATAATACTTAGGGAAAAAGATCATAGTTAAGAAAATTCGAAGGCATAAGCAGAGTGTTCGGGTTATTCACACTTCACCTTTACATCCGCGTAATTTCCTTCGGATTGAGCCGACATCCGTTATGGTCGTCATTCAATTGAAAGAATCTCCTTTCCAGAACCACACGTGAGATTTTCACTTCATACGGCTCCTCCCTTATTACAGATTCACCCCACTGCATGTGAAATACAGTGTAGTGCCCTCAATGCATAAAAAATTAAAAATGAAGGGTGAAGACAAATCTATGGCGCATAAGTGCGGAACACCTAATTAAAGACGTGGTGGTCCGTCGGTGTAGACCCTGGTTCATCAGCATACACTTCTACATCAATCTATGTGGCGCCATCGGTAATGCCCTCCAAAATAACCGAAGGAGCACCATCGGTAATGCTCTTGAACGTTATGAGGAGCATCATCAATAGTGCCCCTAGAACCTGAAGGTCCAATTGCCAACTCCGTCTCTCTGCTATGACAACTGCTCATCAGCTAAAGACTATCGTCATGTAGCTTCAAGCTCACGTCTCTTTGTCTCTTTTCTTCACTCTTCGTTCCTCTGCTCTATTAATAACATCATCAGAGGTCCAAGTCTGCTTTCATGCACGAAGAGGGTCAAAAGAAGGGGCATCATCACCAAATTAGGCAAAAATCACATCATCCCAACATCTATTGGTACATGATCCGGTGCAGAAGAGACCGCAACAGACAATGCATTTAAATCTGCTCAGAGTGTAGCCAACTTCATTTGGAATCCTGTAAGATGAGCACTCGGCGTAGTTTGAGGTTTGGCTAGTACCTTCACCCCGAAGGCATCTATCCTCTTTTGTGTGTCAAGATTCTGCTCCACCATAACAACCTGCATCCTTACCTCAAAGTCCTCAACAACCTACCGCATCCAAGGCCTATTATGTAGTAGTAGCATACTCATTTATGTTTCCAGCTTTTGAAGTCTGGCCAAGGGGACCATAGGGATACTCGAAATAGGGGAAGCATGAGGTGTTCTCCCAATCGGGACTGATATAGAATGAGCAGTTGTCTTAGTTGTCTCAGTAATAGGGGCTGGAATATTGCCCTCTCCAGGCTGCTCCTATGCAGGTGTCTTGTCCATAGGCGACATATCAATCTGAATACCTTGTCTTGGTGCAGAAGGGTTGGCCTCATCATGGATTAGACCAGCATCCATGGTCTTCATCACCTCAATCATTTGACCAATACCAATTACCGGAATAGTGGCCTCTCTGCATTGGTGAAATATCAAACAAGGGAATGGCAGTGTAATAGTCTTTCAGAATGCCCTCTCATGTATCTTAACAATCAATACATAGGTGAAATCAATCTCATGCCCGACCATCAAACAAGAAATCATGACTGCCTGATCCCATGTCAATTGATTATTCACCATCGTAGGAGACAATCTAGCATGGACAATCGACCACCAAAACTTGGCAGAAAAAATTTAGTGTGGTCTTCTTAATAGGGAGTGTAAAATCCCAAACCCATTCAACTTCGACCCTCTGCTCAGTAATATACCTATCTACCCATCGAGACAAGGCCTTTCTCTACTCTAAGTCTCTCATAGTAACTATGTTCTGAACTAGCTATATCTGGTAATCAAACTCAACTGTATTAATCGATTGTGCATGAGATGGACCGTAAATAAAATGCCAGACCGTGACCTATGATAAATCTAGTGGAATATCCCACATTAAAATATCCAAGAGCGGAGGCTGATTTAACTCCTTGACCCTTGGATGCAAGGCATTCTTCATAGTGGCTGCGTAGGAGGCATAAAACTACCTTACTATGATAGGACTATAACTGCCCGGTGTTTTCACCATCCACTCGCTCATGTGCCTCCAAAATAGTTCATGCATGGCCAGTATTATGTGAAGGCTGCCTATAATAACCTATCGCTTATCCGTAATAGGGCGGGCATGCTTCTACTGAGCATTCTAGTTGATGGAGTCCAGGTAGAGATGAAACAAACCCTAAACACACCATCTATTTGGCTCGCCAACAATCCGTACCAGCTCAAAAAGACAAGTGAGAGGTATATCATGTGCCTCTTCGGGCTCAGCAGTATCAGAAGTAAATGTTGCAATTGAATCTGATCTGGAACCTTACTCAGACTACGAGCTGGAATGTGAACCAGAGATTGACCCGACCTGTGTTCCCTCTTCAGATTGGGAAACAACTGCTTGAATGGGGGAGTTTGCCTCATCCGGCATCGACACAATTTAAAGTCGCTTGGACTGTTGGCATGTTATCCTTGGTGCCTTAGGTGAGTCTGTAACACCCCGTATTACACATATGCTAGTTCTATTCTTATGATACTCTTGACATAGCCCTATCATATAGGTAAGGGACCATGTTTCTTATAAGATTAGTGTTGGTTTAAACTAACTTGGAAGGTGATGCGATGCCTTGCACATTTCAACATGTGTACTCCAAGTTAACCCCGACAAAAGTATTTAAACTCTATATAGTAAGGTTGTAGTTGGGTTTAAAGCTGAAATTTAAGTGCTAAGTTAAGGAAAAAAGGATTAATATTTAGAGAATGGATTGAAATAAGTGAACTGCTTGCTTGACTTAACTAAGCTAGTAGGTGACAAGTAGGTGGCAAGTAGGTACATCACCCAGTTAGACTTATTGACCAGCTGAAATGACCAAGTAGGTGCATCACCTACTAAGATTATTTTGACCATATTGGGCCAAGTACACTACCACCTACTTGCACTATTTCTGGCCCAACTTGAGTAGAAGAATAAGGGATAAAATGGATCAGACTTAGGCCTATGTTAATGGACTCAATTGAGGCCAAAACTAAGTTAAATAAAATGAAAATGAAATTAAAATCTAGCAGCCAAATCTGCTAAGGCCCAATGCAAGTTAAGCCCAACTAAGGAAAAGGGCAACTAGGTGAATCACCTACTTTGACCTTTTGAGCAGCTTGATGTACATAAGCAGGTGCATCACCTACTTGACCGATTAGTGGCTGAAAATGAAGCTAAAAAGAAGGAGGTTCTAGAGGATATTTTTAAGGGTCAAGAAAGCTCAATATAAGATAATTGGCTGCCATTTCCACTCCTTTTAACACATAAAAAAGTGAGAATTAACTCCAGCTCTCTCTCTCACTTTTCTATTAAGGATTAAAACAACAGCCATAAAATTCTTTCTAGGTTTCTTGAAGAAACCCTCATATTTGCAAACCAAGGTAAGAAAAACACTTATGGATTTAGCTTAATCCTCCCATGGAAGACTAGGAAAACTTGTTATTCATGCTTAATTATAAGTACAAGGCAGAAGTTCCTACAAGCTACTGCTCATTTTTCTTCTTGGTTATTAAGAAACTTTTTTCTTCTTTTTGGTTTAAGTGTGAAGGGAAGTTGAAGTTCTAGAAGAGTTCAAGTTATAAGGAAAAGTTGCAGAAATTGAGCTAAGATGACTACTCCATTTTTTCCCTCCTTATGTATGAGTTTGAGTGAAGAATTATGGGTGTGCTGTCATTAAGAACTCAAGGGGTGGCGAGCTCAATAGTTGGTTGTATGATAAAGAATATTTAGGGTTGTTTTATGTGTATTGTTGTTGGGGCAACTTGGGAAAGAATATATAAGGTATGTATTAGACAGAGAATGAGTGTGTGGTGATATACATTTGTTTAAGCATTGTATGGGCTCATTGTCCGTCAAAGTTAGCTGCTGTGTTACTAAGCTCACAGTGTAATAGCTGCTGATTTTAGTTTATCATGACTTATATTGTGGATTAACACCTAAAAGGGGAGGCCAAATCATGATAGTTGTACTGGTCAGATAATAAGGTATGTAAGGCTATTCGATTCCATATTCCTTGGCATGAAATCTGATATTTGCGATTAATATCAACAAAGTGAATTTCCTAAGTTCTATTCCTAGTAAAGGAAACATAGGGGCAGCGTATAATCTCCAACATGGCTAATGCTATTTTCTCCTCTCTTTAGTAAGTCAAGTTACTCAGTATATGTTCATTACACTATATTTCTGTGTTTACGTGCTAGTATAGAAATGATATTCACAACAACAAGCTTGGCAAATTCACTTCTTGGTCAATTGAAGTCAATTGTGTCATTTAAGCTCATAAGTAATGCATTGATGTTACATAGATCCTTATGTCATTGTTACTACCTTGAAGTTATTATTTTCATGTCCTCTACTACTGGTCTGTAGCTTGAAATCTCAAAAATAATTATGACCACCAAAACAAGAATCTCAAACATTAAATAATCTAAGTGAAGTAATCTCTATAATGATTGGTGGCAGCCCAGGGGCAAAAGCCTAGCATGGGTTGTACCCAATTGGTATAGAAGGGTAGCAGCTCAGGGGCAAAAGTTTAGCATGGGATGATCCCAATTGGTATAGAAGGGTGGCGACTCAGGGGCGAAAGCCTAGCATGGGCCGATCCTAATTTGTGTAATTATGTGGACAACATCCAAAGGGTTAAAATGCCTAGCATGGGTCATCCTCTTCTACCACTGATCAACTGGTCATTTGTATCACATGTTCTATAAAGATTATAAAGTACAGAAAAGTAAAAGAAAAGAATGTAACATACAAGATCCCACAAGAGTAAGCAAAGGTGGTCTTCTGTTCTGATCTATGCAATATATTGATACTTGATTTCATTTGAGCCATTGTTTTATATATGTTATTGCCTTACATATTAAGTACATTTTTTTGTACTAACATCCCTTGCGGGGGATTCTACATTTCATGCTGCAGGCACAAGTGCTCCAGCTAATAAACCTCTTTATTAGGAGCACACGACACTCAGCTACTTTTGGTGAGCTCCAGGTTGATTCGGAGCTTTACTGAGTCCTTGGTAGATTCATTTTGGTATTGTATCGTAGTTAAGGGTAAGGCGGTGTCTGTCCCAACCTACGCTAAAAGATATAAAACCTTAGAGTAGGTTGGGACAGACCCCGCCTTACCCTTAACTACGATACAATACCAAAATGAATCTACCAAGGACTCAAAAAGCTCCAAATCAACCTGGAGCTCACCAAAAGTAGCTGAGTGTCATGTGCTCCTATTGAGGAGGTCTACTAGCTGGAGTACCTGTACCTGTAGCATGAAATGCAGCGTCCTCCGCGAGGGACGTTAGTACGAAAAAATGTACTGAATATGTAAGGCAATAACATATATAAGTAAGAGTTCCAATGAAACCAAGTATCAATATATGTGTGCATAAATCAAAACAGAAGACCACCTTTGTTAACTCTTGTGGGATCATGTATGTTACATTCTTGTCTTTACCTTTATGTGTGTTATGATCTTTATAAGGAATGTGATATGAATGATCAGCTGATCAGTGGTAGAAGAGGATGACCCATACTATTAACCCTGGGATGCTCTCCTTATTCATAATTACACAAATTGGGATCGGCCCATGCTAGGCTTTCACCCCTGAGCTGCTACCCTTCTTTACCAATTGGGATCGACCCATGCTAGGCTTTCGCCGCTGAGCTACCACCCTTCTATACTAATTGGGATCGACCCATGCTAGACATTTTCCCCGGGGCTGCCACTCATAATTATACAGATTGCTTCACTTAGATTCTTTAATCTTTGAGATTGTTATTTTGGTGGTCTTAATCATTTTTGAGATTTGGAAATACGGACCAATAGTAGAAGACATGAAAATAATAACTTCAAGGCAGTAACTATGACATAAGGAACTTAAATGACACAATTGACTTCAGTTGACTAAGATGAGAATTCACCAAACTTCCCTTTGCAAATACCGTTTCTTTACTAGAACATAGGAGGATAACTACACAAGTATAGAGTAGTGAACATGTAATGAAGTAATTCTACTAACTAAGGAGAGGGGGAAAGATTGTTAGCTATTCAGAGATCGTACGTTGCCACTATATTTCCTTTACTAAGAATAGATCTTAGGAAAATTAGTTCATTGATATTGATCGCAAATATCAGATTTCATGCCAAGGAATATCGAGTCGAATAGCCTTACATACCTTATCCTCTGACCAATACAACTATCACGATTCAGCCTCCCCTTTTAGGTTTTAATCTATAATATAAGTCATGATAAACTAAAATTAGCAGCTATCACACCGTGAGCCTTGTAAAATAGTAGCTAACTTTGATGGATAATGAGCCCATACAGCCCTTAAAATAACGTGTATCACCACATCCTCCTTCTCTGCCCAATACATACATTATATATCATTTTTCAAGATTACCCAAGGTAACCAACAACGATACACATCAAACAGCCTCAAATATTCTCTATCATACAGCCAACTATTGAACTCACCACCCCTTGAGTTCTTCATGACAACACACCCATAATTCCTCACTCAAACTCATACATAAGGAGTAAGAAAATGGAGCAGTCACCTTACCTCAATTTCTGCAACTTCTCCTTATAACTTGAATTCCTCTAGAACTTCAACTTCCCTTCACACTTAAACCAAAGAAGAAGAGAAAAATATCTTAATAATTAAGGAAAATGAGTAGTAGCTTGTGGGAACTTCTACCTTGTACTTATAATTATGCATGAATAACATGTTTTCTAGTCTTCCATGGGAGAATTAAGCTAAATCCATAAGTGTTTCCCTTACCTTGGTTTGCAGATATGAGGATTTCTTCAAGAACCCTAGAAGGAATTTTTAGGTTGCTCTTGAGAGAAAATAGAGAGATAGATAAAGTAAATTGTGAATTTTGTATGTTAAAAAAGATCAGCTCATATTGGATTTAGATGGAACCTTCTTGACCATAAAAAAATAATCCTCTAGAACCTTCCTTTTTGGTCCATTTTCAGCCACTAATTGGTCAAGTAGGTGATGCACCTGCTTATGTACATCAAGTAGCTCAAAAGGTCAAACTAGGTGATGCACCTACTTGCTTTCACTTGGGCTTAAATATATTGGGCCTTGACAGATTTGGCTGCTGGCCTTTAATTTTATTTTCCTTTTATTTAACCTAGTTTGGGCCTCAAGTGAGTCCATTAGCATAGGTCCAAATCTGATCCATAAACCTTGGCCTTTTTATCTAGATCCATACAGCTCAAGTAGGTGATGCACCTACTTGGTCCTTTGGACTGGTCAATATGTCAAAGTAGGTGATGCACCTACTTGTCACCTACTAGCTTAGTTAAGTCAAGCAAGCAACTCACTTATTTTATTCCATTTTCTAAATATTAATCCCTTTTGGTTTAACTTAGCACTTAACTTTCAAATTTAAGCTCAAATACCACCTTAATGTCTCGAGTTAAATACTCCCGTTGGAGTTAACTTGCAGTACATATGCTGAAACGTGCGAGGCATCACATCAACTTCCGAGCTAGTTTAAACCAACGCTAATCATATAAGAAACATGGTCCCTCACTTATACTATAAGGCTATGTCAAGTATCACAAGAATAGAACAAACATATGCATAATACGGGCTGTTACATCCTTCCCTCCTTAAAACACACGTCCTCGAATGTTAGCATGGTTATCAAGCCCAAACAAGTTCAAGCCTAAGTTAGTACTACTATTAATCACATTGAACATATAGACTTATACTTACTTGTCAATGCCTCAACTCAACATTTTCATCTTTCTCATTGGTCTAGAAAAGATGAGGATTCTTCAATTTCATTGCTTATTCCGCTTCCCATGTAACTTATTCTACTTGTTGGTTCCTCCATAATACTTTTACCCAAGCTACTTCTTTATTTCTTAACCTCCTAACTTGTTGATCCAGAATAGCAATGGGTACTTCTTCATAAGTGAGATCTCTCGTAACCTGTACATCTTCAGTAGGAGTAATACGAGATGGGTCACCTACACATTTTTGAAGCATTGAGACACGAAACACCGTATGAACGATTGAAAGCTCTTGAAGTAGCTCTAACTCATACGCAACTTGGGCAATTCTTCGGATAATCTTATATGGCCCTATATAGCGTGGACTCAACTTTCCTTTTTTTACCAAACCTCATCACCACTTTCATTGGTGACACCTTCAAGAACACCTAATACCCTATAGGAAATTCTAGTCCTCTCCTTCTAACATTTGCATATGATTTATGCCGTCTTTGAGCTGTTTCTAGCCGCTACTGTAGCACTTTGACCTTTTCCATAGCTTGATGAACAAGATCTGGCCCAATTAAGGCAGTTTCACCTGTTTCGAACCATCCAATTGGGGATCTACATTTTGTACCATATAAATCTTCATAAGGTGCCATTTTAATACTTGAATGGTAGCTATTGTTGTATGCAAACTAGATCAAAGGCAAATGATCATCCTAACTACCTTTGAAGTCCAATATACAAGCTCACAACTTACTCTGAAGTGTTTGAATTGTACGTTCTACCTGACCATCTGTTTGAGGGTGAAATGTTGTACTTAAATTCACTTGCGTTCCCAAACTCTTCTGAAATGAATTCCAAAAATTTGCAGTGAATTAAGCTCCTCTATAAGATATTATAGAGATTGGCACTCCATGTAGTCTTACTATCTCTTTAATAGACAACCTTGCATACTCTTCAGTTGTATAAGTAGTCTTCACTAGCAAGAAGTGCGCTGGTTTGGTGAGTTTGTCAACTATTACCCATACAGAATCAAACTTCCGAAATGAGCGAGGCAAACCAGTGAAAAAATTCATGTTGATCATGTCCCACTTCCAAATTGGAAGTTCCATACACTGCATATAACCTTCGGGCTTTTGGTGCTCTACTTTTACTTGTTGACAATTTGGACATTGAGCCATGAATTCCGCAATGTTCTTCTTCATGTCCCCCAACCAATTCATTTCTTTCAAGTCATGATACATTTTAGTTGACCCCGGATGGACAAAATATCTCGAATAATGTGCTTCCACTATAATCCTCTTTCTTAATTCCTTTACGTTAGGTACACACAATCTGTTTTGACACCGAAGTACTCCCTCTTGAGTAAGCTGAAATGCCCTTGTCATACCCTGTTGTACATTCTCCTTCAGCTGTAATAGAATAGGATCAGTGTACTGCTTCTCCTTCACTCCCACTACTAATGAGGATTCTGCCGCATTTTGCACAATTACCCCTTCATCTGGAGATTCAAGAAAGCGAACCCCCAAGCTAGCTAGTTGGTATAGATCTTTAGTTATATCTTGTCTTCCCGTGAACTGTCCATAAGTGCTTGAAATCTTCTTTCCACTTAAAGCATCAACTAGCACATTTGCTTTCCCAGGATGATACAAAATATCCATGTCATAATCTTTTAATAACTCAAGCCACCTTCGATACCTCAAATTCAGGTCCTTTTTGCTTAAAGATATATTGCAAACTCTTGTGATCAGTATATATGTCAACATGAACTCCATACAAATAGTGGCGCCATATCTTCAAAGCAAACACCATTGCTGCTAACTCTAGATCATGGGTTGGATAATTTTTCTCATGTGGCCGCAACTGCCTTGATGCATAAGCTATTACTTTACCATGTTGCATCAATACATACCTAGGCCCACTCCCGAAGCATCTCAATGCACTTCATACCCTTCCGTTCCTTCTAGAATTACCAATACATATGTAGAGGTTAATTTATTCTTCATCTCTTGGAAGCTTTTTTCACATGCATCACTCCATTGAAACTTGGTTGCTTTGTGTGTTAGTATTGTTAAGGGTGTAGCAATGGGAGAGAATCCTTCAACGAACCTTCTGTAATAACCTGCCAATCCAAGAAAACTACGAATCTCCGTAGGAGTTGTTGGTCTTGGCCAGTTTTTCACAGCTTCTATCTTTTGAGGATCAACCTTTATTCCTTCGTCAGATACAATATGACATAAGAATGCCACAGATTTCAACCAAAACTCACATTTAGATAACTTCGAATACAACTTACGATCACGAAGAATTTGTAAAACCTGCCGCAAGTGATTAGCATGGTCCTCTCTCGATCTTGAATACACCAAAATGTCATCTATCAATACTATCATGAACACATCTAGAAATGGCTTGAACACCCGATTCATCCAATCCATAAAATCTGCTGGTGCATTTGTTAGCCCGAATGACATGACTAAAAACTCAAAATGACCATACCGTGTTCGGAAAGGTGTCTTGGGAATATCTTTGTCTTTGAACCTTACTTGGTGATACCCTGACCTCAAGTCGATTTTTGAAAAACACTTAGCACCTTGTAACTGATCAAACAAATCATCAATTCTAGGAAGGGGATATTTGTTCTTAAAATTTACTTTATTCAACTATCGGTAATCAATGCACATTCTCAACGAGTCATCTTTCTTACGTACAAACAAAACTGGTGCTCCCCATGGGGACCTACCTTATGAATCCTTTTTTGAACAAGTCTTTTAATTGCTCTTTCAACTCTCGTAATTCCGCTGGGGCCATTCTTTATGGAGGGATGGATATAGGTTGAGTATCTGGAATCACATCAATACCAAACTCTTCTTCTCGTTCCGGAGGCAAACCGAAAGATCTTCAGGAAATAAATCGGGAAATTCATTTACCACTGGAATGGATTGAAGGGTTGGTGACTCCACATCTATATTTTCACCCTTACTGGATGACATATGTATAATTTGGACATCATCTTCTTTGCCTTAAGGTACGAAATAAACTTACCTCTTGGTGCCCCAATATTACCTTTCCATTCAAGGACTGACTCTTTTGGAAAATGGAAATGTACCATCTTAGTTCGGCAATCTACCATGGCATAACAAGAAGCTAACCAATCCATACCCATTATAACATCAAAACCTACCATTTCTAGCTTAAAAAGGTCAGTCAATGTATCACGATCACAAACAGTTACAATGCAATTACGATAAACCTTTCTAGCTATAATAGACTCATCAATCGGTGTAGACAATTCAAATGGCTTCACTAATAATTCTGGAGTTCTTTTGAACTTTCCAGCAATCAATAGAGTAACATATGACAATGTAGACCCCAGATCAATTAGTGCATATACAATATGTGAAAAGATGGACAATGTACCTGTAACCACATTCGGTGAAGCTTCCAAATTTTGTCGATCCCCTAGACCATATGTGCGATTCTGAATTCCACTAGAACTAGCTGCTCCCCTAGATCCTCTACCACAACCTATAGGCATCTGTAGTCCCCTACCTAAAGAAGGTGCTGATGATGATGATGCAATAACTGATCTAATAGGTTGTCCCACACCATCCATACCCCTATGAGGGTAATTTCTCATCTTATGACCCGGTGTACCACACCAAAAACAAACATTTGTCCCAAATCGACATGCACCTAAATGAATTCTTCCACATTGTTTACAAGACTATCGAGGAGGTCATGATTGGCTCATACTTCCATGCTCTTCATACCCCGCTGTTCATGAACCTTGTCTTTCACCTCTTTGCCCAAAATAATTGCCCCTAAACTCTTGAAACTGATGTGGGGAACTAGTTGTAGAGTACGAAGATGATGACCTAGGCGATCTGTTAAAGAACCGAGGCCTAAAGTCACCTTAGGATGGTGTAAACTACCCCATGGATCTGGCCCTCTTAGAATTCGCTGTTTCTAACTCTTGTGTCTTTCTTCTTTGCCTTTGATCCTCCAACTTTTGCACAAAAGCTTGCATCCTTGCTATATCCATATCTTTGTTCAATGAAGCAATGGTACAATTTCCAACCAGATATAAATCTAATATATCCACATATCGATGAACTCTATCCTCAATAGTAGCTACTACATTAGGGGCATACTTGGCCAAGGAATTAAATTTGAGATTGTACCCTCTCACGCTCATACTTCCTTGATGGAGATTCAAGAACAGATCCGCATGGGCCTCTCGAATCTCCAATGGCAGGTGATGCAATACAGATTGCCCCAAGTCTATCCATTCATGAATTTCAACGCTTTGATGTAATTTTCACAAGGATGGAGGCTCTTGGGCATGTATGGATGACAATGAGGGAGTTTCATGCCTTGCATGGGAACATATGCACCTTGAATAAGCTCCTAGTTGGGCAACACCATGCTTGAATGATAGCTTAGAGCGTGGGAAGCCTAACTAAGCGAGGAATAGCAATTGAAGATGTGCTCCATTCAGTGAGAGAACAGCCACTTCGGCGACTCGCCAAACCCCTTTGGCGAGGGTCCCAAGGTCGTCAACTGGTCCAAGGAGCTACACAAGGGAAAGCTGACTATTCGGCGAGAGAGAGACCATTGGCGCATCGCTAAGTGGATTGGGCGATGGTCCCCAAACTGCCCAAAGTTCCAGTAGCTCCCCAGCCAAGGCAAAGAGCAGAGTTCTTCGCCGAGTCCATTGGGCGCATCGCTGATCTTTTAGGCGAGCCCGACTTGGCTCGCCCATTGGCCCATTTCGGGTCACTTTTGGGACCATCTATGTAATAAGTCCTAAAACTTTAAATATGCCTTTAGGGGTTCATTTTAGGGTTAGATTGATTTTGAATATTGTGGTTGTGAACCTAAACTCCTTGTGTGAGTGTTGAAAGCTTGGTAAGCTTTTGTTGAACCTTGTTTAGAAACGAGGGTTGCTTGGGATATTGATTCCCTCGAGGTATTCGTAAGAGTTAGGTGCTTCTTGTTGGATTAATGAGGTGTGGTCTTTGGGTTTAACATACCCTTAGGTTGCTCTTTGTTTCCTCTTGTTGTATCTATCTATTTATCTCGATTTGGTGCTTGTTAGGATCTAGATAGGAGGTTATTGGATTTAATACATCATTTAGTTGCCAATTGTTTCTTATCTTGTGTTTCTTCTTCTATCTTTCTTCTTTTCCGCTGTTTATTGTGATTCTTCTTGTGAGAATCGTATCAGCAGGTAATGGTCAAGGTTTGAACTCTTTCCATGTAGGTGAAGGTGCATCTGTTCCCCTAGATTGCTTCCAAACTTTATACCACAATATAGCCACACCCTTTAATCTATATGCTGCTAGCTCGAGTGCTTCTTTACCACTCACATGCATAACATCCAAAGTGCATCGGATCTGATCTATAAAGTCTTGTGAATCTTCATTAGGATCTGACCCAGTGAATGATGGAGGGTCCAAATTAAGGAAATCACATATCCGCGTGCCCGCTGCTTTATCTACACCACTCGTACCTGTAATTGAACCTTCTTGTCTTTGGCCAGTAACTATGCAAGTCAATAATTGGACTACATTCTTTAAATCTTGCTCGGTAGTATTAATAGGGGGTTCTTGAGGTGCAACTTCCCTCCTAAGCTCTTATGGAGATGGAGGGGTCGGGGAAGTCTGTGATAAAGACTCATCTTGAGCCTCACTTTGAACAGCTTGATTAGGTGGTCGTTGGCTGGTCCCTTCTTGGGCAGCCACATCAGCTCGTTTACATGTACTTTTACTTCTTCTCGTATCTGGCATCTTTGCTATAATAAAGCAATTCAGAAGTTAGATACGATTCACCTACAATATTTTTTCTATCACACGATCAAAGAAATGAAAGAAAAGAGGCAACTCCTACATGTCCCGTAGCCTCCTGTTTATAAATGTGGTGCACAACATATCCATAAGCAAGACTCTACACAAACACGGCTTTGTAGACTCCCTAGGATGACCTTCTCTGATACCACTTTTGTCACGCCTTAAATCCTATTAAGACAGACAGACACCCGATGCCCTAAAGGCCCGAGATAACCAACATGTAACCTGTGCTTACTATGCTTATAACTATGATAATCTTGTGACAAGTTCACATAGGATGCAACGATACGAACCAACATAAGTAGACACAAAACTTATCTGCAAGACTCGGCCGTTGAGGCCGCCACTTGTTAAGACGCAACTGAACCATATACATAAGTCTACAAAGCCTCTAAAATATAAAAAACCTTAGAGTAGGTCAGGACAGACCCCGCCTTACCCTTAACTACGATACAATACTAAAATGAATCTACCAAGGACTCAGTAAAGCTGTGGATCAACTTGGAGTTCACCAAAAGTAGTTGAGTGTCGTGTGCTCCTATTGAGGAGGTCTACTAGCTGCAGTACATGTGCCTGGAGCATGAAATGCAGCATCCCCTACGAGGGATGTCAGTACGAAAAAATGTACTGAATATATAAGGCAATGCCATATATAAGTAAAAGATCGAATGAAACCAAGTATCAATATATGTGTGCATAAATCAGAAACAGAAGACCACCTTTGTTAACTCTTGTAGGATCATGCATGTTACATTCTTGTCTTTACCTTTCTGTGTGTTGTGATATTTATAAGGCATGTGATACGAATGACCAGCTGATCAGTGGTAGAAAAGGATGACCCATGCTAGGCATTTTAACCACTGGGATGATGTCCTCATTCATAATTACACAAATTGGGATCGTCCCATGCTAAGCTTTTGCCCCTGAGCTGCCACCCTTCTTTACCAATTGGGATCGGCCCATGCTAGACTTTTGCCCCTGAGCTTCCACCCTTCTATACCAATTGGAATCGATCCATGCTAGGCATTTGCCCCTGGGCTGCCACCCATAGATATACAGATTGCTTCACTTAGATTCTTTAATCTTTGAGATTGTTGTTTTGGTGGTCATAATCATTTTTGAGATTTGGAAATACGGACCAATAGTAGAAGACATGAAAATAATAACTTTAAGGCAGTAACTATGACAAAAGTAGCTAAAATGACACAATTGACTTCAGTTGACTAAGATGAGAATTCACCAAACTTGCCTTTGCAAATACCATTTCTATACTAGCACATAGGAGGATAATTACACACGTATAGAGTAGTGAACATATAATGAAGTAATTCTACACACTAAGGAGATGGGGAAATATTGTTAGCTATTCGGAGATCGTACGTTGCCACTATGTTTCCTTTACTAGGAATAGAACTTAGGAAAATCAGTTTGTTGATATTAACCGAAATATCAGATTTCATGCCAAGGATATCGAGTCGAATAGCCTTACATACCTTATCCTCTGACCAATACAACTATCACGATTCAGCCTCCCCCTTTAGGTTTTAATCTACAAGATAAGTCATGATAAACTAAAATTAGCAGCTATCACACCGTGAGCCTTGTTAAACAGTAGCTAACTTTGACGGATAATGAGCCCATATAGCCCTTAAAATAACGTGTATCACCACACCCTCCTTCTCTACCCAATACATACATTATATATCATTTTCCAAGATTACCCAACCTGCACCAACAACAATACACATAAAACAGCCTCAAATATTCTTTATCATACAACCTATGATTGAACTAACCACCCACTTGATTTCTTTATGACAACACACCCATAATTCTTCACTCAAACTCATACATAAGGAGGAAGAAAATGGAGCAGTCACCTTACCTCAATTTCTGCAGCTCATTACTAAAAAAACAGTGAATACCGACCTACAAATACCGACCTCCGTAAGGAGGATGAAAATGGAGCAGTCACCTTACCTCAATTTCTGCAACTCACTACTAAAAAAATAGTGAATACCGACCTACAAATACCGACCTCCGGAGGTCGGTATTCCCTGAAATACCAACCTAAAACTGACATCCCAACTTAGGTCAGAAAAAGCTTGATCGCTATTCAATACCGACCTCTGGAGGTCGGTATTTACTGACCTCTCGAGGTCAGTTTTTATTTTATGTCGAAATATTCATTATTTTATTTTCCAACTTCCTGAGGTCAGTTTTATATATTATTATTTCCGACTTTCTGAGGTCAGAATATTTATTTCTCATATTTTGGAATACCTACATCTGGATGTCGGTATTTTTGTCTTCTTAATTTTTAAATTTTGACCTTTGGAGGTCGGTATTTTTATTTTTGCATTTTTGAGATTCTGACCTCTTGAGGTCGGTATTTTTATTTTTGTAATGTTGAAATTCTGACCTTCGGAGGTCGGTATTTTTATTTTTGTAATGTTGAAATTCTGACCTCCGGAGGTCGATAATTTTATTTTTGTATTTTTGAAATTCTGGCCTCCAGAGGTCGGTATTTTTATTTTTGTACTTTTAAAATTTTGACCTCCGGAGGTCGGTATTTTTATTTTTGTATTTTTAAAATTCTGACCTCTGGAGGTCGATATTTTTATTTTTGTATTTTTAAAATTCTGACCTCCGGAGGTCAGTATTGTGTTTATTTTTTAGTTTTGGAATTCTAACCTCCGGAGGTCGGTATTTTTATTTTTTATTTTAGAAATGCTGACCTCCGGAGGTCGGTT
This sequence comes from Solanum stenotomum, assembly GCF_019186545.1. Lineage (NCBI taxonomy): Eukaryota > Viridiplantae > Streptophyta > Magnoliopsida > Solanales > Solanaceae > Solanum > Solanum stenotomum. Next base: position 15,835,465 of record NC_064287.1, read on the forward strand.
TTCTGCTACAAAACAGGCAGCAAATTGCTGCAATTTTTAGTTGCCCACCTGCATATTTATACGAAAACAACCCAAAGACAAATAAACTTCATCCAACCAAAACAACACAATATTTTCAACATATACAATTTCAAAATAAACTTCATCCAACTTCAAAATAAACTAAAATATGATCAAATTAAACAATTCCAAAAATATAGAACTGTAAAATGTCAAATAGATAAAACTACTCCTCAACACCCTCACTCTCCTTATCCGACTTACCATTCTCATCACCCTCACTTATCTTATCAGACTTATCATTCTCATCACCCTCCTGATCAGATCCATCACTGTTGGCCGGACATGGAGGAAGAATATTTCATGATTCAAAAAGAAAAGTTAGTTGGGCTTGAAGCGCTGTATACCTCTTGTTCTCTACCTCCTTTGCTGCCGCAATCTCCTCCTCTCTCTTTCTCTATTTTTCTTCTTTTTTCTTCTCTCTTTCTTCTCTCTTCTTCTCTCTTTCGGCTACAACAGCAAGCTCGACATTGAGATAAGCTATCTTACTCTCCATTACAGATATTGTCTCTCTATCCCAGCCATCAAAGCTTGAGGATGATGAACCACAATACTAAGACATCTTCTTCTGATACGCCTTTTCTGGATAGCCGTAGACTGAACCTCTAATCGGTTCACCAGCACTCTGTTTCCAAAGATTCTCGTTTTTTTCTTGTGTAAATGGTTTGTCCTGACTTTCAAGAGGTAGAGTACTACGATATTCCTGAGATATTCGTATATACCTATCCTGTAATTTAAACAAAGAACTCTACAAATAAAAATGTAATATATACAAGGAAAAGAAAAAAAGATTAGTTTGAATGGAGTTCTTACATATGTCTCTTGAGCACGTGGCTCAATCCATCTTTCTTCTTCTGTGGGTTCGTACTCTTCTTGACGTGAGTAACCTTGAACATCTCTGCTACAGCTACCGGCCTGCCCAACTCTTTTTCCTGCAATTAACATATATAGAATTTGATCACATTAATCTCCAAAAAGTACTTATCAAAAAAGAAAATAATTATTTTACTAAATTAAGAAAGTATACCATTCTTTCCTTCCTAGTAACCTGGCTAATAGCTCAACCAGTGTGCAAATAGCTTCCCTTTTCTGACGTGCGATCCATCTTCCCAATCTCACTCCTCTTTTTAAATTTTTCATTAATACTCCAATGTTTCAATAACAGAGCCCATCGATCCGGTAACATAAACTTAGGAATTCTATTTTTTCTCCGACAGTCACAAAATGTGCTAGAAAGCAACTTTGAAGCTTTAAGCTTGAAGTTCTCTTGAACGTCGTCCTCATGTTCGGGAGCCCATACATAATATTTTTTTGATAAAAAATAACTAAATATTTATTGTTCAAATGACTAGAGAATTTAAATGTATATGATGTGAATTTACTTTATATATATTCTTACCTTAAATTCGTTGAACATTTTCCCTTGGGTGTTAAGTGGAATCAAACTCCAATTCGGATACACACCATTATAATGAGTTCCGATGCACTTTAAAATAATCTTTGCCATACCCACATTCGGACGTAAGCTGAAATACGAGTTCATTGACAAAGTAGAGTAAACAAAAAATAATCAATCAATTAAAATATAAATAAATAAATGAAAGATGAAACATAATTAAATCATACTTGTATCCTAATGGCTCGATGACGAGTCTCCAAAAATTGCTTTATCGCCTAGCTGAGGACCATGTGCATCTAAGTGCTGGGTGGTGGGAGTATTAGGCTCTAATCCATTGGATTCAAGATGAAGATTGGAAAGTCCAATTGATCCACTACTAGTATTCAAACTATTGCACTGACTAGCACTAGCTGATGGTAAGGAAGGCCCACGACCAAGATGTGAATAGCCCTGCAATGTTTGGTAACCCGAACTAGGTACCACAGTGGGTGTAGATATCGTACAACTACATTGTGGAGCCACATGAGTAGAGGCATTGTGTGATTGGTGTGCCGAGTGAGTAGTTGAAACTGAGGCTCGTTTTGAAATATTAACTCGAGAGGGCTCATCAGATATCACGACCCCAATGGGCCTTCTCATAACATTGTCCTTAAATTTCTTTGTTGGATTACCAGATTTTTTTGATTTACCCTTTTCTTTATCTACCATCTATATCAATTAAATATAAAGATTAAAACAAAGTAGTACAAAATAATGTCACAATGTCGAACAAATATATCAAACAAAGTTATCATACCATAAGGCTTAATCCAAATAGTCTTTCACAATGTCCAACAAATGTTAAAACTACTAAAATATAAAGTATACTCAAATATGAATAGCTAAAAATCCACCAACTAAACATACAAATTGTTATTTATCATTCACCTGGGGCATTTCACCTTAGCTTATGTTTAACTTTTTTGGCTTTTGAAATTGCTTTCAGCTCAAAATGGGTAGACTGAGGTGGAGAGGAGTTTCCCCAAAATCTATCATTCAAATTGCTTTGGTAATATTATTGAAAACTCTTGCAATGTTGTTCAATTTACAAGCTATATTTCAGAGAAGTGGTAATATTGTCCCTAAACTCTTTTTCTCCATTTCCAGTCACAACACTTAGTTTCTGCAAATTCAATGATCAATAAAAGGAATGTGTGTTCACATGTTTCAGAATATCTACCTACATTACTTAAAAATCAATGTAAGAGGCTTACATTGAACTGTAACTTGTGAGATTGAACTCTTTTCTATGTATCAAACTCTACAATTCTAAGGATTCTTTGACATGACTCATGAGCTACTTGTCATTAATTGAGCTAAGTGTCAACACTAGATGGACACAAATCGATCTTGCAAGAAAATCAATTTTGTCATCAATAGGATCAACTAGTGTTGGTACTTATGCTTAACAAACACATTATTCCTAAATTAAAGCTTACTATCAACACTAGATGGACATAAATCGATCTTGCAAGACGCGTTAAAACTACTAAATAGTCTTTCACAATGTCGAACAAAAGTTAAAACAACAAAAATATAAAGTATACTCAAATATGAATAGCTAAAAATCCACCAACAAACATACAAATTGTTATTTATCCTCTTCGGAAGTTTCTTCATCATCTATCCATTCACATGCATCATCTTCTGAAGTTTCCTCCTCATCTATCCATTCATCATCTTCGAAAGTTTCCTCCTCATCCTCCTCCATATTTGTTGGCATAGCTCTTCTCTATTAACTTTTTCTAAAATGTGATCAGGATGCTCCAAATTCATTTCTAACTCAGCATCCACTACTTGATGAACACTTCATATTTCATTTTGATATGCAACATCCAATTCATTCTCAACTTCCACTCGCCACATCGGTTTTGTTTTGATTACAACCCACCAATCAGACTTATCCCTACGCAACGGATAAGGAGCATAGTACACTTGCTTAGCATTCTGTGCAATAATAAAAGGATCATAAGCCTCATACTTCCTAGTGTTCTTGACTTCAATGATATTATGCTGCTTAAGCTCCCTCGTACCTCTTGAAGTTGGATCAAACCACTTGCATTGGAAAAGTACTATTCTTTTGATTGGCCAACCCGAATACTCCAACTCTACAATCTCCTGTAGGACGCCAAAATAATCAACATTCTCATTTTGATTTCCATCATCACCTTTAACCCAAACACCACTATTATTAGTTTTCTTATTCTTTGAGTATTTCTCTGTGGCAAATTTAAAACCATTACGTTATATTGGGACATTGTGTGAACTGTAATCGGTCCCCAAGAAATATCCTTGAAAAATTGATCAAATGTGGCGGCATTTTCTGAATTGTAGACCTATATATAATTAGTAAATTAAAAGCAATGTTAGTAGAAGGAAGAGTACACTAATCTCTTAGTAGGTGTATATATTACAACACTTACCCAATTAGTATACCACGTTATAAATGATGGAAACACTTGATCATCACCATATTGGCTCACAAAATAACTGTAGAATCACATTGAAAATACAGTTAGTTTCCTTAATAAAATCGGAGTTGAATATATGTTGTTTACATATTTAATTTTCTTACTCTAAGAAGGGTTGGACTTCTGGACAATTCTACAAGACATGAAGCTCTGCAGATTTTTTCTCCTTTTCGGTAAGTTTGCGCAATGTACGCTTTTTTGAACCCTTACCCGATTGGTTGAAGATTGATAATGACTGTATTGCAGGATCATTCCCGGTATCACCGTGTCGATTAGGTCTGTTTCTCAAACATGACACATAATCATCAAAGTAGTAAGAACAAAAGTGGGATTTTTCTTTAGCTAGATATACTTGAACCATACAGCCCTCCACCCTATGTTTATTCTTAATACCCCTTTTAGACTTGTCAATGCTCCTGTAAAATTTTATATTAGATATATAATTTCAAAAGATATATGAAAGATTTATGAAATAAGAATAAATATGTTATAGTTACTTACCGCTCAAAAGGATACATCCACCTATATTGGACTGGACCTCCCAGTAGGGTTTCATGAACAAAGTGAATGGGAAGATGTTCCATCACATCAAAGAACCCAGGTGGAAGAAGCTTCTCCAACTTATTACTAATAACAACAATATTTTTGGCCATCCGAACCAGATTCTCTACTCTCAATGTGCTGGAACACAAGTCTTTGAAGAACAAATTGATCTCTGTCATCGATTTCCATATGTTTTCAGGGAATCCACAAAAATCAATCGGAAGTAATTGTTCCATGAAAACATGACAGTCGTGACTTTTCATCCCATGTAATATTCCATGCTCAATGTCAACCCTCTTTCCCAAATTTGAGGCATATCCATCTGGCATTTTCAAGCTTTCCACCCACTCACAAATGTTTCTCTTCTGTTCCATTGTGAATGAATAACTAGCCTTGGGTTTAAGTAACTTATTGTTGGCAGACTCCTGTAAATGCAACTCCGGTCGTCTACAATGTTCTGGTAAGTCAAGTTTTGCCTTAACATTATCTTTTGTCTTGCCAGTCACATCCATTACAGTGTTGAACAGATTATCACAATAATTCTTTTCAATATGCATGACATCAAAATTATGTCTCAGCAAATTATCCTTCCAATAAGGTTAACTCCCAGAATATATTATGTTTAGTCCAATTATGTGCAACACCATATCCATCAAATTTGTACAGTGGTTCCTCAGTTACCTTTGGAAAATTTTGAACCCTTTCCCGAATATCATCACCCGTTAATATTGGGGGTGGACCATCTCGTTTAGTTTTATTCTTTTTAAATGCATATTTCTTTCTCCTAAACTCATGATCAGGTGGCAAGAACCAATGGTGACAATCAAACCATGAATTTTTTCGGCCATGTTTTAATGTGAATGATTTAGTATCTTCCATACAGTAGGGACATGCTAACTTTCTAGCAGTCATCCATCCATATAGCATTCCATAGGCAGAAAAATCATTAATAGTCCACATTAAAGTAGCACGCGTGTTGAAATTTTGTTTACGAGAAATGTCCTATGTTTCTACCCCCCTCAGACCACAACAATTTCAACTTATCAATCAAAGGTTATAAGTACACATCAATCTTGCTTTTTGGATTACTCGGACCAGGAATGACACAATTCATAAATATATATGGACTTGTCATACACATCTCAGGTGGAAGATTATACGGTGTAATAAACACAGGCCAACAAGAATATGATGCAGCCCCAACTGAAAAAGGGGTGAAACCATCGCACACAAACCCAGCCTAACATTCCTTGGTTCAACGGCAAATCTGGATAAGTTCTATCAAAATGTTTCCAAGCCTCTCCGTCAAATGGATGACACATGACACCAGGTGGCCTTCTATTTTCACGATGCCATCTCATATGAGGAGCATATCTATTTGATGCATACAACCTCTTCAATCTTGGTATAAGAGGTAAATAATGCATCGCCTTAATAGCAAGTTTCTTTCCGGTAGAACCAGTCTTATAGCGAGGGTGACTACAAAACTTACAAGACTCTAGATCGACATCCTCCTTATAGTATAACATGCAACCTTTTTCACAATAATCAATTCTTATCTAGGAGAGTCCTAACTTAGACACCAATGCATTTGCTTTATAATAAGAATCAGGAATATCTACATTGGGATCAACTAATTCCTTTATAAGATCTATCATAGAGTCCATTGCTCCTTGAGAAATATTATTGTCAAATTTGATACTTAACAATCTAACTGCAATTGGCAATTTAGAGTGTTGACTCCCGTTGAACAAAAGACTACAACAATCATGCAATTGTTCATAAAAGATGTTTGCTTCTTCATTAGGAGCTTCTTCTACATTTTCTCCTTGTTCAAAATCAGAATGCATTCCAAAAGCATCATCGACCATATCTGATATTTTAGAACCTTGGAAATAATTATGCTCGGTATATCTATTACTTTCACCGACAACAAAGTTATTAAGCATAGTGTCACTTTCAACATCACCATGACTAGTCGAAACTGTATACCCTGGTTTGAATCCATTCATCATAAGATGCATAGAAACAGTCTCTGTTGTATAATATCTCACATTTTCACAATTAACACACGGACACCTAATCAATCTTGAAATTAAAAATCATCAAGTATCTTTGCATGATTTATAAATCTAGTGACACCTTCTGCGAATTCTGGAATCATACCCGCTCGACCAGGATTGTTTTTATTATACATCCAACTACGATCAAGATCCATCTACACAAACAATAATGATAATTTCAATTCCAACAACTACATTCACCAACTAAACCACAATATTTATTTTAACTTATTTAAACAACTTAACAACTTTTTAACTTTAACTAGTTTAGTTTTGACTTAATTCCAACAACTAAATTTACTAACTAACCCACATTATTTATTTTAACATATTTAAACAACTAAACTACTTTTTAACGTTAACTAGTTTAGTTTTGACTTAATTCCAACAACTAAATCCACTAACTAAACGACATTATTAATTTTAACTTATTTAAACAACTTAACAACTTTTTAACTTTAACTACATTAGTTTTGACTCAATTCCAACAAACTAAATCCACTAACTAAACGACATTATTTATTTTAACTTATTTAAACAACCTAACAACTTTTTAAATTTAACTAGTTTAGTTTTGACTTAATTCCAACAACTAAATTCACTAACTAAATCACAATATTTATTTTAACTTATTTAAACAACTTAACAACTTTTTAACTTTAACTACATTAGTTTTGACTTAATTCCAACAACCAATTCACTAACTAAACCACATTATTTGTTGTTAATTTATTCAAACAACATAACAACTTTTTAACTTTAACTACATTAGTTTTGACTTAATTCCAACAACTAAATTCACTAACTAAACCACATTATTTGTTGTTAATTTATTTAAACAACATAACAACTTTTTAACTTTAACTATATTAGTTTTGACTTAATTCCAACAACTAAATTCACTAACTAAACCACATTATTTATTTAACTTATTTAAACAACTTAACAACTTTTTAACTTATTTAAACAACTTAACAACTTTAACTAGTTTACTTTTGACTTAATTCCAACAACTAAATTCACTAACTAAATAACAATATTTATTTTAACTTATTTAAACAAACTTAACTTTTTAACTTTAACTACATTAGTTTTGACTTAATTCCAACAACTAAATTCACTAACTGAACCACATTATTTATTTTAACTTATTTAAACAACATAACAACTTTTTAACTTTACCTAGTTTAGTTTTGACTTAATTCCAACAACTAAATCTATCAACTAAATCAATTTTATCGTCTGTAGGATCAAATAGTATTGGTACTTATGCTTAACAAATATATTATTTCTAAATTTAAAGCTAAGTGCCAACACTAGATGGACACAAATCGATCTTGCAAGAAAATCAATTTTTTCATCAATAGGATCAACTAGTGTTGGTAGTTATGCTTAACAAATATATTATTTCTAAATTTAAAGCTAAATGTCAACACTAGATGGACACAAATCGATCTTGCAAGAAAATCAATTTTGTCATCAATAGGATCAACTAGTGTTGGTACTTGTGTTTAACAAACACATTATTCCTAAATTAAAGCTTAATATCAACACTAGATAGACACAAATCGATCTTACAAGAAAATCAATTTTGTCATCAATAGGATCAACTAGTGTCGGTACTTATGCTCAACAAATATATTATTTCTATATTTAAAGCTAAGTGTCAACACTAGATAGATACAAATCGATCTTGCAAGAAAATCAATTTTTCATCAATAGGATCAACTAGTGTTGGTACTTATGCTTAACAAATATATTATTTCTAAATTTAAAGCTAAGTGTCAACACTCGATGGACACAAATCGATCTTGTAAGAATATCAATTTGATATAGGATCAACTAGTGTTGGTACTTATGCTTAACAAACACATTATTCCTCAATTAAAGCTTAAAATCAACACTAGATGGACACAAATCGATCTTGCAAGAAAATCAATTTTATCATCAATAGGATCAACTAGTGTTGGTACTTATGCTTAACAAACACTCGATGGACACAAAAAAATTATCACAAAATTAAAGCTAAGTATTAATACTAGATGAACACAAACACATTATTGAAAACAATTGTACTTGAACTTAAGAAATTTAGAAGCACCAACCTTATCTCCAACTTTGATGAAAGAAGCAATATAGTCTTGTATCAACTTTTTTAGATGTTGAGCTTTCTCAGTTGCCTAGCACGAAAAGTTCTTAAATTAGTTAAATATAAACTTCATATCCAAGAATATTAGTTTTATA